>NC_054745.1:582439-1182439 GCF_018143015.1 Lytechinus variegatus | reverse complement strand
TCTCTGTCCATCAGTGTTAGAGACACACACACTATAGCTGGTTATGCATCCACTGGGATATATTCAAAGGCGGTAAGTTGGATACAAAGGAAAAGTACCCTGATATCATGCATGTTTCCATTTTTGTCTCACCTGCGAAGCAGAGTGAGACTATAGGCGCCGCTTTTCCGACGGCGGCGGCGACGGCGGCGGCGGCGGCGTCAACATCAAATCTTAACCTGAGGTTAAGTTTTTGAAATGACATCATAACTTAGAAAGTATATGGACCTAGTTCATGAAACTTGGCCATAAGGTTAATCAAGTATTACTGAACATCCTATTAAAGTTTCATGTCACATGACCAAGGTCAAAGGTCATTTAGGGTCAATGAACTTAGACCATGTTGGAGGAATCAACATTGAAATCTTAACCTGAGGTTAAGTTTTTGAAATGTCATCATAACTTAGAAAATATATGGACCTAGTTCATGAAACTTGGACATAAGGTTAATCAAGTATCACTGAACATTCTGCATGAGTTTCACGTCACATGACCAAGGTCAAAGGTCATTTAGGGTCAATGAACTTTGGCCGAATTGGGGATATCTGTTGAATTCCCATCATAACTTTGAAAGTTTATGGATCTGATTCATGAAACTTGGACATAATAGTAATCAAGCATCACTGAATATTTTGAGCAAGTTTCAGGTCTCATGATTAAGGTCAAAGGTCATTTAGGGTCAATGAACTTTGGCCGAATCGGGGGTATCTGTTGAATTACCATCATAACTTTGAAAGTTTATTAGTCTAGTTCATTAAACTTGGACATATGAGTAATCAAATATCACTGAACATCCTGTGCGCGTTTCAGGTCACATGACCAAGGTCAAAGGTCAATGAACTTTGGCCGAATTGGGTGTATCAGTTGAATTACCATCAAAACTTTGAAAGTTTATGGATCTGATTCATGAAACTTGTACATAAGAGTAATCAAGTATCACTGAACATCCTGTGCGAGTTTCAGGTCACATGATCAAGGTCAAAGGTCATGTAAGCTCAATGAACTTTGGCCATGTTGGGGTTTTTTGTTGAATAACCATCATATCTCTGTAAGTTTATTGGTCTAGTTCATAAAAAGTGGACATAAGAGTAACCATGTATCACTGAACATCTTGTGCGAGTTAGAGTAGTATTCAAAGTCAGTACTGCTGCTATATTGAACCGCGTGATGCAGGTGAGACGGCCAGAGGCATTCCACTTGTTTCATTACAGTAGCACTCCTTCAGGAGTGTAGCTGAAAGTTATCAGAAAGATCTTATTAGTCTTGAAATGGACTTACATAAAAACAAAAATCCTAAAACATTCAAACATCCATCTTTCAGTTTGTTTTACATTTATTGATATCAGTAATACATATGAAGATATTGGAATCTTGAATGGGACTGAAATATTGTCCATCTTAGCATGTTATATTATTATTATACTGGGTGATTTCAATAAAAACTTAACATCTCGAATCCCCAATTACATGTTGTTACAAGGGTTGCATTAAATTCAAATTCAAATAATTTACATTATAATTGTTCATCTTTTAAACACTGTTTATTATCAGTTCTCAATTTATAAACTGTATTGACAAGGGATGTACAAATATGTTTACTAACTCATGTAGGATTATGGCATCATGAAAATCTGGATTCATTCATTGCAGTCATGCCTTACTTTGGTGCAAATCAAAATTTACATCACTGCAACGAAATATCTTCATGTGAAGACATACCACATAAATGTGCTATCAAAATATTTGTAGGAAGATACTCTTTCCAGCCGTATATAATGATTATGCCTCCATGCACGGCCGTACGCAGGAGGGTGGCAGTTCCCCCCCCAAAAATTTTTTTTGAAAACTTACATTTTTTACTGAAAATGTTCACAAAATTCACCAAAAGTACGCACAAAATCCTTCAATTTCACTTGACTAAATGTAAAACGCCCCAATGCAAGCTTGGTCGTTTTACTCCCTAGGTTTTCATTTTTTTTGTTTTAAGTTTACGCTTGCTGCCCCCAGGGCGTCAAATTATTTTTTCTTCCTCAGGAGCAAGTTTTGAAGCTCAAAGTTTTCTCAATCAGCTGGTAAAAAACAACCACTTGTGGTTGATTTTTCATAATCAACATTATTCTGAAATGTCTACATTTTTGCGCATTGTGAAGAAAGATACAACATGAGTTACATATTCACATGGTTGTACTGTTACAAAGTCACCCCAATAATACTTGATAACTTATGTATAGACTTTCAGTACTCACTTTGGCTTTGTACTGTTACAGGTAGTGCATATAATTGAGCATCTAAATGGATGAAAGATCCATTCCCAATCAGAAACTATTAGTTTAATGATGGAGTTGGGTCGTTTAGACCTAGAGGTACAATACACCTTTCCAGCCTGGACGTTAGGACTTCTTACTGATACAAACTTACAGTATTTATTCTGTACTGCTTTATGCTTAAATAGACCTTGCAATTTTGTACAGTTGTAATCGTATATATTGTGTACTGCTTGCTAATGCTTATCTCTAACATCATACAACTTCTGTGTTGTTACAACTTACAGACTAAGAATACTTATTTTGCACTGGTAGAGTTTACATGGTCCTTAGGAACTTACAGTGCGTGTTATATCATGTAGGCGGTAACTAGCACATCAGGCCTGCTAACACATCATGGGGAACTTTGGATGTTGAGTCTGGATGTGATCAACAGCTTCTGATACTCTATAAAGTTTCACAGGGTGAGACCTGACAAAGTGCCAGCTTTTTCCGAAGTGTCTATCCAAGGCTTTTCTCACAACATTATCAAAGTAATGCACTTCTGGCCCATTCCAAGCCACAAAAACTGCTTCATTGACTGTTTCTGGGTACATTTGCCTGTCAGGTCGGTTGTGGTTCTCCAGCTTACTCCCCGTTGCTTCCACCACCGATTCTACTGCTCCCTTGACACAAGCACATAAAATGCAGTGTATGAAGTTAGGAATGCCATCATACAAGGTTGAATCCTTGCAAAACTTGTGGATGATCCCTTTGTCTAATAACTGAGACGTTTTGCTCTTGATAATGGGATATACATGTAGCCTATGCATGAAAACTTTTGCCTGTTTAATGATTGTCCTCTCATCTACTTCCAAACTGACTAATGCACTGCAAGAATCCCAAATGTTTCTTTGGTCGAGAATTCTTGTAACAAACAACTCTTCTCCATATTTGTTAGCAAGTTTAACAAGATCCATGTAGCTGGTTAGATTACGGACATTGTTGGTGAGCTCTTGTTCTTCTTCATCACTAAGCAGCCTCTTTTCCAGGTTTGAAACAAGTGTTTCGAGGAAGTCTTGCAGATCTCTACTAGAATTGGTTAAACCGGGCAAGGCATTCTCCTTGTTATAACTGACATTTCTTGTCACATGTCTCACCTTTGGCTGTGCATTTATAGGTGTGCCTGGAAGAAACTCATTCTTTAGAAGTTTTGGCCACATGTTGCTCAAGATTGGCCACTTATCTGCTGGTGGTGACTCTGAAGATTTCATTTTCATTTTAGTCAGATGATCAATGGTCTTCTTAACCGAATCCATTTTCTCCCACAGAAAGCTGTTCACCTTTTGCAAGCTGTTTGAGAGTTTCCCCAGATCTTCATATATATCGACGATCCCAGCCAGGTCAGCCATAGTTTTCAGTGATAAGATTCTATTCAGCAACGACTGAGCTGCAGCTGCATCATCTTTGTTTCCTTCTGCGCTGCACGCTTCCCTAGAGCAATGATAATGGGCTTCAGATCTAAGACAAATGCCTTGAATACCCTTGCAGAGTAAGATGCAAACCGTGTTGTGCTGAATGTGTCTAATTTATAAAATATTTCATTTGGACACTCCTCCATGGCTTCCAGAAGTCTTTCAAATTTCTTTCCAAATCTGACATCAGAAAGAACATCGGATATGATCTTTATAGCTTTCTCCACAAATTCATGGTAGCACTGGGTTTTGTCTCCACTTTTGATACCTGCACATCGGGCATCCTTCTCTGCTAGCTGCATTCGATGAGCCAAGTCGTGAGTGAAATGTGCTTTTGTAGCTTCAGTGAGTTTGACAGATGATCTGGTACGCTATTATGAAAATACTGGCCATCAAACCCTCCTGCAACAAGCTGATCTGATACTTGTTCTGTATCCAGAAACTTGTGTAAGACATTCTCTATTGCTTTAGCAGTTTCTACTCCAGAGTGTTCCTTGACAATGTCATTTGAAAGGTACGACTGAATAATATCATCAGCATCAGGAAAGACTAGTCCTGTTATTTGTCCAGTGCGTTTTTTCATTGTAGCCTTGTCTGCTAGGATGCCACATGGTGGTGACTACGGTGGTGATTATGGACTATGCGTGACGTCAGCAAGGAAAATGAACTATATCACGACAGACGTTTATCGTAGTAAAACTATTCTTATTCTCCTTGTGTACACTCTCAATACAACAATCTTAAGTAAGGGATATAATATCGGATATATATATATACACAACAAAAAAAGTAAGTCCCCCTTAAACAAACATCAATAATTTCCAAACCAATGCGAGTTTTTGATATATTTTTACATGAGCGTGTAGGTAATTTTATAAGCTACCCTATGAGTAAATGTTATGGACGTATTTTACGTCATGCTTCAGTGAGCACCGTCAGAAGGCAAAAATGTCACTTTTCAAAAGTCACAAGCCAAATATCATGACTTTGATTCCATTTCATTGGAACTTATTCCACATTCTCATCACAAAAAATAGTCAGAAGGCTTATAAAAGGTACTTTCTAAAGGACGACACAACTTTTTTGGCTAAATTTCACGGTTGAATAAACACAAGTCAAAATTTGCTATAATTGGTAATTTTACACGCTTCTATCAATAAAAATGATCGAATATGATGACAGTTATTTTTGGGAAGAGTTTCTGCAACAGTATTCATCGTTTCACGGTTCAATGAACATTTATTAAAAACAAAAAATACGATTTTCAAATATCATAGGCAAGTATTGTTTCATTTTGGTACCTGAAAATGATCTTTTCTCAACTTTTTCGTTGTGTTTATGACCAATTAACATGCTTCAATGATTCAAAGGCATTTAATTAAACATTCACGCTTGAATGAACATGTGGAATGTGATAAGCTCTTTTTTACGTTATTGGAAAAAATGCAATTTGTAACTACGAATATCTGTCACAAACCTCTTGCATAGTTCATTTGATTTGATTTTTGTGAAAATCCCGATGTTTAATGCATCAGTGAACACACAATACTCGAAAATTATGCAAATGAGAAGAAAGTTCAAGGCCTTGGCCCCACTCTGTGCCCTATCGAATTGTTATTTTGGTGTGCGCACCTTTTGGATAGTGTTACTCTGAAGCCATGTGCGAAGTTTCATGAAATAACTGTTGGCAGAAGTAACAAAAACCGTCCATGAAACAAACCCTCATTTCAAAATTTTGACTTCTTCTCTCATAGACTTGTGTACATTATGGGTGCATATGTTTACGAATAAGTAACCCCTTATTCAATATGGTGGAACTTTTTTTCAAGGCTGTCTTTAGCAATGTCGTTTGGTAGTAATGTTTATCAACCTATGGGCAAAATTCTGTGCAAAAATGAAATCGATTTGTTTATTTATGGATGAGTGAGCACGCATCAAAGTGGGAAAATTGGTATTTTCAATGTCACAGACACATTTTAAAGGATAATAAAGTGATTATTTGGGGCAAATTCGGTTTCAAATGTGACTTTAATTGCTGTTGTTTTTATCATCCATCATTTCTATCACCACACACTTTCCGAATTTTAAACATTTTTATGGTTGAGCGAGCACAATCGAAAACTTAGGAATGAATACTCTTTATACTGCATAAATGTATTCTTTTCCTCACAATTTCTCAGGATCAGTTGAATGTATGGACAAATCAGTGGTGGATCCAGAATTTTAAAATGGGGGAGGGGCCTATATTTGGGGGAGCCACTAAAATTTTCAAATTTTAACATGATCTAACAAGTTGTAGAGGATACTACCGTAAACCCCTATGATGATACGTCACAATTCAGGGGCCGCGGAACGGTTTTCAAAGTGGGAGGGGGGAGACTGAGCCAAAAGTCAGGGGGGGGGGCTGATCATGCAAAAGAAATCAAAACCGCATGGTCATTTTTACATTTTTGTACATGCTTTTGGAAAAAAGTTGGGGCTGAAGCCCACCCCCCCCCCCGCTTCTGCAGCCCCTGCAATACATTGTGCTCACTCAACCATGAACATACGATATCAAAATCTGGTCTGAAGTTGTTGAATGATGGACAGTAAAACAGCATAACACCAAAAAATTCACCTGAAAAACAACTTTTTCCCAACTTTGTATTTGAACAAACTGAAAAACGACTCTTGTGACTTTTAAAAATGGTCATTTTTAATTCAATCTTTAATCACTCATGCATGACTCCACCGATCGATCTCATTTTTCCCCAGGAGTTGCTTAATGAGTTCAGAAAACCACCTATGAAATATCATATCTCAAACTAATTCGGTTCAAAAGTTACAGCGATTTGATTTGGGGGGGACTTACTTTTTTTGTTGTGTATATATCAGAATCTCAAGTATCAATTAATAGATAAATAACATTGTTTTGCGCCTATACTCAATTTCCTCACTCAGACCTGTCCTCACCTCACTGGCACTGTGCAAGTGCAAGGTAAAATATGTATAAAAAATCCAGATTAAGTGTGCTCAGTATTACTGAATTACTCTGCTACGTTTTGCAAGCTAGTCTAGATGTAACTAAATGAATGAAAATATGGCACTTTTTTCTAAGTTTTCTCTTTTCTTCTTTTTTCCTCCTCCCCTTTCTTGCCTTCCTCTTTTCTTTCTTTTCCTCTTCCTCTCCTTCTCTTTCCTCTTCTTGTTTTCTCCTTTTTCCCATTTTTATTTTTTCTCATGAAGGCACAATTTCCTCAATTTCTTCTGTTGCTTCCTGGGAGCGGTGCTCCCCGCTCCCGCACAATTTGACATCCTGGCTGCCCCCCCCCCCCACCTAGTGAAAAATCTCTGCATTCGGCCATGTGTTTATGACATATTTTTACCTTAAATTTGAGGTTTCAAGTTTTTCATCTATTCACATGGTATATTCTTTGAAATGTTCTTTGCCTGTTTGAAAACAAGCTTTTCAATACTTAGGCATTGATAGTTTGTAAACATTGTGTATAAGGGTGGTCCTTTTCAGCCCATTCCAAGTTTGCATACATGCAGCACTGCTACCATTTCTTATATTCTGCACTGCCTAGCGTATCGACCCCTTTGATCATTCTCCAAGATCTAACCAAGCTCACCAAATCATAACATCGCGCATGTTCGGAAGGGCAAAAACAGTATTTGACAGTAACAATTCATTTCAAGTTTGATAAAGGAATATGCACAATGATAGAGACAACAAGTTTTGCATGTTTAATTGATGCTCGATTCTCTTTCTAACTATATTGCATTATTGATGTCATTCATTTTTATTAACTTATACTTGGGCCAAAGTTAATTCACGGGACCTGTTTGAATGAAAAAATAAAAATATTTCCACAAGTAATGTTTGCTTTTGCAAAGTATGATACACTCGTGGTTTGCCCTTCTATCAAGTTGATGCAATGATCATGAAAATAAAAACAAAAAAACTTCATTTTTGATGGTTTTTACCCTTCTGATCATGACCAGGTTAAATAATGAGTCCTGATAGATCACATAAATTTCCCTGCTCAGACCCTGGATGGTTAAATGAGTGTTATCATGCTAATGCAGAAATACAGCAGTCTTGCAAACTTGGAATGGGCTGAAATGCACCACTTTTATGTAACAGGGTGTGTATTCAAAACCACTGAAGTGAGACCAGTGAAATTTTCATAAATGTTAGATTATGAAATAAACTTTCTACTCTTTCTACATTTGATTGAGAATACTACCACATTTTAAAATAAAATCAGCCCTTTTTCAGAGGGACACTTTTTGGGAGATGCGCCGTATAGTTATATTTTTCCTATTTTTGTCTAGCCTGCATAGCAGAGGGAGACTATAGCCATGTTCTTTGTACTTGAGGCGCCGCTTTTCCGACAGCGGTGACGTCGTCAACATTGAAATCTTAACCAATGTTAGGTTTTTGAAATATCATAACTAAAAAAAAGTATATGGACCTAATACATGAAACATCCACATAAGGGTAATCGAGTATTACTGCATACATTGCCTGAGTTTCAGGTCACATGACCAAGGTCAAAGGTCATTAAGGGTCAATAAACTTAGACCATGTTGGGGGAATCCGGGGGGGGGGGCCACTTCCATTCACGAGTGGATACCATGCGCGACCATGGGGTCTCAAAAAGCACCCTAAACACGTATTTTCTATATTCTCAAAATGCACCCCTTAACTCTTTCTAATTTGATGGCTTTATTTACTTTTTTAAAGGAATGGATCATCCTGAAAAATGGCAAGTTATAGAGGCATGTCATTTTCGCTCATTTTGTGTGCAATCTCTATGGGAAATGACTTTTTCTCAAAACTGGATTTTACATTCCTCTATTTCGCGAGCCATATCTCAAATTTATATTTGTCGGTTTTCTCTGAGCTTGGAGTACGTTGTAGCTGAGATCGTAAGCTATCGCAAGTGTGGTCTTCGTTTTCCGATCAGATGCCGGGATCATGCCCGTATTTCACTTGCAAAATTGGATTTGAGATCCTCTTAATTTGCTTGTGTAGAAAGTCTATGGGATACAGTGCAGCTCAATGGGTAAGGCATCAGACTTGCATCCTTGGGGTCCACGGTTCGAACCCAAAAGTAAACATCAATTTTTTTTTCTTTTCAACATTTCGCAAGTGTTCCTTAATCACCATTACAAGGTATATTAGTTCAAATATCGCACAATAAGGAAGGTTAAAATCGTTTTTAATAGGCCTATAACATGTACAATGTGTATCGCCTACACCTACATGTATTTCACATTTTCTCATTTCCCTCTTTTCAAGAGTATTCAACATGTTCTTTTCGTAATAAAAGTTTAGTTTTCAATATGAGCATCGTATTGATCTCAATAAACATGGTGATTGTATTCATGATCATGAAAATCAGAGACAGATCTCCTAATTCGTCCTCATGACGAATTAAAATTCTAGTTTAAAACTTAAAATTGCTATTGGAAATGAAATATTATTTTTCATTTTGAATGAAAACAATAGAACAAAAGAACCCAATGACAATCAATTCATAAAAACAAGAGAGAGACATGAGAGCATTGTCTGCTGAGTATCTCTAATAGGCCTACTATCAACTTGATTCTAACAATGTGTTAAATTGTCATTCATATTTAACAGATCGTGCTTATATTTGAGTACAAGTCTTTGAAATTATTTTTTTCATTTGAGATGAATACAGAATAGACATATTGAAATAGGCTTCTTTAACTACACACAAAAAATTGTAGATACCACTATACTATTTACATTTATACTCTTGCAGAATACACAATTTTAAACTATTCAATGGGGCAATCTCAATATCACATAATGCAATCCAATAGGAAATATAATTGTGATGTATGGCTTTACAATGTACTTTCAGATCAATATGAGTGTTGGTGATTTATTTAGACCTCCTAGCTATGGACCAGGTATATCAAATGAGGTTGCATTGATGATATGCTCAGCACCATCACTAAGGGATGTTGAACTGAAGGCAAGCTTTCACCCTACCTTCTATGAAACTCTTGCCAGAGAAGGAAGGAAAGCCACAGTAAGTAGAATTCATCTTAAAGAATAAGATGGTCATGTTGATGTTAGAATTTATAAGGAGGAAGAAGATGATGAGTGATGATAGTAATAATGAGAATGACAGTGCTACAACAATACTGATAATAATTTATAATTCTAGATTATGTAACACTGTAATCGTAGTCCTGATATAAAATTTATATGATTGCAATTTAAGTTGCCTACATTATAGTGATTTATTATGCCAGTCTTGTGCAGTGACGTTCCTAGATACATGTAAGACAAATTAAATGATTAAAAACCAATTTGGAAAAAACATTATTTTTTTATATAAATCACAATTTATTGATAAAAAGGGACACAATTACAATAACCCCAGGTTATCGGTTCTAGACGAACAGTATACAGGGCAACATAAAATGAATATAAATGTACATTAAAAAAATAAAGCAAACGATAATATGCACATGGATTATAACAAGTCATTTCAATTCATAACAAATTTCATAGTGAAGTAATGCACATGGATTATAACGAGTCAATTCAATTCATAACAAATTTCATAGCAAAGTAAGGAGAAGGGGGAGGAGGAGAAGCTAATACGTGGTTTAACTTATTTCGTTCTAATTTCTTTTTACATGAATTCATAATTGTACAAACATATTGATATGTCAAATATATATAAATTATGCAAAGTATATGAAAAAAGCAAGAATGGTTGGAATTGAGTATTCATATCTTAAAGAAGAAACTTGGGGGCAAATGGGAGCTTGAAAAGAGATTACGATGGGAGAATGAGGAACAATGACTGATGGGAAGAAAGGTTATCGAACATAGTATGATAGAAAAGAGGGAAAAGGTTGAGGAGAATAAAGAGAAAGAAGAGAGAGAGACAAAGGGAGAAATATAGGTGAGAGGGCAAAGAGAAGGGAAAAGAAATCAGTCCTTATGCGGTAATAATCTTAACAGCGTAATAATGCCAGGAATATTATCAATCTATTATTTCTAAAGAAAGCTAAAACAAAGCAAATGTAGCATATAATGTCATTGATGGTTTGGGATGGAGCTTTGCTCAGACCAGACATATCAAATGAGGTACAGTGTAGTAGTACTAATTAGCACCAATCTCTAAGTAATGTTTATTTTAAAAATGGGGCCAATCTTTCAACCTAGCTGCTTTTATGAGGCTCTTGGTATTAAAAAGAGATAGAAAGAAACGTTTTAATAGATTACAATGGATAGTTGATGGACAAAGACATTGTACATGTACATTTAAGCGCAGTAGTGTAGCGGTTCTGACCTTCGCCTTGTAATCAGAGGGTCGTGTGTTCGAATACCACCATGGTATAGCGTCCTTTGGCAAGGTGTCAATCCACAATTTGCCACTCTTCACCCAGGCATTAAATGGGTACCCGGTAGGATGCGAAAGCCTATAAATAGTATGCCTAGCAATTGAGTCTTGGAACTCTTGTTGGAATGCTCCCCAGGGAGTGGAGAAGGTGCATACATTGTATGCGGGCCTGCAAGGATCCTTTGACCGGGGTAATATTTCTGTAAAGCGCTTAGTGACATTGTTCCGTTGTGTTAAGCGCTGTATAAATACAAAATATTATTATCAAATATGTATTATAACATACCCTCTAGATTGTTTTAACCCTAAATAGACTGGGCTATTTCAACGCCTAAGAAGACTGGGGGGGGGGCTGATTCAGCCCCCCCTTATGATCTCGGCCGTCGATCGCGCGATCGCGACGAAAATTGGCACACACGTTACCCATGGCATTATCTACAAAACTATAACATCAAATTCTGCAAAAATCTCATGTTTGATTAATTATGCTAATTTATGCGTAAAATCATAAGTTTGCTGTAATTAATAAAATAATGCCCCTGAAATGCTAATTTTTGTTCCACATACTCTAGATAGGCATCTGATCAAATTTATTTTTTTTAAATTTCAACATCACATTTATTTTCTTATGTATTCTATTGTTTTCTAAATTTCTTATGTATTTCTTTGTTTTTCGACTTTTTGTTTTTTATTGTTTTTTCAATGGAAATTGTCGGGGACTTTATTTGGACCATAAAAAGATGAAATTAATTGATTTTAAGCATTAGAAAGAAAAATAATGATACATTTATGAATTTTGGTTAAAAACACTATCTGCATTGGATTTGTACACAAATTCACGTTTTTGGGTAATTTTGGGTGTGCATGCACTTACGAAATGTTGCGTAATTTCCGAACCGCGTACCCGGGGGTCACAATTTTGGTCTCAAAAGTTGCGCGAGACTTGAAAGTAAAAAGTCAGTGAGCGACGCGGTCAAAAAATTTTGCGCGGCGGATTTATCGCGAAAAATGTCGAGGGGGGGGCTGAATCAGCCCCCCCCCAGTCTTTTTAGGGTTAAATAACAAACAAAAGGATAATTAATATCCTGGATATTTTTTTGTTTTACATGTACTGCACAAGTTTAGTGTCCAGCTAATTCTGTTATGAAGTTCTGGTTATAATCGCTACACAGGTTTATATAATTATGGCAGGCCTATATATTAAGTAACTGACCAATGCCGATTCATGATTCTTTTCATACATCTTTGATAAATACTGATGTATGTACAAGGAAGAACATAGCAAATGTGTTTAAAAGGGAAGTTCACCCTGACAAAAAATGATTAAAATAAGAGAAAATATTAAAAAAATATTGAAGGTTCAAGAAAATCCATGATAACGAATAAACAAAGTTATTAAATATTTGATTGATGTTATATGCGAGCAAATTCTTTTCATGTTTAGTGAAAATAAATCATCACAAACCATTAAGATACTATTTATGCATTTTATATTATGTATTATTTTGGGCAGCTGCCCTTTTTATCAAAAAATGTAATCGTGGATAAATACATTTAACAACAAATTTTTGTACTACATGTATGTAGACAATATCTGAGAGTGCTTATAAATAAAGGAGACTAAATGAGATTATTTTTTTTAATCTGGTTCTAATGCACAGGTATGCTGTCATTTAAAATGTGTTATACTTTCAAGTGTTTTGACGCAAAAACATCTAATTGATGCAAAAACATGGAATCGTTTTTAACTTTATAAAATCCATATCTTCCTAGACATCTTTTAATTGATAATACTTCATAATCATGGAAGTTAAAAAGGGAAATATTAGCTTTAAAAGTTACATGTAGGAGAGAAAATAGATCATTGAATTTGTGCATGTGGTATTTGTATGAGAGTGATATTGAATGACAATGTCCATGATACATGTGTGTATAGGGAATATACATGGAGTGAAGGTAATGAAAAATGACCAGATGGGTTGGATTGAGATGGTTTGCAGGGTGAAGGCTTCTGAAAATGGAATACATCTATATAGACATGCAGTAGCAGCACATGTTGTTCTTGAAAGAATGTTTGAAATTATTAAGTTCTGCATTGAAAAGTAATTATAGGTCACATCAATTACAGGCTTTTGTAAACTTGTAAATCTAATTTTGTTTTGAGAATAATAATAATTGGCATATAGCGCTTTATCAATCTACGACTTCTCAAAGCGCTTCACAATTATTCTTACCCATTCACTTAATTAAGCTTTAAGCAGCCTGTTTTTATAGGTGCACACCTGCTAAACCAACCACAATGATGGTTGTTTCCTACCGGTACTCAATCAATTATTACCTGGGTAAGAGTGGCAAAGTGTTGATTTATGCCTTGCCAAAGGATGCTAGGCCATGGTGGGATTCAAAAACATGACCCTCTGATTACAAGGCGAGAGTCAGAACCGCTACACCACTGCGCTTCCACAAGAATAAGGCAGTTTATATTATATAATGCCAACAGTACATAACCAAGATAAATGATTTTGAAAAATTTAATTCTTTCAATATTCAGAGGTTTTAGTATTAACATAATACATGCACTTAAACAGAAAAGCTATATAATGAAAATAAAGTGTTTGGATATGGTTGATGTAGAAACATGGAATCTTTTTAAATTTATCCATATGTGATTCTTCCTAGTCATCTCTAATATGATAATACACATGGAAGATATAAAGAGAAATATCAGCTTCAAAAAGGTGGGAGAGAGATCATTGAATATCAGAGGTGCATGTGGTATGTGTATGAGAGTGATATTGACCATGATACATACAATGTATACAGTACAGTGAGAGCTACATTGAGTGTATACATGGAACATAATAATAGGATGAAATGAACAATGACCAGGTGGTTTAGATTGAGATGGTATGCAGGGTAAAAGGTTACTGAAAATACAATACAAATGGGAGTAACAAATATATCATAGAGTATCTGGGATATTATGGTCTTCACATGTATGATCTTAATTTGATCATTTTCATGAAATCTCAGAAATTGTTGAAAGTGATGCTGTAATGTAGAAAAGGGTACAGAGATTACCTGTAATAATTCCTTCTTTCAAAATTCATAGGTATTAAAATGTCTTTTATAAACAAAATAAACATGAACAAAAAAGCTGTGAAGCCTAAACAGGTATGGATGCTACAATGTTATGTTGTGAATTCATGTAGATCTACATGTATGCAAACATTAGCCTTAACACATTTTGAACGAGTTTAACTTGAAGCATTACAGCATAATCATAACATCTGATATGTACATGTATGTTTAATGATCAATGTTTGTACACATGTAGGTCCATACTCTTGAGATTGTGAATTATAAGCCTCTATCATCAGCCTCTTCACAGCACATAGCAGAAGCGTTATGCTCCCTACCTAACCTGACTAACCTGACACTGAGTGGATTTTGTGACCAGGAGGAGTTCTGTTCTCATCTGAATGAGAAGGCTTCAACCTTGAAGGTATGCTTGCTTCTACTTTATACTCATAACATGTTTGAAAATAGGGAATAATTAAAACATGTCTATCTAATTTTGTTATGTTAGAAACATTAAATAACATATTTTTAATACTATTTAGAGGTGTTTATTAATAAAGGAGACTAGATTAGTAAATGTTTTGGAAAGTTTGCTCTAATGCACAGGTATGCTGTGATTAAAAAATTGTCATATCATCAAGTGTTCGGTTATGATTGATGTTGAAATAAAGAATTTTTTACAACTGTCCATCTGTGAGTTTTACAAGACATCTCCTGATGAAATTGGTATACATGGAAGGTATGAAGAGAAATATCAGCTTCAAAAAGGTGGGAGAGAAAGTAGATCATTGAATATCAGAGGTGCATGTGGTATGTGTATGAGAGTGATATTGACCATGATACATACAATGTATACAGTACAGTGAGAGCTACATTGAGTGTATACATGGAACATAATAATAGGATGAAATGAACAATGACCAGGTGGTTTAGATTGAGATGGTATGCAGGGTAAAATGTTACTGAAAATAGAAGACAAATATCAAGTAACAAACATATCATAGAGTATCTGGGATTATTATGGTCTTCACATGTATGATCTTTTAAATTAATCATTTTCATGATATCTCATAATTGTTAAAAGTGATGCTGTAATGGAGAATAAGGGTACATAGATTACCTGTAATAATTCATTCTTTCAAAATTCATAGGTACTAAAAATGTGTTGTCCTTTAATAAAATACACCTCAACAGAAAAGCTGTGATGCCTAAACAGGTATGGATGCTAAAATGTCAGTTATGTTGTGATGCAAACATTTTTGAACCAGTTTAACTTGAAGCATTACAGCATGATCATACCATCTGATATGTACATGTATGTTTAATGATCAATGTTTGTACACATGTAGGTCCATACTCTTGAGATTGTGAATGATAAGCCTCTATCATCAGCCTCTTCACATCACCTAGTAGGAGCTTTATGCTCCCTACCTAACCTGACTAACCTGACACTGAGAGGAGTTTGTGACCAGGAGGAGTTCTGTTCTCATCTGAATGAGAAGGCTTCAACCTTGAAGGTATGCTTGCTTCTACTTTATACTCATAACATGTTTGAAAACATGAAATAATGAAAACATGTCTATCTAATTTTATTATGTTAGAAACATTAAAGAAAATATTTTTAATACTATTTAGGGGTGTTCATTAATAAAGGAGGCTAGATGAGTAAATGTTTTGGAAAATCGGCTCTAATGCACAGGTATGCTGTAATTGAAACAATTTGCATGTCCTCAAGTGTATTTGGTTATGATTGATGCAGAAGTAAGAAATTGTTTACATCTTTGTCCGTCTGTGAGTTTAACAAGACATCTCCTGATGAAATTGGTATACATGGAAGATATAAAGAGAAATATCAGCTTCAAAAAGGTGGGAGAGAAAGTAGATCATTGAATATCAGAGGTGCATGTGGTATGTGTATGAGAGTGATATTGACCATGATACATACAATGTATACAGTACAGTGAGAGCTACATTGAGTGTATACATGGAACATAATAATAGGATGAAATGAACAATGACCAGGTGGTTTAGATTGAGATGGTATGCAGGGTAAAAGGTTACTGAAAATAGAATACAAATATGAAGTAACAAACATATCAAAGAGTATCTGAGATTATTATGGTCTTCACATGAAAATATGGAATATTGAAAAAGTGTTTATTCGATTCTATGTGTTAAATATGTTAGAGAACATAAATTTCTTGTAATATTTCTGATGTATTTTTTGGAGTGTTTAATAATAAAGGAGACTAGATGAGTAATTGTTTTGGTAATTTGGCTCTAATGCACAGATATGCTATAATTGAGAAATTGTCAATTCATTATCTTCAAGTGTTTGGTTATGATGTCGAAACATGGAAACCTTTTTAACTTTATCCATATGTGATTCTTCCTAGTCATCTCTAATATGATAATACACATGGAAGATATAAAGAGAAATATCAGCTTCAAAAAGGTGGGAGAGAAAGTAGATCATTGAATATCAGAGGTGCATGTGGTATGTGTATGAGAGTGATATTGACCATGATACATACAATGTATACAGTACAGTGAGAGCTACATTGAGTGTATACATGGAACATAATAATAGGATGAAATGAACAATGACCAGGTGGTTTAGATTGAGATGGTATGCAGGGTAAAAGGTTACTGAAAATAGAATACAAATATGAAGTAACAAACATATCACAGAGTATCTGGGATTATTATGGTCTTCACATGTCTTTTAAATTAATCATTTTCATGATATCTCCGAAATTGTTGAAAGTGATGTTATAATGTTGAATAAGGGTACAGAGATAACCTGTAATAATTCCTTCTTTCATGACTTAGAGGTATTAAAAATGTTTAGTCCTTTAACAAAATACACCTCAACAGACAAGCTGTAAAACCTAAATTTTATGGATGCTAAAATGTTATGTTGTGAAATACATCTATGAATACATTAGCCTTATCAACACATTTTTGAACCAGTTTAACTTGAAGCATTACAGCATGATCATACCATCTGATATGTACATGTATGTTTAATGATCAATGTTTGTACACATGTAGGTCCATACTCTTGAGATTGGGAATATTAAGCCTCTATCATCAGCCTCTTCACATCACCTAGCAGGAGCTTTATGCTCTCTACCTAACCTGACTAACCTGATACTGAGAAGAGTTTGTGACCAGGAGGAGTTCTATTCTCATCTGAATGAGAAGGCTTCAACCTTGAAGGTATGTCTGCCTCTACTTTATTCTCACACCATGTTTGGAAAACATGAAATAATGAAAACATGTCTATCTAATTTTATTGTGTTAAATACATTAAAGAACATATTTTTTCATACTATTTAGGGGTGTACAATAAAGGAGACTAGATGAGTAAATGTTTTGGAAATTTTGCTCTAATGCACAGGTATGCTGTAATTGAAAAATTGTCATATCATCAAGTGTTTGGTTATGATTGATGTAGAAATAAAGAATTGTTTACAACTTTGTCCGTCAGTCAGTTTTACAAGATATTTCTTCATAAAATAGGTATACATGGAAGATAAAAAGAGAAATATCAGCTTTAACAAGTTAAAGAGAGAAATTAGATCATTGAATATCAGAGGTGCATGTGGTATGTGTATGAGAGTGATATTGACCATGATACATACAATGTATACAGTACAGTGAGAGCTACATTGAGTGTATACATGGAACATAATAATAGGATGAAATGAACAATGACCAGGTGGTTTAGATTGAGATGGTATGCAGGGTAAAAGCTGGAATGGAAAATGGATATGAATATGAACATACTGTTTCCTTGCTGACTCACATATTGTAGAAGATAAATACCTGCCTTACAACTTGACATCAGTTTCAAATTAATGTTTTTCAATCAACATTACTGGTACATATATCTGTTGGCAAGACAATAAATATGTTTTTGTTCTGCTCAAACTATGTTTAGTGAGTTGGTGTCTGATGACATATATCTCTAGAATATACATCTCAATGGCTTTTTAGTGCTCGTAATTAATAGATTTATATTAAAAATGAATAGTTGTAATGTTTTTATTTTAACTCTTATGTGTGTAATGAAAGATATATGTTTGTGTGTTGAATGCATGAGACTTGTCAACAATCTCATCCAGTGACCTAGCAGAAGCACTGTGTATTAAGCCCAATATTACTTAACATTGAGTTATTATACTACGTTATGCATTGATTATGGGTGTTTGTGTGTTTTGCTTGTTTGTTTTGTTTATTTTGCTTTATAGGATATAATAATTTATGAATGGTCATTCAATAATTTCTGTTTGAAATAGAATAGTGGATATTGACAGGCTGCAAATTCGATTGAAGTGTTAGTACAGGATAGTTTACTAACCTGGTATTTAAATATCAATTTCAAATTTATTAATTCTGTTTGGTAACTACTAGGAGCAAAATTTGAAGGTCTAGCAAAGAAATGGAAATTAACCCTAGTAACAAATGTTGCAATGAACAGTCTGCAAAATTACATGTAGTGCTTGTCTCTGATGGTTATATTAAGGTTAACCATGATTAGATATTGTATTCTAGATTAATTTAGTGCCCTAAAATGAATCACAGTCCTACTTCCTGGATGTTATACACCATCGACTTCAATTAATAATGCTGAATAGAAATTCGAATGAAATCCAATATTTTTTGGAGAAAGGAACTACATGTATTTGTAGAATTTTCAAAATTGTGAACTTTGTAAAAGAAAAATATTCATGATTTTTCTACAAAGATAAACACTATACATGCACATGATCTGTATTAATGCATGGAGCTATTCATGTTGAACTAATGGTGCAATCCATTATGCTGTACCAACCAGTAAACTCCAGAAAGTAATTTACATTCCATTTGTCTAGATGTTTACAATTATTTTGTACTTGACCTTGTAGTCAACCAAAGTCAGAAATAGTCAAATGAAGGGGAGCATGTACATGAATGTAATTAACATGATAACAAATGTGAATGGCTTGTACACATTTTAGGGAATCTCCCTGACACTATTACATAGTGTATATAAACAATTGGGATGAAAAATAAAACTTTAGAAAGTGAGACTCTATCCTGTGGATAATGACATGTGAACTCAGAATTTTATACATCTCTGTTAAATGTTAGGAATTACTGTGTACATTTACTAAACATCTAGACAGGTGTCATCTTGTTTATTTTCAAAAGATAAATTTAACATTCTATCAAATAAACCATCTAACCTTTAGAGAACATTAAGAGTTCTTTTTACACTGCTTCAAGGTATCAGGAATGTTTATTATTAATTGCTATTGCCCTCACTGACATTTTGGTGTCTAATTCAGATATTAATTCTTATTTTTTACATAATGAACATAATTTAATCAAAGGGATATTCTTAAAGTTCATTTTGGGTCATTAGTTATTTAGTGAGTATCAGAAAGGGAAACATTTCTTAAAGAGACCCACATCACATTCAACTTTAAATTTAGATTTTATAACAGTTTACCATGGATAAAGGATTGATGATGCAAAGTTTGTCTAACAATGTAGAATGATAGATGCATATAGAGCTATTGTAATAGCTATTGTAATAGCTCTATGATAGATGTAAAGATAGAGAGGACGCATAATATAATTTTTTGGGAGACTATTTGATATTGAGAAAAAGAAAGATGGAGGAGTAAGGATAGGAAAGAGTGGTCGAATTTTTAAATTTCATGTATTCTGTTTGATGAAATGATGAGAACAGGGGGGAGGGGGGGGGGACTTTCATTGACGAGTGGATCCCTCCCCCTCCATTTGTGAATTTGCATCAGGCAAATTCCATGTAGAAGCATTGATATGTTAAATTTATTGAGAAACAAAAAGTTCAATTTTAATGAAATTGCTAAATGTTAGAAACAATTTAAAAATGATTATAACTTGTAAAAGCTGAACATTTACATGTAATTCTATTCGAACAATGGAGTATTAAAGCAAGAAAGTGATTGATACAGTAAAAATAATGTATCAAATAACATAGATGGTCAATTCTTTTAATGATAAAAGATGTGAAGTGTTGTGGCAAGTTCAGTTCTTGAAAGTAGGTCATAAGGTACACATGTAAATTGTATTTGTTTTCTACATGTACAATGTAAGCAAAGGTTATTTGTGTTGAAAACTCAAAATAATGCAATGAAATATTGAAGTTCTTTGACATGGTTTTCCATGAATTTCAGATGGTCAATTTTTAGACAATAACAATCAAGAAATTTAAGAGGATACATAACAGTACAAAAAGGACACAAAACACCAGTTAATCATATTGAGTAATTTCATTGTGATAAACACTATATTTACGTTGCATTGTCTCTCTCTCTCTCTCTCTCTCTCTCTCTCTGTTCTCAGATCTTCCTCCTGTTCTCTTTCTCATCACTATTTAAAAATTTGCGTCGGTTGAATTTTCTTCTAGAGACGCAAGAGACATTTTCTGTTAATTTGAATTTGAGGATATCAAAAACTTCATGCTCCGCACACGAGAGGTAAACTCCCCCCTCCCTGCATCCCCCCCCCCTAGGGAGCATGCTTTGCATGCTCTGTCAGTGTTGGCAACCTTCACATGCATTAATCAGCCCCCTGTAAAAGTCCAACTCTATGCATGGTACAATTTTGAGCATTATGAAAATGAGAATAAGAAATGATTTGATGAATTACTATTTCCAATGATGCTTCTATATTTTCAGGGTTCTTTCCCTCAGATCAGCAAAGGAAATTTCATATTCAATGAAAAGCCTCAGAAGGATCTTCAATCATTCCTACAAGCAGTCAGTGACGAGTTACGGTAGGTGAACTAATAAACTTATTAAGGTAAAGGTGCCCTCTTCACTCAGGCTGAAACAACCTAGATATGATCAATGTATTAACACTTCTTATACTGCTCATTTGATCATTACAATGGGCCAACTCATTTATAAACATGACATGAAATAATTGTACCTAAACAGGTCATGAAATGGCTTTGTAGAAATGCTCCGGGCATACAATAATTGTACCTAAACTGATCGTGTAAATGAAATAATTATTTACAATACTAAGTATGAGGAACATAATTATTGTATTTAAACTGATCATGAATCAGCTGTATGTGCAATATTGATGTATGTATGAGGAAAACAATAATTGTACCTAAAGTGGTCATGAAACTTCCTTTTATAATACTTAGTTATGTGTTCAATGAAGAAATAAATTGTAGCTAAAATTAGTAAAACCAAACAATATTGTTCATAAAACAGATTTTTAACAGTACTGATTTATATGTATGAGGAAAACACATTTATGCATAGCTAAACTGGTCATGAAACAGCAGTGTTTTTGTACCAGACTAATTTATTTGTAAGAAGAATGAAATAATTGTTCTTAAACTGGTCATGAAAACATGTCTTAACATTATTAATTTACATGTATCAGGAATACCTTACCTGGCCATGAAACCGCTTTTAGTAATTTATATGAACAAGGATTCTGGGCCCACATCCTGTTGAATTAATCCTGTATTTTTGCATTTTTTAAATATCCCTAGGCAAATGGAACTTCGTCGGGCAAGATCTTTTAAGATGAGAGCTCTTCGGTTGGACCCTCTTTCTGAACATGAGTACTCTGCTGCTGGCGCCTCTTCCTCAGACAAATATTTTGATGAATGACATTTCTCTGCCATGGACTGTGTCATGTAGATGCATTTTTCACTATCGATTATACCTGTGCGCGCATTGATGTAAAAAGCATTATGATGTCATTGCTGTCTGCACAATACGCTGCCGTAGTAACCAGTGATGCCAAATGAAAGCCTTGGAATTTTTAACTAAATATACCACCTTGGACTTGATTATTTAGTTGGTGACATAGTGCCAAGTAATTCATACAAACATATAACAGAGTATCCCAACCATCTAGATGGTATAACCAGTTTTATTCTACTCTAATGAATAGAACCATCTTATTGGTCTACATGACAGTCACTAGATCCTACAATGGTGTGTACATGTACATATAACAGAGTATCCCAACCATCTAGATGGTATAACCAGTTTTATTCTACTCTAATGAATAGAACCATCTTATTGGTCTACATGACAGTCACTAGATCCTACAATGGTGTGTACATATAACAGAGTATCCCAACCATCTAGATGGTATAACCAGTTTCATTCTACTCTAATGAATAGAACCATCTTATTGGTCTCCATGACAGTCACTAGATCCTACAATGGTGTGTACATATAACAGAGTATCCCAACCATCTAGATGGTATAACCAGTTTTATTCTACTCTAATGAATAGAACCATCTTATTGGTCTCCATGACAGTCACTAGATCCTACGATGGTGTGTACATAAACCGATTTCAGTTTTATCCCTGGAACATTATTTTAATCGTAAAATGACTGTGGAGCTCGTTCTATCTCAGAATGTTTTGCAATGAATTTATGATGTGAAATATGCTTTTCAAACTGATATTAAGGCATTTTTTGGTTAATAAAGCATCATATGACAGCTAATGATTATCATGCAATGCATTTTTAATAGACTCAACAACTTTTCAGCATAGAAGATTATGCAGTCACCACCTGTCCATGCTAATTTTCATTTATTTACCAAGTACATGACGTTAACAACATGAAATCACCTTGTTATACAAATATGAAGTATTTTTCAAAGCTATTCCAACTATTTTCACATTATTCTTAACCAAAACCCATGTTTCATCTGTCAAATTACATCAGTTTGATGTGTTATCAAGCCAAACTCTTGCCAGAGGTAATACTGTTTTAATTCTTCCTGGAATCCTATTATGCTGTTATCTGAGGCAGAAGATCTAACAACTATGCTGTAGAAAATGAGAATGTCCTTGTACTATGTTTATCATAAAGGAGAAAGTCACTCCTTCAATTCTATTATGTTTATCATAAAGGAGAAAGTCACTCCTTCAATTCTATTATGTTTATCATAAAGGAGAAAGTCACTCCTTTAATTCTAGTATGTTTATCATAAAGGAGAAAGTCACTCCTTCAATTCTATTATGTTCATCATAAAGGAGAAAGTCACTCCTTCAATTCTATTATGTTTATCATAAAGGAGAAAGTCACTCCTTCAATTCTATTATGTTTATCATAAAGGAGAAAGTCACTCCTTCAATTCTATTATGTTCATCATAAAGGAGAAAGTCACTCCTTCAATTCTATTATGTTTATCATAAAGGAGAAAGTCACTCCTTCAATTCTATTATGTTTATCATAAAGGAGAAAGTCACTCCTTCAATTCTATAATGTTTATCATAAAGGAGAAAGTCACTCCTTCAATTCTATTATGTTTATCATAAAGGAGAAAGTCACTCCTTCAATTCTATTATGTTTATCATAAAGGAGAAAGTCACTCCTTCAATTCTATAATGTTTATCATAAAGGAGAAAGTCACTCCTTCAATTCTATTATGTTTATCATAAAGGAGAAAGTCACTCCTTCAATTCTATTATGTTTATCATAAAGGAGAAAGTCACTCCTTCAATTCTATTATGTTTATCATAAAGGAGAAAGTCACTCCTTCAATTCTATTATGTTTATCATAAAGGAGAAAGTCACTCCTTCAATTCTATTATGTTTAACATAAAGGAGAAAATCGCTCTTTGAAATGAAGGGAATGATTTGCTTTTATTCTTATCTAGTTTTAACAAATCTTGCCCATTCTTTCAAAATTAAAAGTGATGCCTTCCTTTATGTTATTTTCACGAAATTGTCTATGTTGTGATGATCATACATGTATATTTTCATGTTGAAACTGAATGAGGAATATTTGGGTTATGATTAATCACAGTTTTCAAACCACTTTTTTTGTTTGATGTTATCAATTTAGAGACATGAAATCAATTTAATATGAACTTTGAAACCAAGTTGCAATCATTCAGAATGAAAGGCAGTTCTTTTCACACAAATATATGACCTACCAATATAATATTTGATTCTTTTCATAATAATATGCACATTGAATGATAACATACAATAGATTACTTGTTTTCTGATGCGTACATACACTGAGTTACTCATCCATTCTCAATGCAATGTTTATATGTAACTTGTAATAATGATAAAGCAAAATGAAAAGATACCAATTGATTATGATAAAGGTAATAATTCTTTACCTTTTAGAAGTGATCCAAATGAAACTACAAGAAGAGAGGGGCGGGGCAATTTCAGATTCATACAAAATTGATTATACAATATAGATACACAAGCTCACAATATATTACATTGAGTATGATTACTCCTTGGATGAAAATAATCTTCATGTCATTTTTCATCTGTAGCCATGGTATCAGAATGATTTATCTTTTAAACAGAGACCAATAATCAGCTTCAAGTGTTTCGTCATATTTCATCTTATTCTTTCCATTGTAAGAAAAAGCAATGTGGAATTATTTTAAGCTACAAGTTCATGTTCACAGTGTATGTGAAGTCTTCCAATTTTAATAATGTATAGAGTCATAAATGATACATGTTTATATACAATGTAAATTAGTAATGTAAAGTTTAGAAGACAGTATTGTCCATAATAAACCAATGGCAGCTGAATTTTTGATTAACTTCAGGAATCTTATTGGGTACATTGTTTACTGTTTATATCTAATATTTTTCCATTCCTGTATGTCATTTGCTTTAAAAGTTAAATGCCTTTTAATGTTCATTTATTATCACATCTCTCATGAATTACTCATTCTTCAGATGTAAGATAATTTATTGTATCCATCCTTGGTTTAGGAGGATTTTAATGGTAATTTGAAATGTTATGTATCAAAATGACTAGTTATTGACTTTTATCAAATTTGTGAATCAGAAAATCCCCAATATGTTACGTCTTGAATATGAATCAAAATTAAAACTGTTTTGTCTTAGGGTAATTGAGTAAAAGGATGGCTCCTTTCAGATTATTGTGATGTGGTACGCCTGTATTTTGGACACAGTGGTATTACTAATTATGTGTTCATACATGTAGTAGAATTTGTATATCAAATGACTAGTTATTGACTTTTGTCAAATTGATGTATAAAAATGCCCAAATCCCATTTAATTGAGAAGTTGATTAATGAGTAGAAAGGATTATTTCTGTCAGATTATTGTGAAGTGGTACGTAATGGCGCTCTATGAAGGTATTTGGGCAAGGAAACAAGCTAAAAATGTAAAAGATATCTCCAAATCAATCTTCCTAGCTAAAGTTTGTGCGTTTTTTACGACTGAAGTCTATGTTTTATTCATATAACAATTTCCAAATCTGCGCAAATCATTTTTCACCAATTTTTCAAAAGTGAGTGGTGCTCACTCAAGCAGAACAATTGTTTGACAGTTATATCGTCATTTGCTTAAAGAGATCTGTACCAATGTTTAAATGTGGAAAAAGCCTCAGAATATTACAAATTTTACAGCATTATTTCTAAGTGTAAACTTGTTTTGATTTTCATTGTAGAAGTTGATTAATGAGTAGAAAGGACTACTTCTATCAGATTATTTTGAAGTAGTACACCTGTACTTTTCACATGATGGAGTTACTTATAATGCATTCTAAATGCAAATAGAAGAGTTAATGGTTTTAACTGCATGAATCATTAAAACCTTAAAACATGTAATATGTTATTCATATTGCTAATGATATAAATTAATATTATACACAGTATCATGGTACAGTAAAACCTGTATATAGATATCAAACAATAGAGAGAAGTAGTCTTTGTAATGGGATAGTCTTTATATGAACAGGGTCTTGTAATACATGTTTCAATGATACACAGTATCATGGTACAGTAAAACCTGTATATAGATATCAAACAATATAGAGAAGTAGTCTTTATAATAGGATAGTCTTTATATGAACAGGGTCTTGTAATACATGTTTCAATGATATACAGTATCATGGTACAGTAAAACCTGTATATAGATATCAAACAATATAGAGAAGTAGTCTTTGTAATGGGATAGTCTTTATATGAACAGGGTCTTGTAATACATGTTTCAATGATATACAGTATCATGGTACAGTAAAACCTGTATATAGATATCAAACAATAGAGAGAAGTAGTCTTTGTAATGGGATAGTCTTTATATGAACAGGGTCTTGTAATACATGTTTCAATGATATACAGTATCATGGTACAGTAAAACCTGTATATAGATATCAAACAATAGAGAGAAGTAGTCTTTGTAATGGGATAGTCTTTATATGAACAGGGTCTTGTAATACATGTTTCAATGATACACAAGGATACACACTTATTATCAAGGACGGTGCTTCAAAGGGTAGCTCCCCTGTATTTTTTCAAGCACTAGTAAACCAAAATGGAGAAAGGGATATAGTAAAAAAAGAATAAAAGAAATAAGTGTATCACCAGCAGGGGTTTCAGCTGTGTAGCTCAATAATAAACCCTAAAATACAAATGATAAAAATATGTCGTCTTTCAGTTTGTATGTTCATATTGTTACCCTTTGGTGTAAATATTTTTACACGTATTGATATTTATTATGGATTCGATTTGCAGAAGCAATTATGCTGAATTTGACCCCTCCACAAGTATAATCCCTATTTAATGTAAATTATTTTGTATATTTATATATTTTTAAATTGTAGTAATGAAGTTGAATTTCAATCTTATAGAGTCAATAAGATATTGTAGACAGATAATCTCTAAAGCAGCTTTGATTGTAAATACAAATGTTCCAATAATAATGACTTGTAATAAGATAGAGATGAAGATGTGAAATGGAGGAGAGGTATGAGGGTGGGGTATGTAATAAGATAGAGATGAAGATGTGGAATGAAGGGAGAGGGTGGGGTATGTAATAAGATAGAGATGAAGATGTGGAATGGAGGGAGAGGTATGAGGGTGGGGTATGTAATAAGATAGAGATAAAGATGTGGAATGGAGGAGAGGTATGAGGGTGGGGTATGTAATAAGATAGAGATGAAGATGTGGAATGGAGGGAGAGGTATGAGGGTGGGGTGTGTAATAAGATAGAGATGAAGATGTGGAATGGAGGAGAGGTATGAGGGTGGGGTGTGTAATAAGATAGAGATGAAGATGTGGAATGGAGGAGAGGTATTAGGGTGGGGTGTGTAATAAGATAGAGATGAAGATGTGGAATGGAGGAGAGGTATGAGGGTGGGGTATGTAATAAGATAGAGATGAAGATGTGGAATGGAGGAGAGGTATGAGGGTGGGGTATGTAATAAGATAGAGATGAAGATGTGGAATGGAGGAGAGGTATGAGGGTGGGGTATGTAATAAGATAGAGATGAAGATGTGGAATGGAGGGAGAGGTATGAGGGTGGGGTGTGTAATAAGATAGAGATGAAGATGTGGAATGGAGGAGAGGTATGAGGGTGGGGTGTGTAATAAGATAGAGATGAAGATGTGGAATGGAGGAGAGGTATTAGGGTGGGGTGTGTAATAAGATAGAGATGAAGATGTGGAATGGAGGAGAGGTATGAGGGTGGGGTATGTAATAAGATAGAGATGAAGATGTGGAATGGAGGAGAGGTATGAGGGTGGGGTGTGTAATAAGATAGAGATGAAGATGTGGAATGGAGGAGAGGTATGAGGGTGGGGTATGTAATAAGATAGAGATGAAGATGTGGAATGGAGGAGAGGTATGAGGGTGGGGTATGTAATAAGATAGAGATGAAGATGTGGAATGGAGGAGAGGTATGAGGGTGGGGTATGTAATAAGATAGAGATGAAGATGTGGAATGGAGGAGAGGTATAAGGGTGGGGTATGTAATAAGATAGAGATGAAGATGTGGAATGGAGGAGAGGTATGAGGGTGGGGTATGTAATAAGATAGAGATGAAGATGTGGAATGGAGGAGAGGTATGAGGGTGGGGTATGTAATAAGATAGAGATGAAGATGTGGAATGGAGGAGAGGTATGAGGGTGGGGTATGTAATAAGATAGAGATGAAGATGTGGAATGGAGGGAGAGGTATGAGGGTGAGGTATGTAATAAGATAGAGATGAAGATGTGGAATGGAGGAGAGGTATGAGGGTGGGGTATGTAATAAGATAGAGATGAAGATGTGGAATGGAGGAGAGGTATGAGGGTGGGGTATGTAATAAGATAGAGATGAAGATGTGGAATGGAGGAGAGGTATGAGGGTGGGGTATGTAATAAGATAGAGATGAAGATGTGGAATGGAGGAGAGGTATGAGGGTGGGGTGTGTAATAAGATAGAGATGAAGATATGGAATGGAGGAGAGGTATTAGGGTGGGGTATGTAATAAGATAGAGATGAAGATGTGGAATGGAGGAGAGGTATGAGGGTGGGGTATGTAATAAGATAGAGATGAAGATGTGGAATGGAGGAGAGGTATGAGGGTGGGGTGTGTAATAAGATAGAGATGAAGATATGGAATGGAGGAGAGGTATTAGGGTGGGGTATGTAATAAGATAGAGATGAAGATGTGGAATGGAGGAGAGGTATGAGGGTGGGGTATGTAATAAGATAGAGATGAAGATGTGGAATGGAGGAGAGGTATTAGGGTGGGGTATGTAATAAGATAGAGATGAAGATGTGGAATGGAGGAGAGGTATGAGGGTGGGGTATGTAATAAGATAGAGATGAAGATGTGGAATGGAGGAGAGGTATGAGGGTGGGGTATGTAATAAGATAGAGATGAAGATGTGGAATGGAGGAGAGGTATGAGGGTGGGGTATGTAATAAGATAGAGATGAAGATGTGGAATGGAGGAGAGGTATGAGGGTGGGGTGTGTAATAAGATAGAGATGAAGATATGGAATGGAGGAGAGGTATTAGGGTGGGGTATGTAATAAGATAGAGATGAAGATGTGGAATGGAGGAGAGGTATGAGGGTGGGGTATGTAATAAGATAGAGATGAAGATGTGAAATGGAGGGAGAGGTATGAGGGTGGGGTATGTAATAAGATAGAGATGAAGATGTGGAATGGAGGAGATGTATGAGGGTGGGTATGTAATAAGATAGAGATAAAGATGTGGAATGGAGGAGATGTATGAGGGTGGGGTATGTAATAAGATAGAGATGAAGATGTGGAATGGAGGGAGAGGTATGAGGGTGGGGTATGTAATAAGATAGAGATGAAGATGTGGAATGGAGGAGATGTATGAGGGTGGGTATGTAATAAGATAGAGATGAAGATGTGGAATGGAGGAGATGTATGAGGGTGGGGTATGTAATAAGATAGAGATGAAGATGTGGAATTGAGGGAGAGGTATGAGGGTGGGGTATGTAATAAGATAGAGATGAAGATGTGGAATGGAGGGAGAGGTATGAGGGTGGGGTATGTAATAAGATAGAGATGAAGATGTGGAATGGAGGAGAGGTATGAGGGTGGGGTATGTAATAAGATAGAGATGAAGATGTGGAATGGAGGGAGAGGTATGAGGGTGGGGTATGTAATAAGATAGAGATGAAGATGTGGAATGGAGGGAGAGGTATGAGGGTGAGGTATGTAATAAGATAGAGATGAAGATGTGGAATGGAGGAGAGGTATGAGGGTGGGGTATGTAATAAGATAGAGATGAAGATGTGGAATGGAGGAGAGGTATGAGGGTGGGGTATGTAATAAGATAGAGATGAAGATGTGGAATGGAGGGAGAGGTATGAGGGTGGGGTATGTAATAAGATAGAGATGAAGATGTGGAATGGAGGAGAGGTATGAGGGTGGGGTATGTAATAAGATAGAGATGAAGATGTGGAATGGAGGAGAGGTATGAGGGTGGGGTATGTAATAAGATAGAGATGAAGATGTGGAATGGAGGGAGAGGTATGAGGGTGGGGTATGTAATAAGATAGAGATGAAGATGTGGAATGGAGGAGAGGTATGAGGGTGGGGTATGTAATAAGATAGAGATGAAGATGTGGAATGGAGGAGAGGTATGAGGGTGGGGTATGTAATAAGATAGAGATGAAGATGTGGAATGGAGGAGAGGTATGAGGGTGGGGTATGTAATAAGATAGAGATGAAGATGTGGAATGGAGGGAGAGGTATGAGGGTGGGGTATGTAATAAGATAGAGATGAAGATGTGGAATGGAGGGAGAGGTATGAGGGTGGGGTATGTAATAAGATAGAGATGAAGATGTGGAATGAAGGGAGAGGTATGAGGGTGGGGTATGTAATAAGATAGAGATGAAGATGTGGAATGGAGGAGAGGTATGAGGGTGGGATATGTAATAAGATAGAGATGAAGATGTGGAATGAAGGAGAGGTATGAGGGTGGGGTATGTAATAAGATAGAGATGAAGATGTGGAATGGAGGGAGAGGTATGAGGGTGGGGTATGTAATAAGATAGAGATGAAGATGTGGAATGGAGGAGAGGTATGAGGGTGGGGTATGTAATAAGATAGAGATGAAGATGTGGAATGGAGGGAGAGGTATGAGGGTGGGGTATGTAATAAGATAGAGATGAAGATGTGGAATGGAGGAGAGGTATGAGGGTGGGGTATGTAATAAGATAGAGATGAAGATGTGGAATGGAGGAGAGGTATGAGGGTGGGGTATGTAATAAGATAGAGATGAAGATGTGGAATGAAGGAGAGGTATGAGGGTGGGGTATGTAATAAGATAGAGATGAAGATGTGAAATGGAGGGAGAGGTATGAGGGTGGGGTATGTAATAAGATAGAGATGAAGATGTGGAATGGAGGAGAGGTATGAGGGTGGGGTATGTAATAAGATAGAGATGAAGATGTGGAATGAAGGAGAGGTATGAGGGTGGGGTGTGTAATAAGATAGAGATGAAGATGTGGAATGGAGGAGAGGTATGAGGGTGGGGTATGTAATAAGATAGAGATGAAGATGTGGAATGGAGGGAGAGGTATGAGGGTGGGGTATGTAATAAGATAGAGATGAAGATGTGGAATGAAGGGAGAGGTATGAGGGTGGGGTATGTAATAAGATAGAGATGAAGATGTGGAATGGAGGAGAGGTATGAGGGTGGGGTATGTAATAAGATAGAGATGAAGATGTGGAATGGAGAGAGAGGGTGGGGTATGTAATAAGATAGAGATGAAGATGTGGAATGGAGGGAGAGGTATGAGGGCGGGGTATGTAATAAGATAGAGATGAAGATGTGGAATGGAAGGAGAGGTATGAGGGTGGGGTATGTAATAAGATAGAGATGAAGATGTGGAATGAAGGGAGAGGTATAAGGGTGGGGTATGTAATAAGATAGAGATGAAGATGTGGAATGGAGGAGAGGTATGAGGGTGGGGTATGTAATAAGATAGAGATGAAGATGTGGAATGGAGAGAGAGGGTGGGGTATGTAATAAGATAGAGATGAAGATGTGGAATGGAGGGAGAGGTATGAGGGTGGGGTATCTAATAAGATAGAGATGAAGATGTGGAATGGAGGGAGAGGTATGAGAGTGGGGTATGTAATAAGATAGAGATGAAGATGTGGAATGAAGGGAGAGGGTGGGGTATGTAATAAGATAGAGATGAAGATGTGGAATGGAGGAGAGGTATGAGGTTGGGGTATGTAATAAGATAGAGATGAAGATGTGGAATGGAGGAGAGGTATGAGGGTGGGGTATGTAATAAGATAGAGATGAAGATGTGGAATGGAGGAGAGGTATGAGGGTGGGGTATGTAATAAGATAGAGATGAAGATGTGGAATGGAGGAGAGGTATGAGGGTGGGGTATGTAATAAGATAGAGATGAAGATGTGGAATGAAGGGAACGGTATGAGGGTGGGGTATGTAATAAGATAGAGATGAAGATGTGGAATGGAGGGAGATGTATGAGGGTGGGGTATGTAATAAGATAGAGATGAAGATGTGGAATGAAGGGAGAGGTATGAGGGTGGGGTATGTAATAAGATAGAGATGAAGATGTGGAATGAAGGAGAGGTATTAGGGTGGGGTATGTAATAAGACAGAGATGAAGATGTGGAATGGAGGGAACGGCATGAGGTTGGGGTATGTAATAAGATAGAGATGAAGATGTGGAATGGAGGAGAGGTATGAGGGTGGGGTATGTAATAAGATAGAGATGAAGATGTGGAATGGAGGGAGAGGTATGAGGGTGGGGTATGTAATAAGATAGAGATGAAGATGTGGAATGGAGGAGAGGTATGAGGGTGGGGTATGTAATAAGATAGAGATGAAGATGTGGAATGAAGGAGAGGTATGAGGGTGGGGTATGTAATAAGATAGAGATGAAGATGTGGAATGGAGGAGAGGTATGAGGGTGGGGTATGTAATAAGATAGAGATGAAGATGTAGAATGAAGGAGAGGTATGAGGGTGGGATATGTAATAAGATAGAGATGAAGATGTGGAATGGAGGGAACGGTATGAGGGTGGGGTATGTAATAAGATAGAGATGAAGATGTGAAATGGAGGGAACGGCATGAGGGTGGGGTATGTAATAAGATAGAGATGAAGATGTGAAATGGAGGGAGAGGTATGAGGGTGGGGTATGTAATGAGTTAGAGATGAAGATGTGGAATGGAGGGAGGTATGAGGGTGGGGTATGTAATAAGATAGAGATGAAGATGTGGAATGAAGGAGAGGTATGAGGGTGGGGTATGTAATAAGATAGAGATGAAGATGTGGAATGAAGGAGAGGTATGAGGGTGGGATATGTAATAAGATAGAGATGAAGATGTGGAATGGAGGGAACGGTATGAGGGTGGGGTATGTAATAAGATAGAGATGAAGATGTGAAATGGAGGGAACGGCATGAGGGTGGGGTATGTAATAAGATAGAGATGAAGATGTGAAATGGAGGGAGAGGTATGAGGGTGGGGTATGTAATGAGTTAGAGATGAAGATGTGGAATGGAGGGAGGTATGAGGGTGGGGTATGTAATAAGATAGAGATGAAGATGTGGAATGAAGGAGAGGTATGAGGGTGGGGTATGTAATAAGATAGAGATGAAGATGTGGAATGGAGGGAACGGTATGAGGGTGGGGTATGTAATAAGATAGAGATGAGGTATAAGGGCAATGTGGTCTGCCATTCTCTCTTCTCCATCGTAGATAACCCCTAATCGAGACAATATCAATAACTATATTCAAAATGCTTTCAACTTACAGCAAACCAAGATAGTTAAAGATCTGGAGACACAGTATACAAAGATCGCCACAGAGGACGCACCATTGCTGTTTAGTGAGGAATGGTCGTCAGGCCTTGATAACTCTACATTGTCAGCAAGATCAAGAGATATTATGCTTTAAAATAGTCACGGTTGTTTGGCTAACAATTAATTGATAATTGATTAAGTCATCTATTATTTGAATGATTGACTGATACATTGATTTAATGGTTTAATAGATTATTTGATTAACATATTTCTGTATTGATTGATAGTTATACGATCGATTTATGCTAACTTTGAGGGTGTCTACATCGGCCCACCGGATAAACAGGAAGATCAACTTACTGACCCATTGACTTCTGACATCACTTCCGCCGGAAACACAAATTCCTTGGATACAATGTACACTGATGGAATAGCGGAGATTCATCATCCATTTGATGACGTCATGGGATATAACGATTCCATGGATATCTGTTTGATCGATACTCATATCCCTAAACATTCAGCTGATGTTTTCGAGAAATTATCACCTGTTCAAAGTGTGAACGAAAAAATATCTTCGTCTAGTAGTGTGAACGATACGTTAAGTATGAACGCTCTTCTTTCGTCAAATAGTGGTATGAACGATACTTTTAGTGGTTTGAATAAAAAGACATCGTCAAATTGCAGTGTTTCTAATGGTGGGAATGCACCTTCTGTTCAAAACTATCAATGCTCTTATTTATTAGATTTAACGTGTGATCCCTTCTTGTAATCAGTTTGTCAAACATCACTCATTGCGCCATATAACCGTGTGTTAAGGTATTATTTGAATGAAATTTACAAACATACACTATGTGCACTGAACGATTCATATGATAATCAGTTTTCGAGAAAATGACCCTCATAACCATCCAAACTATTAATCTATGGGATCCGGTCTGATTGAAGAGTTGCGATAATTAAGAGATTAAATAATGTTCAGCAAGGGATAAAAAAGAAATTGAAGAATATGAAATAGTTGGTAAAAGTTATTCAAGAACATTTTAAGATCATGACAAACCCGGAGTATATACATGTATGGAAAATCCGATTTTTTAATATAAGCGTCCTGACAATACATTTGATAAATTCAAACAAATTATCAAAAGTAGGGATAAATCCCGATATTTATTTTGTGGAAATTTGCAATGATCTTCGCATATTATCAAGATTTACACGTGAGCAGAATTACTAGACTTACCAAAAATGCTACATTTTACTAAAACATTTTCCTTATAGTACTACGAAGCAATTTCAAAACAGCTTCCGGTGCGATGCAACATTTATTATCCGCATAAACCACCTTTTGTCAAAGAAACATCCTAAACGAGTGTTTAAAACAAATGCGTAAACCTATTTCCTAATAAACAATGAAGCCAACTGAAATTTCACTACTTTTGGAGTTAATCATGGATTTTAATGTTCATGATTTGGATTAGCATCTGCAAATGTTGTCATTTTTTGTCATATTTTCTTGTTTTACCTTAATAATTTGATAACCCTTTATTGCTTTTTGTGTTTTACTTCATGCTACGCATTGCACGAAGTTATGTTACACAATGCTAGTCGTAAATTTACATAAATTATGTTTTTCCGACCCATTAAGTAATTTTCCAGATCATATTTGTGTATTCCCTGAAAATAGAAAGTACGAATACTGATTAAATGTTAACATGGTTTTAGGGTACTCCGGGCTAAAAATTATTATATTTAAATTACAATAGTAAGAATTCACAAAAAACGTCGCAAATTTCATAAATTGATACATTTAAGAAATTTTGAAGTTAAGCAATGTTTTGAAAAAACATTAGTCTGAACACCGTAATTAATATGCAATAGGTTGGCTGACGATACTATATGTCCCCAGTTTTCTTGTTCTTGTGTTATTACATGACATTGTAATTATTTCATATTTGTACATGTCTGCATGTGAGTGTCCATAATAATTTGCATCATTGATTATCTTACACGTTTAATAAATCAATCATTTCTTTCCATTTTGGAGTACAACATCGGAGTAAATATAATCTAAGATAATACATACGCGGGGATGTGGCATCAGCATTCTCATTACATATCCATAAGGACATGCTTGTCGATGTTTCACCGAAATAATGCCACACCTAAAATGGCATATCCCTGCTATTCAGTGTTCAATACTGATGAAATTATCAATGTCTTGCTTGTCAGGTTTTAGTTTAATATTCATCCTGGAGTACTCATGCGATTTTTGGAAAAAATATCCCCAGTTATTCTTTTGCTATTCAAAAAACTATTTTCAAGAAAGGTTGTGCGTCTTATCGTTATTCGTCAAGACACTAGGTCGATCCTTTTTCTTTTCAATGTTTTATTTGGGCTCGATTTAACCATCATTAATGAAGAAACTGGCTTAGTAAGATCAGCTTTCCAATGGGTGTCCGCGATTAAAATCCTGTTAGTTTGAGATGACGTTTTTACTCATTTCAAATGTCGGTCGTGGAACAATAACAAACCAGATACCGTTAAACCAAAATACATTTTTGAGGGAGAACAGCGAATGCTTACAAGACATGGAAGATTGGGGTACACAAGCTCATGATTTTACAAGCAAAAGTAACTTATTTTTCCCCAAAGGTGTAAGGACACTTTACCATTGTTGGAAGGTACAATAAGATAATTTATACCTGTTGGGATGTAGTTTTCCTGAATAAAACTATAAACATCTGAATTTACATTAATATTCAATCAATGTATTCAGCGTAAACAAAATGCATGTGTGCTGAAACATACATAACAGACTAAGAATTATTTGGCCTACATTGTAGTGATGTACATGTACTGTATATAATAAGGTCATAAATATATTATTCAGACTGTCATCGTGTTAAGATTATATAAATTGTCTATTGTTGATGATAATAAACTGTCTTAAAAGCTACAAAATATTGTAATTTTTTTTATTATTATTTCATTTATATTTCACTTGGTCTGTTTGACGGCTTACCAGCGCACGCGTCTCTGATCATATCACAAATTCATGTTTAAAGCTTTCAGAGTACACTGGTAATGTCATTTTATGGAATTCCACCTATATATTTACTTTTTGGCTTTTTGTATTTTGTATTTATTTAGACAAGTAAAACATACAAAGTAAAACATGTCAAGGGATACAAAAAAAGGTTTGAAAAACCCGTACAAGTTTGGATCCCAAATATAAAGTAACATCAAGATAAAAACATAAATTAAACAATCGGAAAAGTAAAATGTGAATTACCATAGAAAAGGACATAGAAATCAATAATAGATTTATGTAACGTTAAAAATATTTAAAAATGTGATACAAGAACCAAATAATAAAATATGGATAAGATAACATAATATAACAAGTATAATAAAATATAATACAATAAAAAAAATTGATGAAAAATCTTAATGAGTTGTGGTGTGATTCAAAATTATACATAATATGGAAAGAATGATAATAATTAGTTGTGAGGCATCATCATAGAAAGGAAAAGTGAAATTATTTAGTATCATAGAAATTACATAAGAAGGTGAGCCTTGAGTAGGTTTTTAAAAGTCGAGATAGATGTGCTATTTGTTACATTACTAGGGAGCATGTTCCAATCTTTGGAGGTTTCCAGAATCCAATAAGTCTACACTACTTATTTACATGTTACAAGTATATCTAATCAGCAGGGAGGGCGCCCTTTTACGGTATATTAATAGTCACGACTTCAAAAACTGGAGAAAAAAAATCCCTCAATATCTCATCAATCGGACTACGAATACCCTTTAGGACTACAGAATTTTCAGAAACATGTCGACCTGTGATCTTATCGTTTTGAAGGATTTGGACTTTAGATTGCCTAAATTTTTGAACCTTTTTTACAACCAACATGACCAACTGGGTGGTAAGATGGCGGCTAGTGGGCTCTCCCGATGTTCATCCTACGCTAGCGTCAAAGCAGGCGCACACGAACACAAACGTCACGCTATGAACACGGAAGGTAGGCCTGTTTTTATCAAGCACAGTGATATACCTTTGTCCAAAGACAATGCCGTAACAAGCCCTGACTAAAACAATTTCCTTCACGAAATTTCGTGGCATTCACAAGATAGGAGGACTTTGGAGGTCATACTTGTCGGATCAGAAAAGTAGAAGTGACCTTATATCAAAAAGGTCTAGACTTACCAAACTCATGTGTCACTGTTTTTGAACTAAACCCATACTTACCTGCTAGCAAGGGCAACCTAACCAGAGTAATGATCAAAGATTTGCCATTATCTGGTCTTGATGATGTTATCATGAATGAATTCCAAGCTTCATATCGAAGACTTGCATACAGCAGACGACGTTTGCAGACCTCGCGATCATCGTATGACTAGTGGTGCAGAATGTTCCATTGCGGCTTTATGGGGGAAATAGCATTACAGAGGGATAAAATCCCGGGGATAAAATGTCTTCAAAAATAATATTTCTGCATTGGTTCGCAATATCTTGAGTCAATTTATAAATTATTCTTGTTTGAACATTTAAAACATCATTTAAAGTGAAATGAATAAGCAAAACTTAAATTTCAGACTTACCAATGCAGTGATAAGCTAGGATGCACCCCTCGTATACATAATGGACCCGTCACAATATTCAGAGACATATCCAACTTTCAGAGAATAAAATTGATTTTTGTTGGCAAAAATAATGGTATCTGATATATTTATATCCATCGTTCGGACTGACAAGGTATATGTATTTATATATTCCTAATAAAATGTTCAGCACTGCAATGGAAAGAGTTAGAAAACCGCTGTGACTCGAACAACACACCGACGTACACAAAAGCTCTGTCCAGCCCTATGTGTTAAATGCACGTCGAGTGTAGGTTTGCTCTTCGGACATCAGTATCACAAAGAAAATCTCCTCTGATTTGATGATAAAAGTGCACTATTTCCTTATTAACCAATCTCCATGATTCTTTCATGAGTATTTGCCTTACAATGTGCCCTTTATTATAATCTGGGCGGAAATTCTTGATATTATCACCCACCGATGTGACGACGGATGTAATCCACCCGGGTACTATAAAAATGTCCCCCTAACCCATTATCCCAATACATATTCCTGACTATGGATGGTTTTTAGTGATTTTAATGTAATAAAGTGCCATATTTCCCACCAATTGAATGTAAAAAATTATGGTCATCTGATAGAAGAAGTTGTTAACATTCATTTCAGGGGGCGGAAATTCTATCTGAATCAACGCTTGTCCTTGATACACATTAGTTTGTGAAAAAGGGGTATGATGCAAGGGAATTCTGCGTGTTATAAGGGTGCGCACGTGCAGCGAGAACCTTCTGTCCGCTAGTTTTCCATATGGAAATTGAAAATAGTGGAAAAGATCATACTGCAAAGACTTCGAGTCGATGGTAAACTGACATAATTTCTAACCGGGAACAGAGTCTTATACATCGAAAACCCCTCCCAATCCCTGCCAATGTTTGTCAATTTTGGCGCCTTGCCTGAACCATCGGCCTGGCAGGGGTCGCAATGGTAGTATGATTTACGCAGAATGCACTCGATATATACAATAATCTTGTCCTCTCGTTCAAATGAATATGAAACTCATATAATTTTCATCAGAGCATTCAGCAGGAGTACTGTAGTACACATTTATTTGTTATAAGTGAATTAAAGTCCCTCCAGTGGGTTTGATTACCCCTATTGTGAAAATGTATCAGCCCTAAGTTGTAACACAGTCAGCTGTTTGCACTCAGGGTCACTCCGTGACCTTTGTGTGCGTTCAAGAGTTGTATACGATTTTCTGTCTCATTTAGGCAGAAATCTTTCATAATGGGGCCTTACCGCGCTTCACGTGACAACACTGCTTAACCCGGAATACAGGATGCCTCACCACCTTCTACCAAACGTTTGTTTGTTGAAAATATTTATTAATGGCGACCAGTCATATTTGACTATTACCGCCAACTCGTTGGGCCAACTATTCTTTTCTTTTTTCGACGTGTCTTTAAAAAATCGTTCCTCTACTTCTTTTTTTTCTTTTCACCCTTCCAATGTAGCACAACAATTAAAGCATGATCACGATATTCTTGCAGAAAGAACGAGAAGCAGTTAGCATGGTCACGGAGAATGTGGTTCCCACCTTCGAGCCGCAATCTTCGAACGACGATTCTAGCACCGACACAGAGATGACGAGAGCGAACCGTCAAGATCGACGTCACAATCGAAGATAAGACGTTTCCTCTCCGCTACACGCAACCCGCAACAAGATCTTTTCAGCAACAACTCGCCTCTTCTACAAGACCAAGCTTCTGGAGTTTCTTACAGCGATACACCAGAGTTTGTTCGGCCTCGTTTAAAATCTGGAAGCGTCAATAGTCAAAATAGGAGGCAGAAAGGAATCAATAAAGAAATTAGCATATTTGAATAACTCTACATCCCTTTTTCCGATGTCAGTCTGTCATCTGATCAGTCTAAATGTCAGCGGACTTAGAAATGAAGAAAAGAGATGACAGATATTTCGATGATTCCAACGACAAAAAGCTGATATAATCTTTGTACAATAAACATATAGGACAACTATAGAGAATTTAATCAGAAATGAATAGCATGGACCATGTTACTTTGACATGGATCGAATCATTTCATCAGGAATTTTAGTTCTTTTTAATCAAAAGTTTATGTTGATGTTATTTCTGTAAAACAGAATAATTATGGGAGAATGATGCTTCTGAAAATTGTTATTGATACTATGCATGTATAACTCGTTAATATATATGGACCTACAAAAAATAAGGAGAGATTTTTTAGAAATTTACAACTTTTTCTTACTAGGAATGGTGTGAATTATTCAGATTCTAATCTCATCTTAGGTGGAGACTGGAATTGTGTATTAAATTCTCGTGATGTTCAAGGTACCTACAGTAAATTGAATAAAAAAACACGAAATTTTTGTAAACTGTTAAAACAATATTCCCTTTGTGATATTTGGAGAAGAATGATCCCATTATGCAGGCAATTTACATGGAGAAACCAATCTCTACGAATCGCATCAAGACTAGATTATTGGATTGTAAACAAAAATGTACAGCCCGGAGTAATAAAATCAGATATTAGACCTGCAATGAGAGCCGACCATAATGCAATATCGCTTGAAATTAAGATTAAAAACAACAATAAAGGTCCTGGGTATTGGAAAATTAACACTATTATTTTGAAAGATGAAAACTATTAAGACAACGTTCGTAATATTGTATATAAGGTTCAAACTAAAGATTTATCTTCTTCCGAAAATTGGGAACTATTGAAAATAATGGTTCGTGAATTCACACAAACATTTTGCAGTAAAAAGAAGGAAAGGAAAAAGAGAGAAAAGATTTTTACAGGAAAGAAGGATTTTCTTGAAAAACAGATTGATGAAAAAAATAATAATATTGAAACAGAAATGAATTGTAAATCAGTAAAAGAACTTGAAAATACTTAAAAATCTGAATCAAAAGGTGCAGGTGCTGTAAAAATGTTACACGCTAAACGTGTGGATGTTAAAAGAATCACCGGTTAAATATTCGTGTTAACTTCGCGGCTTTTCCGAGACATTTGTAAAACGTTACCGATCTCAGTTTGGAAGTACAACGTACACGCAGGTGTAATGCATACAGTTTGCGAAATGTGATTGATGGACATCAGGATATGTTTTCACATTTTCCTCTGCACAAATAGTTTCGTTACGCACCCCCCTCCCCGCCCCCTAAAAATGCATCTACCAGATAATAATTTAAACACTATTGATTCAGGGAATTCATGATGCTTTATACAGAATTTGAAGACGCCTATATATTTAATCATTTCTTATCAAATGATTATGGTAGGCCTCGTTGGCAGATGTACCATAATGAGACTCCTCTAAAGTCTGGACACGTGCCATTCAATCAAACCTTTATCGTGCAAGTTTTGCAGCCTATCTTCTTTATTCACTTTTATCTCAAACCGAATCACTGAAAGTATCACGCATAGCTAATCATTGGATGTGGCATCTCTGACATGTGCTATCAGGCAGAAGCAATCAACATATCAATTTTAATGTAGTTTAGAGTTCTTTCAACCAAGATCGGCTAATGGACTAAAAAAATCATATAGTTCAGTCTAATTAAACGTTCAGCCAAGAGATGAATTGCAAAATGGAAGAAGCAACAACTAAATATTCAAATAAATGAAACATTTATTTATTCCGACTGATATTTCATCGAATTTCATCTAAGATATACAAATAAATAATACGATAAACAAATAAATGTGAATGCAATTTTTTTTTTGTACATGGAAGTCGTAGAAAAACAGAAAGCAGATACTTGTGTAGGGATACGCCTAAAAACGAATAACTATTAAGAGTTAATATAGAAAAGGGCTAGGAGAAGGAAAGGAAATGGGAGAGAGGGGTAGAAAACGACCAGAGATGCGAGCAAGTAGAAAGGAACGGGCATGTTTTACTTTTCATGATATCATTTATTTATTTATTGTTTCATGTGTGTTCACATCATCCACAATCTCATATATGAAAATACAGTGATACATGATTATTACATAAAGACAATATTACGTAAAGAAAATATTACATAATCTCTCATTAACAGAGCACACAAAGGTCTTGCAACATAAGCTTGAAGCTTGAGTCATTACAAAACCATTATTTTACACTAACCAAAAAAAAAAACTGATGAAAGGGTATATATGTATACAGGTACATGTATATACAATATTTACATAGAATTATTCAGAGAAGATGACACAAGAATAGAAAGGAGAATATCCCAATTATATAAGAATATATGCATAATTTGTCAAGCAAATACAACGACATGAACTATCTTCGAAGAAAACATTATATGCCTACATTTTCATCATAGTTTCGAGATGAGCATGCTCTTAACTGCCTTCTTAAAGGAATATGTTTTACGTAAATTGCGAATACTTTGCGGTAAAGAATTCCAAATATCTGGACCATTATGCCTTATCGACTTATGGGCTAATGCGGTGAGAGGATTGTTTAAGTGTATATTAGATGCCTGTCTTGTGTAGTGTGAGTGAACTGCACTATTCGTTTGAAACATAGAAGTAAAAGAGACCGGCAGGAGTCCTGCGTTATATCGAAACATGAATATGGCAGTTTGAAGAAAATGTATGTCGTCAACTTTCAAACACTTTAGTTTTACAAACAGAGGATTTGTGTGGTCTCTAAAACCAGATCGAGTACATATCCGAATAGCTTTCTTTTGCAGAAGAAGAATATTATTTGTCAAACCCTTAGCTGTTGCCCACATAATATTGCAGTACAAAATGTAAGGTAAAACAAGAGTATCGTATAGCATCAATAATATACACAACAAAAAAAATAAGTCCCCCCCCTAAACAAACATCAATAATTTCCGAACCAATGGGTGTTTTTTATATATTTTTACATGAGCGTGTAGGTAATTTTATAAGCTACCCTCTGAGTAAATGTTGTGGACGTATCTTACGTCATGCTTCAGTGAGCACCCCCAGAAGGCAAAAATGTCACTTTTCAAAAGTCGCAAGCAAAATATCATGACTTTGATTCCATTTTATTAGAACTAATTCCACATTCTCATCATGAAAAATAGTCAGAAGGCTTGTAAAAGGTACTTTCTAAAAGACAATACAACTTTTTAAACTAAATTTCACGGTTGAATAAACTCAAGTCCAAATTGGCTATAATTGGATTTTTACACATTTCTATCAATAAAAATGCTAGAATATGATGACAGTTATTTTGGGGAAGACTATCTTCAACAATATTCATCGTTTCACGGTTCAATGAACATTTATTGGAAACAAAAAATGCGATTTTAAAATATCGTAGGCAAGTATTGCTTTATTTTGGTAACTGAAAATGATCTTTTCTCAACTTTTTTGTTATGTTCATGACCAATTAACATGCTTCAATGATTCAAAGGTGTCAAATTAAACATTTACGCTTGAATGAACATGTGGAATGTGATTAGCTCTTTTTTACGTTATTGGAAAAAATGCAGTTTGTAACTATGGATATCTGTCACAAAACTCCTTGTACAGTTCATTTGATTTGATTTTTATGAAAATCCCGATGCTTAATGCATCAGTGAGCACACAATATTCGAAAATTATGCAAATGAGAAGAAAGTTCAAGGCCTTGGCCCCACTCTGTACCGTATCAAATGGTTATTTTGGTGTGCGCACCTTTTGGATAGTGTTACTCAGAAGCCATGTGCGAAGTTTCATGAAAAAACTGTTAGCAGAAGTAACAAAAACCGTCCATGAAACAAACCCTCATTTCATATTTGTTAGAATTTTGACTTCCTCTCTCATAGACTTGTGTACATTATGGGTGCGTATGTTTAAGCATATGTAACCCCTTATTCAATATGGTGGAACTTTTTTAAGGCTGTCTTTAGCAATGTCGTTTGGCAGTAATGTTTATCAACCTATGGGCAGAATTCTGTGCAAAAATGAAATCGATTTGTTTAGTTATGGATGAGTGAGCACGCATCAAAGTGGGAAAATTGGTATTTTCAATGTCACAGACTCATTTTCAAGGGTAATAAAGTGAGTATTGGGGGCAAATTTGGTTTCAAATGTGTCTTTAATTGCTATTGTTTTTATCATCAATCATTTCTATCACCAAACACTTTCCGAACTTTAGCCATTTTCGTGGTTGAGCGAGCACATTAGAAAACTTAGCAATGAATACACTATACTGCATAAATGTATTCTTTTCCTAACAATTTCTAAGGATCAGTTGAATGTATGGACAGATCAGTGGTGGATCCAGAATTTTAAATGGGGGAGGGGCCTATAATCGGGGGAGCCATCAACATTTTCAAATTTTAACATGATCTAACAAGTTGTAGAAGATACTACCACCCCCCCCCCCCTATGATGATACGTCACAATACAGGGGCCACAGAGCACTTTTCAAAGTGGGGGGGCTAACCATGCCAAAAATCACAATCGTATTACTTTTTTGCACTTGCTTTTGGAAAAAAGTGGGGGGCTGAAGCCCCACAGCCCCCCCCCCCGCTTCCGCGGCCCCTGCAATACATCGTGCTCACTCAACCATGAACATACGATATCAAAATTTGGTCTGAAGTGGTTAAATGATGGATAGTAAAACAGCATAACACCATAAAATTCACCTAAAAACAATTTTTGCTCAATATTTTTATTTGCACAATCTGAAAAACGACACTTGTGACTTTCAAAAATGGTCATTTTTAATTCAATCTTTAATCACTCATGCATGACTCAACCGATCAATCTCATTTTTCCCCAGGAGTTGCATAATGAGTGTAGAAAACAACCAATGAAATATCATATCTCAAAATAATTTGGTTCAAAAGTTACAGCAATTTGATTTAGGGGGGACTTACTTTTTTTGTTGTGTATATATTGGTGGCAACGTAATATCTAACTTTGTACAACACACCGATATTTCGAGAGATTGGTGCACTGATGTGATTCACTTGGTCTTTCCAATAAAATGTGTAAACATGATTAAATAGTTTTATAGCAGGCAACTATGATATACAAAGTAGCAACTTCAAATATATAGTTATTGTATTATCATACATCTTTTATAACATCATGTTAAGCAGGGTCTGCTGGCAGAACAGCTTTCAGAACTGAAGTGGCTTCCCTGGGTAAAACACGACGTTATCATTGTTTATTTTTATTATCATGATTATTATGTAATGTTGTAATGTTGTATTTGATTTTGATTGATTTATTTACCAACAATATTCACATGTTTACAGATCATGAAACAAATTGCATAATATTTACACTTACATGTAAGAAGCATACAATGATAAAAGGGACTAGAAAATAGCAAAAGTGCTACAATCGAGTCATCCCCACAATTTTAAAATGCATACATGTATTCAAGAAGAAAAAAACATTGTAAAGGGTTACCGGAAACATACATCTTTTTAAAGGACATATCCCTAACAAAAAGTTGATTCGAATAAAAACTCACTATTTATTTCGTACTTTATTATGTGAAATATGAAATATTACAATTATATCCCTGTTGTAAATTGAAACAACGATTAATTCCTCCCTGAACATGTGCAATTAGCATTGTTTAATGCCAAATGGTTCAATCAAGTTGGTCCTTATTGTCAAATCTGTAAAAATGAAATATTGTAAAATTCTGACAATAAAAAGCAAAAGAAATACTAGTAGTGAGTGACGGAACACCAAGGACTGTCTCATTTGCATGTCACTGAGTTGTACATATCACTGTTTAGTGATAAATGAGCGAAACTTTAAAATATCATACCTTTCTTATTTTACGTCCAATTTTGACTAAATTTTCAGCACATTGCTTGTTTGATTTTCTCTTTTTATTCAAATCACAATTTTTCTTGGATGGACTTGACCTTTAAGTTTCATCAATTAGGTAATTATATACTTTAAAGTGCATGTACGGGTGTGAATTTATGATAACAATTTTTTTTTGATAATTCCTAAAACCCTTTTTTCAGTTTGAATTCAACCGGTACTATATTAAAAAAAAAATCGAAAATGACATCAAAACTTGACCCTGTTCTTAGTCTTGGGAAAATCATTGAACTGTATTAATATAGAAATGTCATTGTAATATAGAAAACTCGTTGCACTGTAGGCTTCAGTACCAAAATTCTACTAAGGGGGTTTGGTAAAGTTCTGTTAATTTAGAAGAAAGAGCTTGAGGAAAAAGCCTAACACACTTTAAGTGAATGGACTTTTTAAACATTAATTGTACATAAGTACCGCATTGTTCATTATCCTCTAAAACAGAATCATGATGGGAAAACCGTATTTACAATTATCATTAAAAATAATGAGTATGTACCGTAGCATGCATAATTCACTCTTATGAATATGTTTCGAGAAATAAAATGTGCATAATTACCATCAAGTTCATTTTCATCTTTAAAAATCATGATGGAAAAACAAGAACAAATTTACACGTATCATTAACATAAGGTACAGGCCACTGTTAAGTAATTTAATTCATTTATTGCTTGAATCGTCTGGAACACGTGATGGTAATTCACGTGGAGGCTCTGAATGCAAAGAATGTTGTTGGAACTGATGTGTCAATGATCGTAAAGGCGTATGGTGTGGATACTGCTGCTGGACATTGTGATGTTCTGTGTAGGGATGTCCATAGGGGTGTGATACTCCAAAATAAGATTGCCCTCTTTGTTGCTCGTACGTGGGTTGACCTTGTCTTCTTGTTTGTGGGGGTAGCTGCTGTGAATTGTGTAATGCGCCTCGATAATGTGAAACATTTGCCCGAGGATGCTGAAAGATCGGCGGTTGACTTTGCTGTTGGTCGATGTTAACTGACGACGGAAATGATGAATGAGCGGGTCTGGCATACAAAGGGTAACTACCGTCTGATCGAATTGGTGCCCCTGATCTCGTCCAATGGGTTTGTGAATACAAATGTGCCATTTCTTGATGTGGCTGGGTGGGCTGTGATGAGTGCATTATCGTATCATTTCCCCATTGCCTATTGTTACCATGTTCGGTGAATTGTTGCCAGTTCATTTGTCCTGCTGATGATTGTAAGTAGGATGCAGTAATTGATTCTCCGAGTGTTGGTGATAATTGTGTGGTATGGTGATACTGGTTGATAGTGAAGTGTGCTGTACCCTGCAATGCTGTTGCGCCGTATATTGCATGCCCTGGTGATGAAATTGGCTGATAAGCGTAAGTTGGGTTTTGTGATGGCATAAAGGGGTATTGTGGTCTTTCATATGTATGAAATTGTAAATTTGGATCAGTAGCATGTACACCATACGCATTAGACATTTGACATTGTCTTGCGATTTGCTGAGAGGCCTCATTCGGTGGCGCACTGTGCATGATATTCCTACCCTGTGTAATGTCTCCTTGATTTTGACTAGCCGATGATTGTCGCTGAATAAACGGTTGAACGAATCTGCTTTGGTGTGGAAGTTGCCCTGTATCTAACGGAAAATGAGCGTTACAAGGAACCTGTTGGTATGCGTGCGCTGGCATTTGCGATTGGAGGAAAGCACCTTGTACTTGCACTGACCCCGATGATGGGAGCCAATTACTAGGTTGGTTTCTTGACTGCGTGGCCGTCCACTGTGGATCAGCTAGAGAGTTCGGATGTCCGGTTGTGGATTGCACTGATAGCTGATGAAAGTACTGCTCACCTGTTCTGAATCCATGAGCTTGATGATAATCATGCGACACTGATTGTCCCGTCTGATTCGTGTATGATTGATCCTTTGCGTTGGTCATATGAGAAGGACAAGCCTGGTATGATACATTAGCATGGGATGGTTCTATTGCAAAATGAGTAACTGGCACTAGAGGTGGTTGATAATTTACCAAGGGGAAATTTTGCACTGGAGCAGCTGGGTGTGTTCCGCACCAAGTAGCTTCTTCGAACTGGGATGGGAATATTTCACCAACTCTTGTTGAGGGCAATGTTGGAGGAGCTACTTTCTCGTAGTATGGTGACTGCCTGTGTTCCTCTGGCCATGCTTTCCAATTAGAATTGTTAGTGAAGAAAGGGTTCTGGAGTGGAGAACAAAACAATAAAACATCACAATAAATGACAGTAATTCTGGATACGTACATTAATGCAAATATATAGAAAATAACAGAAGAACCAGCACACAACTGTAGTTCATTCTTCCCATAGTATCATTAACAATATCAATTCAGTTTAGACAATCCATGAGGATTTATCGCTCTTCCTGGTATATCCAACATGCTAAACGTGTCATGGAGGAGGAGATGGAATAGCTCAACCGGCGTCATGTAGTAAATTGAAATAGGTTATATTCTTTGATAGAATATATTTCTTAAATGACACATCCACTCGAACTAAAAAGTTGTCTTGGATGAAAAGTGCAAAATCCAACAAGCTCAACACTAAACACTTTGATTAATTATATTTCTTAAATAACACATCCACTCGAACTAAAAAGTTGTCTTAAATGAAAAGTGCAAAATCCAACAAGCTCAACACTTAAATAAGAAAGAAATGACATTTTAAATATACGTCGTATATTGACGTCATTATAACGTCTCCAAGATTGAGTACGACGTTTAAATGACGTCTTTGCAACATTTTTACAACGTTTTCCTGACCAGTATGAAGGGTCAGATTGACGTGATTATGACGTCTTCGAGAGTCGATTATGACGTCTGAATGACGTCCGTGCAACATATTCCTGACCGGTTTTAGATGTCATATTGATGTAATTATGACGTCTTTAAAAGTCAACTACGACGTCTTAATGACAACTTTGCAACGTATTCCTGACCAGTTTCAGACGTTATATTGATGTAATTATGACGTCTTTATATTGCTCACTAGTAATAAACGTCATATTGAAATGAATATGACTTCGTTTGGAGTCAACTATGATATTTTAACGTATTCTGGCGTGATGACATAAACATTTACATTAAATACATGCAATGTAAACACTCCACTTCAAATACCTTGTCAATGAGGATTATATATTGTTGGTGAATACTGAGGTGGTCTGACAATGTCCCGTATTCCCAGTAACAATAAAATGATCCTCCATGCCAGGGTCTTGCATAATTTGACTCAGTCTCAAGAACATGACCCCCCAGAAAAAGAATAGATATCAAAATACTAAACGAAATCAAATACATGTACGTATTTCAGTTAGGAAATCATGACAAATATTCTATTAATAAAAAGAAGTTGCATAACATGATATTACCAGCAAAGAAAAAAGAAAAGAAAAAGTTTAAAAACTCTCAATAAAAAAGAAACACTTTTCTATGAAAATGCAGTATTAGGGTCAAGGGATGAAATATTTACAATGGTTGTTATACCAATACATCAATGCACATTAATACATACAGTGCCGGCCGCGGGAAACGTCACGCCCGAGCACGCAAACAGCCTAGGGGGCTTTCGCGTCTAACCGAGGGTATTCAAGGGGAGCATTCTAGGGCGTTTAGACGGGCCCGCGGTTTCATGCGTGCTATATAATATTGGCCGTGCCCACATTTACCCTAGGAAATCCTAGGGTACGTACATTGCACTATGTTTACATGTACATGTACTTCGATTATCTTGTGATAGACCATTATGTTTTTAAACTAGCGTGATCGGGATCTATTGTAGGTTGAATTTTTGATTGAAGATTTATTTGTTTTCTTTTCTTTCATCCTTTCTTTCATTCTTTAATTTGTTTCACTTTTAATTCTTTTCCCTTATTATTTCTTTCCCTTCTTTCCTTCCCCGTTTCCTTTCCGTTTTTCTTCTGTCTTTGTTTCTTTCAAATAATGAAGGAATTATTTTTCTTTCGTTCTTCCCTTCTTTCTTTCTCTTTTTTCTTACTTTTCTCTTTTCTCTCAATATATCTTTTCTTTCACACATTCATTCATCTTCCCTTCCTTTATTTTAATTCTTTCTTCCTTTATTCCTTTCAAGTAATGACAGAAACCGTTATCTGTCTTTTATTCTTTCTTTCAACCTTTTAATCATACTTTTTCCTTTAAATTTTACTTCATTTTTTCTTTCTTTCTTTCTTTCTTTCTTTCCTCTCAATTCATTTCTTGCTTCCTTCTTTCTTCCACTAACCCTCCCTTCCCTTTCTTGATATATTTTGTTAACAAGTCTAACATTGCGTGGCCTTTTTTTTTTTTTTTTTTTGGCCAGGCTCGGTCGATCCTATGTAGTGCTTTGCCGTTTGTCCCGTATTTAATTTTGCTGCAACGTCGAAGCTATTATCGCAATGAATCTAAACTTTTCGACATATAGATACATGCATGTACTCTCGGACGAAGGCCTTCCCCGAGTCTTGACATTTTTTCAGTGCTCATTTATCCTTTCCTTTCGCTGGAATAGTCACAATGATCGTTGATTACGATACAACGTTACGACGTGTTTATGACATCGGTCATGCGCGAGGTCGACTCATGATATTTCACCGCCTCCTTTTTGTGCCACGATCTTTCTTTGATTTCTTTAAAGGGGGTTGTCGATTACGATCCGACGTTGGTGTGTTCTTTCGACATCACATCATGCACGGAAGGCAAGAGCCCCACTTATTGTCATTTTATCTCATTTCGGTATTGATATTTTATAAACCTTTATCATAATAAGCGGGGTAGGGGGCCGGGGGGAGAGCAAAAAATCCCTCTCATATCGGGGAAAATTGTTCTTTCTCACATCATAAAAAGTAGACAGCAAAACTGGTTGTGCTCATCGATTTTTTTTATTTGGTTATTTTGTTATTGTCAACAGTCTGGGAGAGTCTTGCTACCCATACAGGTTTCACGGGCCTAATCACTAGTGGCAGGCCATAAATATTCATTCGAGCCAACCCATTGCTATTTTTTTTATTTTGATATGGCTGATAGACAAAGTGTATGCATATGATTGTCCATCTAACACTGATTCTATTTTTGGTAATTACTGAACTTCCTTTTCCCAAATTGGGAAGAAATATCACCAATTTTGGACTATATTTTCACTGGCGGAAGGATTAGGGCTATTTTGCTGTTTGAGGTGATGAATCTGCTCCCCCCGAAGGTGTCTTCAAACACGCCAATTTATTTTTAAAATGAGCCGGTCGAGGGACCCTTTTCTGGTCAGATATGGATTGCCAGATATAAATCCTATCCACTGGTAGTAAACATTCAACCCCCGAATTTCATCCTTATTTTTTATGAATTTTTTAAAGTGCCAATTTAACACATGAGTCTATGGGGAATGAATTAAGCCTGTGAAACCTCCACGCCGACCCCTCTCCTTTGATCACATCCGCTTCCCAATTTATGACAGGATGTTCTTAGAAATGGGGGGGGGGGGCATTAATTTGTTGATGCGTCAACAACAGTGAATAAGGATATTCTCTTCATTTCGGTTCAAATCGGGTCTCCCAAGTCCTCACCCTATAAAAGTATAAATTTACTTTAATATAACATCACTTTTAGGTTTGTCTTTTAGCTAAAACATCTGATTTCTTGAGAGAGGGATTGAGAGAGAAAGACATGCAAGATGTTTTATTTTGCTGATTGATATATTTCCTGTAATAAAACATTGAAACGAAATTTAAAACTAATTATTCAGTGTTATTTTTTGCGGAATCGTAACAAATTCAATCAATTTTAAAATGATAAAACCAAGTCACAACATCCTGTAATACGAAATTAAGTTTTACGTGGCAGATCAAAATAATAGTACATGAGATTTTTAAAGCGCACTTTCCATCTTGATTATATGCTCAATGCGGTTCAGAGCAGAACAACAACAAAAGGTATTTGCTTATATGTATCTATTAAAAACTTTCCTAAGGCATTTAGCTTCAATGTTTAAACACGTACTCAAGCAAAAGTATGTTTTCGAAAGCTACTATGACGTATTGTATGGAATGGGTACTTAACGAGGTAATTATCACTTGCCGACAAAGCAAGAATGGAGCTATACAAACCATTCTTTTCTTTTGTTAAGAATTTTAGCGGATGCTCACGCAAACGCTAACTATCAAACCTAACTATTCTTTTCGGGGAACAAAGGAGTTAGTTAAGCCAAGTTGAAGAATAAAAGCCCGTCCCGGTTCACCTCTATATAATATAGTCGAAAATCCCTTTAATCATCACGCGTGAGCATTACTGAATAAAACAAGTTTCATAACTATATCCTTTTCTATCCTTTTCCTTGTTTCTTTTCTTAGGCCTTTTCTCTCTCTCTTTCTCCCCTTCAGTAACTTTTATCCCCTCTATTTCATCTTTCTCAATTTTCCCTTCCTTTTTAATTTCTCACCCCTTATTCTTTCTCTTATTCCAACTTTCTTTTATTTCCCTTCCACCTTCCCTCTTTTCTATCTCACCTTCGCTTTTTTTATCCCTTCTGTTTTCTCTCTCTCTAGCTTCTTCTTGTTTTAATTTCCCCCTTCCTTATCCCTTCTCCATTTTACCTTTTCCCTCTTTCTCTTCTTCACCCCCCCTCTATTTCCCCTTCTCTCAGTCCGGGCTCCCAGTTTTCTATTTCTCTTATCTCTTTCCTTCAATCCATCCCTTCCTTTTCGCATTTTTCTTTCATTTTTGCTTTCTTCTCCCTTTTATCTGCACTGATCTCGTAGATCCGCGCCTGAAAGGCATATCAGGGTATATAAAAAGGATGACCATGCTGGGGAAGAATAGAGTAAATAGTTCTAGGACGACCTCCGGAATGTAGGGTCAACATCGACAAATACCAGCTCCTTTGTCAGAAACTCATTATGTCAGTGAATGAAATAACGGACACCACGGGGAGAATATTAATAGGAAATTACCATTTACGCTGGTGCCAGTGTGTAATCCAACACAATAAGTCATTCGGTGAAAAGCCTAAAATCCCCGTTATCAACCCAAAACTTTGTAATTTTCATAACAGATTTTATCCACGATAAATGATCGAAAACTTATGGTTGATATGAAATAAATATCACATGCATTCTTGAACGTATGTGTCAAATCAGACCTCTTCTTTCGACCAAGAATGCACGGCCAAACATCCTAGGGAAAACAGCCTAGGATAGATGTGGGCGGTTCCCTAGGGCACTTATTTTCTAGGGGAGCGGACGCGGTTGTCTTCCCGCGTCCGCTCCCCTCAAATGCCCGCTACGGGCTACCGCGTCCGCCCTAGGGGGCACTGTGACGTTTCCCGCGGCCGGCACTGTACACGCAAAAGAGGCATTATAAATAATAATGATCTCCAAGAATTTAGCTTTTATGTTGAAATTGTAATTAAATATACCTTCATATGCCTTCATAGACAACTATGTAATGTATGTAAATATATACTGTATGTAAAAACAAAATAGTTGCAATTATTTAAGGATTTATGGAAGCTTGCATTTGGGTGAAAGAATCATACATGTAGGGGAAGGCGGGGTAAGTTGAGCATAGGGGCAAGTTGAGCCACCAGCCCCAGGCCAATAATGAATGAGTCAGACATTGTGGTGGTGTCATGTATTGATGACCCATACATAACCCCTAACCCCACCACATTGTTTTCCACTTTGAAACAAAAAGTAGTTTTTTAGAGGGAAAAGTATGAATTTCAGCCAAAAAAGTAAAAAAGAGTGTGAAAAAGATAAGTGTTTTATACACACACACGTCTTTAAATATAGTAAAGACATGATAACAACATTGTTAGTCCAGGTATGGATCTTCATTCTTGTCATAGTCGTTTATATGATGGATGCATAATAAATGTGTGGATACAAAATTATCGCACTAAGTTCGGACTGGGGTAAGTTGAGCCATGGTAATTCCTATGGTAATGTATCTTAAAAAAACAAACAAACCATAAAAATCGATTGAAATTCAGGCTGAAAGGAGCAAATTTACATGACTGCTCTTTTCCTTTTAAAGGATGTTAGTATTTATAGAGAATTAGCAAGTGAAAAGACTTTAAACAAAAAATTGACATGATGGTTCTCCCCCCATACATTTTGTACGTAGTTTTTGTGGCTCAACTTACCCCAGACGGTGGCACAACTTACCCCATATATGGGGCAAGTTGAGCCATTTGACATCGGTTTTTTCAAAGGTCACGATGACTTTCAGTGTGGGGGTAGAAAGTTTTATGTAGGTGAAAAACATTTCCCAAGAAACAAATTTAAAGGCAAGGTACTTATTTCTACAGTAGTACTAGTCATATCAATTCTAACATGCAAAATGCAAAAAGTGTCACAACTTACCCCGCCTTCCCCTACATTAATTATTCTGAAAATTTTATAATTGTATTACATTATCACTTAGGGGTAGAATACAGTAGTTGCAGCAAACAATTATTTCTTAAGAAAGTCTTTTAAAATCAAGGTTAATTGTTAAAACATTGTACATGATCTAGATCTGGTACAAGAAGGTAAACTTGTATATTTGTAAAATCTTGAATTTTGAACTTAAAATCAATATTTCTGATGATTACTAACACAGAAAAACATATGTGAGACAGGACAGTGTTTTATAATAGATTCGAAAAATACCAGACATTTGATAGATTTACATGCTTATTTGGCTGATTTCTCAGTAATTATGCATTTTCTTCCCTAGCTATTTGGCACGCATCTATAACATACAAACACTTTGCTAGTAATTCTATGGGATCTGTTCGAACTCATGTTAATATTGTTGTTACTACAACTGGTAATTTATCTTTAAAGAGTTACTTGTATATGATCCGGGATCAAAATAATTATATCTATGAAAAATGGAGTAATTTTTAGCATGCATGTAGCGAAGGAACTTCCAGCAATAATCAATACAGTTGAGTCACATCAATACAGTTTACAATCCAATTTAAATACACAATTTTATATACAACACTTTATTTTTGCCACTGCTTTTGGAGCTTTTTAAAGATTACATAATTTCCTATTTTTGTTTTCATGTACTATTTTACTTTATTTTATTATTATTTTACGTTTTTTCTAAATAGAAAATAGCCTTGTTAACATGGCAAGTTTGAAAAATAGCAACTAATATGCGCTTTGAAAACGAAATTGTAAATTTCCCTTTGATTGGCAAACATAATTGATGTCATAATCACGTCATAATTTGGTCAAATAAAAACGCAAATTTCCTCGTCGTCGATTGGTAAATAAATGATGTCATAATCACGTCATACTGTGGTCATATAAACATGCAAATTTTTTTGTCGTAGATTGGTCAGTAAATGACGCCATAATCAAGTCATAATCTGGTCCAAAAAATGTCCCTCTGATCGAACGTTAAATTAATTGTAAAATAAATAACTATTTCAAAATTATACCATCATGTTAAATGCACATTTCTTAATGTAATATATGATAGAAAAATGTTATGTTAAATATATCTTATAACTCTTTAAAGGATAATAAATTTGACGTCCATTGTCGGTGAACGGGGCAGCAAGCACAGGGGCACCAGGCTCCGCTAGGATGTAGCTGGGAACTTTAGTGGTAATGATGCAGGATGACACTTGTATTGATTTCAGATTTATATGTCAATTTAGTTTTATATCTAAGCTTTGTAGTTGTTTTACATGTATGAACGATTTGTATGAGGATAAAACAAATCATGCACCCTCATGGTAGAACTAGTCATATAAAACAAGTGATTGGCTGTAATCAGGATCAAATTCCTTTTATTGTCAGGTCACTGAGACAAGGTAGAAGAAAAAGAAACCTAGCTAGATCATGTAATCAAGTTGAATCATTCCTTTCGAGATTAATACGATCAATATCAATCTTTTTAATTTGTAAAACAATGACATTTGATAAAAATGTTATTGCGCTGTGCTAACCCCCCCAAAAAAAACGATGCAAAGTAACTTTACATAACTTAAATCATAATGAATTTGACGTCCATTTTACCAAAATGGTTATTATGGTTTGATACAAACTCCATAATACTTCCCGTACTGATGGGAAACATGAAATGATAAGACATAGTCACTCCTATATCAAATCACTAGAATATTAGATTGACACATTCATCGTCGACGTTGTTTTGACTGAAAGTATCGTTCATTGAATAGGATTTAATTAGAATATTTTAGAACTACCTTTGAGTTTGAAGCTAGTGTTGCAATCTCATGATAGAACTGGTCATGTAGAAAGAATGATGAATCGTAATCAGGATCATATCCTTTTATTGTCAGTTCGGTGAGACAAGGTAGAAGACAGAGAAACCTGGCTAGATCACGCGATGCAGTTGGGTCATTACTCTTGAGATTACTACTAACAATAGAAATCGTTTGGATCTGAAAAACAACGGAATTCGATAAAATTGTTATGCTAAATGCATTAGAACAATACAAAATGACTCAAAATGTCTTATAATAACTCTTTAAAGGATAATAACTTTGACGTCCATTGTCGGTGAACGGGGCAGCAAGCACAGGGGCACAAGGCTCCGCCAGGATGTAGCTGGGAATTTTAGTGGTAATGATGCAGGATGATACTTGTATTGATTTCAGATTTCTATGTCGATTTTATTTTATATCTATGCTTTGTAGTTCTTTTTATGTATGACCTATTTGTATGAGGATAAAACAAGTCTTGCACTCTCATGGAAGAACTCGTCATGTAAGAAGATTGACTGGCTGTAATCAGGATCAAATCCCTTTATTGTCAGGTCAATGAGAAAAGGTAGAAGACAAAGAAACCTAGCTAGATTATGTAATCGAGTTGATTCATTCCTTTCGAGATTAATACCATCAATAGAAATCTTTTTAATTTGTAAAACAATGACATGTGATATGAATATTATTTCGCTGTGGTACCTTACAAAAAAGAACAATGCAAAATAATTCTATATACAGTAACTTAAATGATAATGACTTTGACGTCCATTTTAGCAAATGGTTATTAGTTCAGTTGGTTGTTCAGTTCAGTTGGTTTATTTTCATTTCAACTCAAATCAATTTAACAGCAAAAGAAATCATTACAAAGATATAAAGGAATATGCAAGTGTGTACAGTATGGCAATATGGCATAGATAAATAAATATTTACAATAGACACGAAACAATATAATCATAATAATAATGATATCAACAATGAACTAGATAATCATAATAATAACTGCAGACTATTCATGCTAAAAATGTTTTCATATTATTTCTTTTATTCATCTTTACTATTTAAATAAATTTTGAGGAAATGGAGGGATCCACTAAAAAGCAGGGCTTGTTGAGTGTGGATTCCTCAAAGAATAAGTTAAAAGACAGGTTTGTAGGTATAAGTATGAAAATGAAAGAACGAGAAAAAAAATCCTAAAAATGCTATTGTGACGGATGGAGTACAGAAATGATGGATGAAAGTGAAAAGAAAGAAATAAGGGTGATGGCAGATGAAAGGGAAGGACATAGAGGAAAGAAGAGAGAGAGAAAGAGAGAAGTTAGGTCCTGAGCGCTCAATTTGGACTTACTCTAAAAGATTCGAGAATGTACTTTTTTAGTTTGATTTTAAACATGTTAAAACAGTTCAGACTAACGGAGTTAATGATATCGTGACTGAGTGTATTCCGGTATTTAGGACCGTAAAACATTTTTTTTTGTGCAAGTTGAGTGCGGGTACGGGGAAGGTGAAAACGGAGGGATTGTCTTGTTGGGTAATTGTGAATGGCGTTATTTTTTGTAAACATTTTAATTAATATGTTTGGGAACTCGTTTGAACTCAATTTGTACATGAATTGCCCTGTTTGAAAAAGAAATAGATCTGGAAGTTATAAAATATTCGACTTGTAAAATAAATTGTTAGTATGAGAACGAGGAGCATTATGTATAATTCTCATAATGTTCTTTTGTAAGATGAGAATTTTGTCTCTAAGATATTTGTTGGCGTTACCCCCATGTCATTATTCCATAATTCAGGTAGGGAAGTATTAGGGAGGAATATAGTGTAAAAAGTTTTAATTTTGGAGAAAAAGTTTCTTATTTTATTCATTATACCAATATTCCCGGATATAGTTTTGGATATATTTTGAATATGAATGTTCCATTTCAATTTATCGTCAATCATGAGACCTAAACATTTGGTTGAAGAGACCCTATTTAGAGGAGTGTCGTCCAAAAGGATGTCTCCAGGTAGATTTTGCAAAGTGTTTCTAAATAACATAAAGTTTGTCTTCAGGATGGTAAGGGATAATTTGGTAGCTTTAACCCATTTAACATCATGTCTCAGTTTACAATTTATAGTAGACAATGGTGTATTTTGGTTCGCATGAGAATGAAATAAGGTCGAATCGTCTGCAAATAATATGAAAGATAGAACATCTGATGATTTATACAAGTCATTTATGTATATTATAAAAAAAAACAAGGGACCCAGTAAACTACCCTGCGAAACTCCACAATTTATTGGTCGCAATGCAGAACTGTGATTATCTATTTGTACAAATTATTTTCTATTCGATAAATAATTCCTGAACCATTCCTAGGCTTTGCCTCTAACACCATAGTGTGCCAACTTTACCAATAGGATATCATGGTTAATTGTATCGAAAGCCTTGGAAAAGTCCAGAAAAAAAGAGAAGTTCTACAAAAAATATGGCAATGGTCAGATATATCAGAAATAACGATTCGTGATTCTAAAGGCATATCTTGCATATTAGTAAAAATGTTATCAATTAATGTGGAAGATCGGTCTGTTACTCTCGTAGGTTTAGTTGTGGTAGATAAAAAAGAAGCCCAAAGAATCATTTCAAGAAAATCATGAGGAAATCCTTGAGCATTGGACTGCAACAAATTGGCATTGAAGTCACCCATTAAAAAAAAAGAGTTTATTTTGAATAATTGGACTTTGTAAAATGTTTTGGATATCTCTTAAAGAAATCATAATGGGGACACTGTGGAGGGCGGTAAATCCCCCTACTATAACATTCCTACTGTGTTTATTTTTAACCTCTATAAAAAGTGATTCAAGACTGTCATTCATGTGGGTAAGATTTTTTAAACAAGAGTAATCTAGTCGGTTCGGTATATACATACCAACACCGCCTCCTGGTCTATTGTGTCTGTTGTTTGTGAGTAAATAATAATTATCAATATTCAAGAGAGAGTTACTAGAGTGTTGGAGCAACGTTTCAGTAAGACCAATAATAGGGCTATTGTGTGAATTAAAATGTTCTAGAAATAGATCAAGCTGATTAAATTTCTTGTTCAGGCTCCGTATATTTAAGTATAAAAGAAACGTGTTTTCATTTACATTTGATTTGTATTCATTTACCGTATAGTAGTTAGATGAAGCAAACTGTTGTACTGGGTCATTGTCATCAAAGTTAAGGGGCAACTCTTCTGAGTTTGTGTTTAAGTCATAAGAGATGCTGTTGTCGTATTCGGGATTATTTATAGCTCTAGTGATTTTCCTATCTGCATGAAGCTGGAACAAAAAGTCGTCGTCGTCAATAGAATTGAAAGGAAATTCCCTTGCTAACGCAAGAGAGACTAGGAAACGAATCCCAATAATACATAAATAAGTTTAGTAATAAATACTTTCAAATTCCAATTGAGCAAGCCAGATAACGATCCCAACATTTGGAAATAGGGACTAGATAGGGCAATGCATGTGTGTAGTGAGATATACCGAAGTGATGAGAAGGAGACAATGATATGAGAGAATAGTATCCCTAAATTAGACCCCAAAATAGCCAATCTGGAATAAAATTATTGGAAATGGTTTTTTGACTGATTTGAGTAGGTATATGTGTGAACATTTACCAAAAAAAGTAAGGAGGAATACGGGTTGGGGAAAGTGTTTTTTTCAAGGTCAAAGTTCAATGACCTTTTCATATATACTTTATAATGGTATCTCCGAGATGGAAAGGCCCAGGTTGGTGATAATGGTGTCAAAATGCACTAATTCTTACCAGAATATAAAAAAATAATTACCTAGAATGCACATTCACCGATAAAATTCAAGGTCAAAGCTTTTCGAAGGTCAATTACTTTTTTTACATTACATACCATATACGGTATAATGGTTTCTCTGAGATGAAATGACGCAGGTTGGTGATCTTGGTGTCAAAATGCACAGATTCTTACAAGATCAAATAAAATCAAATCAAGTACCTACAATGCTCATTCACCGATGAAATTCAAGATCAAAGCCTTTTAAAAGGTCAATGACCTTTTTACATTTTATATATACCATACTGCATAATGGTATCTCTAAGATGAACAGGAACAGGTTGGTGATCATGGTGTCAAAATGTACAGATTCTGATCAGAAGATCAAATAAAATAAAATTAAGGACATAGAATGCATATTCACCCATAAAATATAAAGCCAAAGGTCAATGACCTTTTATGATAATATTATCTCTAAGATAAAACGGCGCAGGTTGGTGTTCTTGGAGTCAAAATACAAAGATTCTTACAGGAAGATTAAATAAACTAAAATTAAGCATCGAAAATGCACATTCACCCTTAAAATTCAAGGACAAAGTTCAATGTCCTTTTCACATAATGATAATGATAATGGTATCTCTGAGATAAAAAATCGCAGGTTAGTGATCTTGGTGCCAAAATGCAATGATTTGTACAAGAAGATTAAACACCAAAATAAAAAAAAATAAAAAAAATAAAATGAAGTATATAATTTGAAATGATTTTTATCTTAAGTAGCAGCATTTAATGCATCATAATATCTAAATCAAGGTTGTATTGTCTTTTTCTCTCGAATGATAGGCCACTCGCCTCATTGCTATAATAAATACTATAAACTATTAGCTTAATCTTCTGAAAATGAATAGGATACAGGTCTAACTCTCATGTCACAGCTAGCATCATCTGAGAGCATTTCCAAACAGCAGAAGAATGATGATGAAGATGAAATAAAGACCATAATTAGAGCTGCAACTTTTGTCACAGTAAATGGCATGTATCTCAACTTCAACAAAGATGAATTCTCGTATTATTATTAATTACCACTCATTGCGAGGTGCCAGAATCTCTTGAGATGCTAATGCTGCAGGACAAAACTTCATATCTGCTCTATGCCGTACGTCACCCATGATGCTATTTCTATTAGGTATCAGTTTGTACAAGGATCATGTATTCTGGTCCAGAACAACTGATTATAATCATGCACAAATTAGGCATATAATAATGAAATTCAAAAGGAGATAATAGTTTACAAGTACACTTCCATTGACCTAACAAAACTCCTACAGCACCACTTCTAGTTCTTGAGAATCAAGCTGTGCAATATATCAGTAATAATATAGATCCTGGTCTGATACACCCTTACAGAACGTTAGGCTTTCATTGAACGGGCCAGATCAAAGTCCTGAAAATGTCAGAAGGTTTTCAAAAGTTTAATTACTCTTTGCTGAAGCATTTACTATGACAAAAGCTACAGCTCTAATGATTGCCTTATTTCAATTCTTCATCATTGTCCCTGGCTATATGAAAATATTATTGGATGATGCTTGCCATAAGAGCTAGGCCTATCCTTTCCATTTACAGATTAAGTTATAGTTTATAGTATTGATTGTAGCATTTGATGCTAGTGACATATTGCTACAGAGAAATTAGTACCTTGGTTTAGATTTCTAAAATGCATATCTAAATACTGCTACTTTAGACAACTTCCGCCATTTCTCGTACATGATCTTTTTTTTACACTTTTGGCAATGCATTACTACAATATATATTAAAAAGTGCTATTTGATCTCAATTTCACCTCGAACTTGTATTTGACATCATCATTGGTAAAGGAATCAACTATTAAATTTGTGTTTATTTTTCACGCAGGTCAGTCTTTTCCCATCAGAATCACTATATACCTACATGCCACAATCAAGTTATCGACCTATTTACTTAAATTCCCTGACGTTATTGACATTGTTGATTGACCTCTAACCCCTAGACATATTTTTCATGGCCATTATTTATCCTTATTTCAGAGTGAAATTATTAAACATCCAAGTTTTCATTACAAATAGCTATCTTTCTATTATTCACAAATAAAATGTGAATATCATGGATTGATTTCTTTTTTGGGGGGAATCATGCATGGATATATAAATATTTACTAACTTTTGACCTGTAACTTTGGATATCAAAGGTGAAGGATAAAAAATTATGATTATTTTATGCCTTTATATCTTCTTTAAAAAATTGCTGTTTGACACCAAGATCACCAACATGCAGCGTTTTCTCTCAGAGATACCATTATACGATACATAGCCTATGTAAAAAGGTCATTGACCTTTGACCTTGAACTTTATGGATTAAAATGCATTCTGTGTACTTAATTTTATTTTATTTGATCTTCTTGTAAGAACCTCTGCATTTTGAAACCAAGATCAACAACATGCACCTTTTCATCTCAGAGATACCATTATACTGTATATGGTATATAATATAAAAAATGTCATTGACCTTTGAAAGGACCTTGAACTTCATGGATTAATACGCATTCTGGTTACTTAATTTTATTTTATTTGATCTTCTTGTAAGAACCTCTGCATTTTGACACCAAGATCACCAACCTGCGTCATTTCATCTCAGATACCATTATACCGTATATGGTATGTAATGTAAAATAAGGTCATTGACCTTTGAAAGGCTGTGACCTTGAATTACATGCGTGAATGAGCATTTTAGGTACTTAATTTTATTTCATTTGATATTCTGGTAAGAATCTGTGCATGTTGACACCATTATCACCAACCTGCCCCTTTCCATCTCGGAGATACCATTATACAGTATATATGAAAAGGTCATTGACCTTTGACCTTGAAAAAAACACTTTCCCAAACCCGTATTCCTCCTAACTTTTTTTTGCTAAATGTTTACACCCATACCTACTCAAATCAGTCAAAAAAATAAAATAGAAAGAAATAGAGGAAACATGACATGAAATGAAAACATAACATTTAAATAGAGCATTTGAGATAAGCGAAATTGTGAAACGGCGGTGGGTTAACTCCTGCTTGTGTATAGATTAAGCTATTTTAGAAGTTCCAATTGGTATTTACGAATTTCTGCATGATTGGTAGGAACCTGCTTGAACAAAATTGTAAACAAATAGCCAATAATAGAAATTAGATAAGTATGATATCCCGAGAAATGCTATTCAAAAAATTGTAATGGCCTGCTCAGTATCTATGCAAGCAAATAAAATCAAGTTTGGAGAAGCGTGATTAGAATAATAATGAACATACAGTGCAAAAGAAACGTGGTTTCATTTACATTGTTCAAACTATTTGATTTGTATTCATTTACCGTATAGTATTTAGATGAAGTAAACTGTTGTACTGGGTCATTGTCATCAAAGTTAAGGGACAACTCTTCTGAGTTTGTGTTTTAATCATAAGAGATGCTGTTGTCGTATTCGGGATTATGTATAGCTCTAGTGATTTTCCTATCTGCATGAAGCTGGAACAAAAACTCGTCGTCGTCAATAGAATTGAAAGGAAATTCTGTTGCTAACGCAAGAGAGACTGAGGAACGAATCCCAATACTACATAAATATTTTTAGTTATAAATACTTTCAAATTCAAATTGAGCAAGCCAGATAATGATCCCAACATTTGGAAATAGGGACTAGATAGTGCAATGCATGTGTGTAGTGAGATATAACTAAGTGATGAGAAGGAGACAATGATATGGGAAAAAGAAATAAAAGAAAACATGACATGAAATGAAAACATAACATTTAAGTAGAGCATGTTTGAGATAAGCGAAATTGTGAAACGGCGGTGGTTAACCCCTGCTTGTATAGACTAAGCTATTTTAGAAGTTCCCTTTGGTATTATTCTGCATAATTAGTAGGAACCTGCTTGAACAAAATTGTAAACAAAGAGCCAGAAATAGAAATTAGATGAGTATGATGTCACGAGAAATGCTATTCAAAAAAATGTAATGGCCTACTCAGTATCTATGCAAGCAAATAAAATCAAGTTTGGGGAAGCGTGATTAGAGTCATAATGAACATACACATTTATTTGTGTTTGGAAGGGGGTGGGTATTTACAGGAGTCTCTGTAATTAACTGTTCAAAAAATTCAGATGATCGTACATATTTGATTCTAATTAGACATTTGGTCACTCAATGAGACGGAATATATTAATAATAATTAAAGCTGTAAAAGCAGAGCAAAGAATTTATTTTAGATTCCTGAATACGTCACGCATTGTGTTCACAAGCATGACAAGTGAATTCGTGAATAGATTTAAGCATGAGTAAAACATGATAATGCTGACAAGCAAATGCAGTATTTTCTATGGCATCTATGACATGTACAATGCATTTAAAATGCTGATTGGATTTATGTTATCTTAGTCCAAAAAGGCATCAAATTATAATATTAAAGTACATCCAGGACTACAATGAGAGCGCCACAAATCATACGATATATTTCAATTGAACTTGATTGTGGACAATCCAAGATATTTCTCAATTACATATTGGCTGTGGAAAATTTACAGAAAATCTCGAAAAGATCTTGGTTGTGAACCATCTATATAATGCATCTAAATAAACTCCAGGTTGTGAACCAAGTATTTTAGATCTTAGTTGTGATCAAACTACAATAAAGATCTTGGTTGTGAACCATCTTTATAGTGCATCTAAATAAACTCCAGGTTGTGAACCAAGTATTTTAGATCTTAGTTGTGATTAAACTACAATAAAGATCTTGGTTGTGAACAATCAAAAATGATAATGCATCACATCAAGATCTCACTTGTGATCAATCTACGATGTAGATCTTTATTATAATAAATCCACATTATTCAAAGAGCCTGGATGAGATCGATCTTCAATGTGAACAATCTTAGTTGTAATTAAACTGCAATACAGATCTTGGTTGCGAACAATTACTAATAATAATGCATCACATCAAGATCTAGTAGTGATCAAACTACAATATAGATCTTAATTGTAATAAATCCACATTCAAGAGCCTGGTTTGGATCAATATTGACTGTGTCCGGGGGGGGGGGGGCACTTCCATTCACGAGTGGATACCATGCGCGACCATGGGGTCTCGAAAAGCACCCTAAACACGTAATTTCCATATTCTGAAAATGCACCCCCTAACAAGTATTGGCGAGTGAAACCCTACCCTTAACAAGTAATGGTAACAAAACGATACTCTTGGCAAATATTCCCTGAAATGAACTTCTAAACAAGTACAGGAATGTTTTATTGTTACGGGTCCTTCGGTCGTCGGCTTTACCTTATTTGGTTTAGTACGACCCCACCTTCTACACCTCGCGCAAATCGGACTCTAAACACGAAGTGTTGGGGCAAAAAGGACATCCTTTATAAAACATTTTAATTTTGTTTTATCATCCTCGCAAATTCGACCCTAAACACGTAATTTTCTTATCGAAATAGATACCCTTTTTTCCTTATTTTTGTGTTTTTGATACCCTTATCACGTTACGTACGTAACGCGCCCCATCGTGAAAAAGACATCCTTTTTACGTGTTTTTTTTGGGGTCGCGCATGGTATCAACTCGTCAATGTAAGTGGCCCCCCCCCCCCGGGGACTGTGTTCAATCTATAATAAGATACTGGCAGTGAATAATGCCATTAGACATGTTAGATATTCGCTTTGATCAATCTACAATTAGATCCTGGTTGTTATCAATCTACCATACACATCTCGGTTGTAAAAGTAAAAAAATAAAATTAAATGAAAATACATTTCAATAAGATCCTGGTTGTGATTAAACTGCATTATAGATGTTGGTAGTAATCAATTAACAATATATTCCAATACGATCTTGATGGTGAATAACCAGAAATGTATCTCATTAAAAACTAATTATGAATAATCTGAGATATATATCATTTAGATCTTGGTTGTGAAAAAAGCTGAAATACGTTTTATTAAGATTTTGATTGTAAGCATATTACTAACATCTCACTATTATAGATTCATACGAAACTTCATAATACTAGCCGTACTGATTGGAAATATGAAATGATAAGAAATGGTCATTCCTATATCATATCACTAGAATATAAGATTGACACATTCATCATCAACGTTGTTTTGACTGAAAGTATCGTTTATTGAATGGGATTCGATTAGAATATTAGAATTACCTTTGAGGTTGAAGCTAGTGTTGCAATCTCATAATAGAACTGGTCATGTAGAAAGAATGAAGGGCGCCCGTAATCAGGATCAAATCCCTTTATTGTCAGTTCGGTGAGACAAGGGAGAAGACAGAGAAACCTGGCTAGATCACGCGATGCAGTTGGGTCATTACTCTTGAGATTAATATTATCAATAGAAATCGTTTGGATCTGAAAAACAACGGAATTTGATAAAATTGTTATGCTAAATGCATAACAACAATACAAAATGACTCGAAATGTCTTATAATAACTCTTTAAAGGATAATAACTTTGACGTCCATTGTCGGTGAACGGGGCAGCAAGCACAGGGGCACAAGGCTCCGCCAGGATGTAGCTGGGAATTTTAGTGGTAATGATGCAGGATGATACTTGTATTGATTTCAGATTTCTATGTCGACTTTATTTTATATCTATGCTTTGTAGTTGTTTATGTGTATGAACTATTTGTATGAGGATAAAACAAGTCTTGCACTCTCATGGAAGAACTCGTCATGAAGGAAGATTGATTGGCTGTAATCAGGATCAAATCCCTTTATTGTCAGGTCAGTGAGACGAGGTAGAAGACAAAGAAATCGTTTGGATCTGAAAAACAACGGAATTCGATAAAATTGTTATGCTAAATGCATAACAACAATACCAAATGACTAGAAATGTCTTATAATAACTCTTTAAAGGATAATAACTTTGACGTCCATTGTCGGTGAACGGGGCAGCAAGCAATGGGGCACAAGGCTCCGCCAAGACGTACCTGGGAATTTTAGTGGTAATGATGCAGGATGATACTTGTATTGATTTCAGATTTCTATGTCGATTTTATTTTATATCTATGCTTTGTAGTTGTTTATATGTATGAACTATTTGTATGGGGATAAAACATCTTGCAATCTCATGGTAGAACTCGTCATGTAGGAAGAGTGATTGGCTGTAATCAGGATCGAATCCCTTTATTGTCAGGTCAGTGAGACAAGGTAGAAGACAAAGAAACCTAGCTAAATCAGGTAAATGAGTTGAATCATTCCTTTCGAGATAAATACAATCAATATAAATCTTTTTAATTTGTAAAACAATGACATATGAACAAAATGTTATTGCGCTGTGCTGACTTCCAAAAAACAAGTGGAATGCCTCTGGCCGTCTCACCTGCATCACGCGGTTCAATATAGCAGCAGTGCTGACTATGAATACTACTCTAACTCGCACAAGATGTTCAGTGATACATGGTTACTCTTATGTCCAAGTTTAATGAACTAGACCACTTTTTATGAACTAGACCAATAAACTTACAGAGATATGATTGTTATTCAACAAAAAACCCCAACATGGCCAAAGTTCATTGACCTTACATGACCTTTGACCTTGATCATGTGACCTGAAACTCGCACAGGATGTTCAGTGATACTTGATTACTCTTATGTACAAGTTTCATGAATCAGATCCATAAACATTCAAAGTTATGATGGTAATTCAACAGATACACCCAATTCGGCCAAAGTTCATTGACCTTTGACCTTGGTCATGTGACCTGAAATGAGCACAGGATGTTCAGTGATACTTGATTACTCTTATGTACAAGTTTCATGAATCAGATCCATAAACATTCAAAGTTATGATGGTAATTCAACAGGTACACCCAATTCGGCCAAAGTTCATTGACCTTTGACCTTGGTCATGTGACCTGAAATGAGCACAGGATGTTCAGTGATACTTGATTACTCTAATGTCCAAGTTCAATGAACTAGACCAATAAACTTTCAAAGTTATGATGGTAATTCAACAGATACCCCTGATTCGGCCAAAGTTCATTGACCCTAAATGACCTTTGACCTTAATCATGAGACCTGAAACTTGCACAAAATGTTCAGTGATGCTTGATTACTATTATGTCCAAGTTTCATTAATCAGATCCATAAACTTTCAAAGTTATGATGGGAATTCAACAGATATCCCCAATTCGGCCAAAGTTCATTGACCCTAAATGACCTTTGACCTTGGTCATGTGACGTGAAACTCATGCAGGATGTTCAGTGATACTTGATTAACCTTATGGCCAAGTTTTATGAACTAGGTCCATATACTTTCTAAGTTATGACATCATTTCAAAAACTTAACCTCAGGTTAAGATTTGATGTTGACGCCGCCGCCGCCGCCGCCGCCACCGCCGCCGCCGCCGTCGGAAAAGCGGCGCCTATAGTCTCACTTTGCTTCGCAGGTGAGACAAAAACAATGCAAAACATTTTTATATAACTTAAATGATAATGAATTTGACGTCAATTTTAGGATATTGGTTATTATGGTTTGATACGAAACTCAATGCTTTCCGTACTGATGGAAAATATGAAATGATCAGACATGGTCATTCCTATATCATATCACTAGAATATTAGATTGACACATTCATCGTCGACGTTGTTTTGACTTAAAGTATCGTTCATTGAATAGGATTCAATTAGAATATTAGAATTACCTTTGAGGTTGAAGCTAGTGTTGCAATCTCATAATAGAACTGGTCATGTAGAAAGGATGAACCGTAATCAGGATCAAATCCCTTTATTGTCAGTTCGGTGAGACAAGGTAGAAGACAGAGAAACCTGGCTAGATCACGCGATGCAGTTGGGTCATTACTCTTGAGATTAATATTATCAATAGAAATCGTTTGGATCTGAAAAACAACGGAATTTGATAAAATTGTTATGCTAAATGCATAACAACAATACAAAATGACTCGAAATGTCTTATAATAACTCTTTAAAGGATAATAACTTTGACGTCCATTGTCGGTGAACGGGGCAGCAAGCACAGGGGCACAAGGCTCCGCCAGGATGTAGCTGGGAATTTTAGTGGTAATGATGCAGGATGATACTTGTATTGATTTCAGATTTCTATGTCGATTTTATTTTATATCTATGCTTTGTAGTTGTTTATATGTATGAACTATTTGTATGAGGATAAAACATCTTGCAATCTCATGGTAGAACTCGTCATGTAGGAAGAGTGATTGGCTGTAATCAGGATCAAATCCCTTTATTGTCAGGTCAGTGAGACAAGGTAGAAGACAAAGAAACCTAGCTAAATCAGGTAAATGAGTTGAATCATTCCTTTCGAGATAAATACAATCAATATAAATCTTTTTAATTTGTAAAACAATGACATATGAACAAAATGTTATTGCGCTGTGCTGACTTCCAAAAAAAAAACAATGCAAAATAACTTTATATAACTTAAATGATAATGAATTTGACGTCAATTTTAGCATATTGGTTATTATGCTTTGATACGAAACTCAATAATACTTTCCGTACTGATGGAAAATATGAAATGATCAGACATGGTCATTCCTATATGAAATCACTAGAATATTAGATTGACACATTCATCGTCGACGTTGTTTTGACTTAAAGTATCGTTCATTGAATAGGATTCAATTAGAATATTAGAATTACCTTTGAGGTTGAAGCTAGTGTTGCAATCTCATAATAGAACTGGTCATGTAGAAAGGATGAACCGTAATCAGGATCAATTCCCTTTATTGTCAGTTCGGTGAGACAAGGTAGAAGACAGAGAAACCTGGCTAGATCACGCGATGCAGTTGGGTCATTACTCTTGAGATTAATATTATCAATAGAAATCGTTTGGATCTGAAAAACAACGGAATTTGATAAAATTGTTATGCTAAATGCATAACAACAATACAAAATGACTCGAAATGTCTTATAATAACTCTTTAAAGGATAATAACTTTGACGTCCATTGTCGGTGAACGGGGCAGCAAGCACAGGGGCACAAGGCTCCGCCAGGATGTAGCTGGGAATTTTAGTGGTAATGATGCAGGATGATACTTGTATTGATTTCAGATTTCTATGTCGATTTTATTTTATATCTATGCTTTGCAGTTGTTTATATGTATGAACTATTTGTATGAGGATAAAACATCTTGCAATCTCATGGTAGAACTCGTCATGTAGGAAGAGTGATTGGCTGTAATCAGGATCAAATCCCTTTATTGTCAGGTCAGTGAGACAAGGTAGAAGACAAAGAAACCTAGCTAAATCAGGTAAATGAGTTGAATCATTCCTTTCGAGATAAATACAATCAATATAAATCTTTTTAATTTGTAAAACAATGACATATGAACAAAATGTTATTGCGCTGTGCTGACTTCCAAAAAAAAAAACAATGCAAAATAACTTTATATAACTTAAATGATAATGAATTTGACGTCAATTTTAGGATATTGGTTATTATGGTTTGATACGAAACTCAATGCTTTCTGTACTGATGGAAAATATGAAATGATCAGACATGGTCATTCCTATATCATATCACTAGAATATTAGATTGACACATTCATCGTCGACGTTGTTTTGACTTAAAGTATCGTTCATTGAATAGGATTCAATTAGAATATTAGAATTACCTTTGAGGTTGACGCTAGTCTTGCAATCTCATGATAGAACTGGTCATGTAGAAAGAATGATGAATCGTAATCAGGATCATATCCTTTTATTGTCAGTTCGGTGAGACAAGGTAGAAGACAGAGAAACCTGGCTAGATCACGCGATGCAGTTGGGTCATTACTCTTGAGATTAATATCAATAGAAATCGCTTGGATCTGAAAAACAACGGAATTCGATAAAATTGTTATGCTAAATGCATTAGAACAATACAAAATGACTCAAAATGTCTTATACTAACTTTTTAAAGGATAATGAGTTTGACGTCCATAGTTGGTGAAAGGGGCAGCAAGCACAGGGGCACAAGGCTCCGCCAGGATGTAGCTGGGAATTTTAGTGGTAATGATGCAGGATGATACTTGTATTGATTTCAGATTTCTATGTCGATTTTATTTTATATCTATGCTTTGTAGTTCTTTTTATGTATGACCTATTTGTATGAGGATAAAACAAGTCTTGCACTCTCATGGAAGAACTCGTCATGTAGGAAGATTGACTGGCTGTAATCAGGATCAAATCCCTTTATTGTCAGGTCAATGAGAAAAGGTAGAAGACAAAGAAACCTAGCTAGATTATGTAATCGAGTTGATTCATTCCTTTCGAGATTAATACCATCAATAGAAATCTTTTTAATTTGTAAAACAATGACATACGATAAAATGTTATTGCACTGTGCTGACTTTCAAAAAAAAACCAATGCAAAACATTTTTATATAACTTAAATGATAATGAATTTGACGTCAATTTTAGGATATTGGTTATTATGGTTTGATACAAAACTCAATGCTTTCTGTACTGATGGAAAATATGAAATGATCAGACATGGTCATTCCTATATCATATCACTAGAATATTAGATTGACACATTCATCATCGACGTTGTTTTGACTTAAAGTATCGTTCATTGAATAGGATTCAATTAGAATATTAGAATTACCTTTGAGGTTGTAGCTAGTGTTGCAATCTCATAATAGAACTGGTCATGTAGAAAGAATGAAGGACGCCCGTAATCAGTATCAAATCCCTTTATTGTCAGTTCGGTGAGACAAGGGAGAAGACAGAGAAACCTGGCTAGATCACGTGATGCAGTTGGGTCATTACTCTTGAGATTACTACTAACAATAGAAATCGTTTGGATCTGAAAAACAACGGAATTCGATAAAATTGTTATGCTAAATGCATTAGAACAATACAAAATGACTCAAAATGTCTTATAATAACTCTTTAAATGATAATAACTTTGACGTCCATTGTCGGTGAACGGGGCAGCAAGCACAGGGGCACAAGGCTCCGCCAGGATGTAGCTGGGAATTTTAGTGGTAATGATGCAGGATGATACTTGTATTGATTTCAGATTTCTATGTCGATTTTATTTTATATCTATGCTTTGTAGTTCTTTTTATGTATGACCTATTTGTATGAGGATAAAACAAGTCTTGCACTCTCATGGAAGAACTCGTCATGTAGGAAGATTGACTGGCTGTAATCAGGATCAAATCCCTTTATTGTCAGGTCAATGAGAAAAGGTAGAAGACAAAGAAACCTAGCTAGATTATGTAATCGAGTTGATTCATTCCTTTCGAGATTAATACCATCAATAGAAATCTTTTTAATTTGTAAAACAATGACATGTGATATGAATATTATTTCGCTGTGGTACCTTACAAAAAAGAACAATGCAAAATAACTCTATATACAGTAACTTAAATGATAATGACTTTGACGTCCATTTTAGCAAATGGTTATTAGTTCAGTTGGTTGTTCAGTTCAGTTGGTTTATTTTCATTTCAACTCAAATCAATTTAACAGCAAAAGAAATCATTACAAAGATATAAAGGAATATGCAAGTGTGTACAGTATGGCAATATGGCATAGATAAATAAATATTTACAATAGACACGAAACAATATAATCATAATAATAATGATATAAACGATGAACTAGATAATCATAATAATAACTGCAGACTATTCATGCTAAAAATGTTTTCATATTATTTCTTTTATTCATCTTTACTATTTAAATAAATTTTGAGGAAATGGAGGGATCCACTAAAAAGCAGGGCTTGTTGAGTGTGGATTCCTCAAAGAATAAGTTAAAAGACAGGTTTGTATGTATAAGTATGAAAATGCAAGAACGAGAAAAAAAATCCTAAAAATGCTATTGTGACGGATGGAGTACAGAAATGATGGATGAAAGTGAAAAGAAATGTAACCGAGAAGAAAGACTGGTGCATCTGTGTGGATGAAAGAGAATGAAGGGGGGGGGGGAATAAGGGTGATGGCAGATGAAAGGGAAGGACATAGAGGAAAGGAGAGAGAGAGAAAGAGAGAAGTTGGGTCCTGAGCGCTCAATTTGGACTTACTCTAAAAGATTCGAGAATGTGCTTTTTTAGCTTGATTTTAAACATGTTAAAACAGTTCAGACTAACGGAGTTAATGATATCGTGACTGAGTGTATTCCGGTATTTAGGACCGTAAAACATTTTTTTTGTGCAAGTTGAGTGCGGGTACGGGGAAGGTGAAAACGGAGGGATTGTCTTGTTGGGTAATTGTGAATGGCGTTATTTTTTGTAAACATTTTAATTAATATGTTTGGGAACTCGTTTGAACTCAATTTGTACATGAATTGCCCTGTTTGAAAAAGAAATAGATCTGGAAGTTATAAAATATTCGACTTGTAAAATAAATTGTTAGTATGAGAACGAGGAGCATTATGTATAATTCTCATAATGTTCTTTTGTAAGATGAGAATTTTGTCTCTAAGATATTTGTTGGCGTTACCCCCATGTCATTATTCCATAATTCAGGTAGGGAAGTATTAGGGAGGAATATAGTGTAAAAAGTTTTAATTTTGGAGAAAAAGTTTCTTATTTTATTCATTATACCAATATTCCCGGATATAGTTTTGGATATATTTTGAATATGAATGTTCCATTTCAATTTATCGTCAATCATGAGACCTAAACATTTGGTTGAAGAGACCCTATTTAGAGGAGTGTCGTCCAAAAGGATGTCTCCAGGTAGATTTTGCAAAGTGTTTCTAAATAACATAAAGTTTGTCTTCAGGATGGTAAGGGATAATTTGGTAGCTTTAACCCATTTAACATCATGTCTCAGTTTACAATTTATAGTAGACAATGGTGTATTTTGGTTCGCATGAGAATGAAATAAGGTCGAATCGTCTGCAAATAATATGAAAGATAGAACATCTGAAGATTTATAAAAGTCATTTATGTATATTATAAAAAACAAGGGACCCAGTAAACTACCCTGCGAAACTCCACAATTTTTTGGTCGCAATGCAGAACTGTGATTATCTATTTGTACAAATTGTTTTCTATTCGATAAATATTTCCTGAACCATTCCAAGGCTTTGCCTCTAACACCATAGTGTGCCAACTTTACCAATAGGATATCATGGTTAATTGTATCGAAAGCCTTGGAAAATTCCAGAAAAAAGAGATAAGTTTTACAAAAAATATGGCAATGGTCAGATATATCAGAAATAACGATTCGTGATTCTAAAGGCATATCTTGCATATTAGTAAAAATGTTATCAATTAATGTGGAAGATCGGTCTGTTACTCTCGTAGGTTTAGTTGTGGTAGGTAAAAAAGAAGCCCAAAGAATCATTTCAAGAAAATCATGAGGAAATCCTTGAGCATTGGACTGCAACAAATTGGCATTGAAGTCACCCATTAAAAAAAAAGAGTTTATTTTGAATAATAGGACTTTGTAAAATGTTTTGGATATCTCTTAAAGAAATCATAATGGGGACACTGTGGAGGGCGGTAAATCCCCCTACTATAACATTCCTACTGTGTTTATTTTTAACCTCTATAAAAAGTGATTCAAGACTGTCATTCATGTGGGTAAGATTTTTTAAACAAGAGTAATCTAGTCGGTTCGGTATATACATACCAACACCGCCTCCTGGTCTATTGTGTCTGTTGTTTGTGAGTAAATAATAATTATCAATATTCAAAAGAGAGTTACTAGAGTGTTGGAGCAACGTTTCAGTGAGACCAATAATAGGGCTATTGTGTGAATTAAAATGTTCTAGAAATAGATCAAGCTGATTAAATTTCTTGTTCAGGCTCCGTATATTTAAGTATAAAAGAAACGTGTTTTCATTTACATTTGATTTGTATTCATTTACCGTATAGTAGTTAGATGAAGCAAACTGTTGTACTGGGTCATTGTCATCAAAGTTAAGGGGCAACTCTTCTGAGTTTGTGTTTAAATCATAAGAGATGCTGTTGTCGTATTCGGGATTATTTATAGCTCTAGTGATTTTCCTATCTGCATGAAGCTGGAACAAAAAGTCGTCGTCGTCAATAGAATTGAAAGGAAATTCCCTTGCTAACGCAAGAGAGACTAGGAAACGAATCCCAATAATACATAAATAAGTTTAGTAATAAATACTTTCAAATTCCAATTGAGCAAGCCAGATAACGATCCCAACATTTGGAAATAGGGACTAGATAGGGCAATGCATGTGTGTAGTGAGATATACCGAAGTGATGAGAAGGAGACAATGATATGAGAGAATAGTATCCCTAAATTAGACCCCAAAATAGCCAATCTGGAATAAAATTATTGGAAATGGTTTTTTGACTGATTTGAGTAGGTATATGTGTGAACATTTACCAAAAAAAGTAAGGAGGAATACGGGTTGGGGAAAGTGTTTTTTTCAAGGTCAAAGTTCAATGACCTTTTCATATATACTGTATAATGGTATCTCCGAGATGGAAAGGCCCAGGTTGGTGATAATGGTGTCAAAATGCACTAATTCTTACCAGAATATAAAAAAATAAGTACCTAGAATGCACATTCACCGATAAAATTCAAGGTCAAAGCCTTTCAAAGGTCAATTACTTTTTTTACATTACATACCATATACGGTATAATGGTTTCTCTGAGATGAAATGACGCAGGTTGGTGATCTTGGTGTCAAAATGCACAGATTCTTACAAGAAGATCAAATAAAATAAAATCAAGTACCAACAATGCCCATTCACCGATGAAATTCAAGGTCAAAGCCTTTAAAAGGTCAATGACCTTTTTACATTATATATACCATACTGCATAATGGTATCTCTAAGATGAACAGGAACAGGTTGGTGATCATGGTGTCAAAATGTACAGATTCTGATCAGAAGATCAAATAAAATAAAATTAAGGACATAGAATGCATATTCACCCATAAAATATAAAGCCAAAGGTCAATGACCTTTTATGATAATATTATCTCTAAGATAAAACGGCGCAGGTTGGTGTTCTTGGAGTCAAAATACAAAGATTCTTACAGGAAGATTAAATAAACTAAAATTAAGCATCGAAAATGCACATTCACCCTTAAAATTTAAGGACAAAGTTCAATGTCCTTTTCACATAATGATAATTATAATGGTATCTCTGAGATAAAAAATCGCAGGTTAGTGATCTTGGTGCCAAAATGCAATGATTTGTACAAGAAGATTAAACACCAAAATAAAAAAAAAATGAAAAAATGAAATGAAGTATATAATTTGAAATGATTTTTATCTTAAGTAGCAGCATTTAATGCATCATAATATCTAAATCAAGGTTGTATTGTCTTTTTCTCTCGAATGATAGGCCACTCGCCTCATTGCTATAATAAATACTATAAACTATTAGCTTAATCTTCTGAAAATGGATAGGATACAGGTCTAACTCTCATGTCACAGCTAGCATCATCTGAGAGCATTTCCAAACAGCAGAAGAATGATGATGAAGATGAAATAAAGGCCATACTTAGAGCTGCAACTTTTGTCATAGTAAATGGCATGTATCTCAACTTCAACAAAGATGAATTCTCGTATTATTATTAATTACCACTCATTGCGAGGTGCCAGAATCTCTTGAGATGCTAATGCTGCAGGACAAAACTTCATATCTGCTCTATGCCGTACGTCACCCATGATGCTATTTCTATTAGGTATCAGTTTGTACAAGGATCATGTATTCTGGTCCAGAACAACTGATTATAATCATGCACAAATTAGGCATATAGTAATGAAATTCAAAAGGAGATACACAGTAAATAGTTTACAAGTACACTTCCATTGACCTAACAAAACTCCTACAGCACCACTTCTAGTTCTTGAGAATCAAGCTGTGCAACATATCAGTAATAATATAGATCCCCTTACAGAACGTTAGGCTTTCATTGAACGGGCCAGATCAAAGTCCTGAAAATGTCAGAAGGTTTTCAAAAGTTTAATTACTCTTTGCTGAAGCATTTACTATGACAAAAGCTACAGCTCTAATGATTGCCTTATTTCAATTCTTCATCATTGTCCCTGGCTATATGAAAATATTATTGGATGATGCTTGCCATATCCTTTCCATTTACAGATTAAGTTATAGTTTATAGTATTGATTGTAGCATTTGATGCTAGTGACATATTGCTACAGAGAAATTAGTACCTTGGTTTAGATTTCTAAAATGCATATCTAAATACTGCTACTTTAGACAACTTCCGCCATTTCTCGTACATGATCTTTTTTTTACACTTTTGGCAATGCATTTCTACAATATATATTAAAAAGTGCTATTTGATCTCAATTTCACCTCGAACTTGTATTTGACATCATCATTGGTAAAGGAATCAACTATTAAGTTTGTGTTTATTTTTCACGCAGGTCAGTCTTTTTCCCATCAGAATCATTATATACCTACATGCCACAATCAAGTTATCGACCTATTTACTTAAATTCCCTGACGTTATAGACATTCTTGATTGACCTTTAACCCCTAGACATATTTTTCATGGCCATTATTTATCCTTATTTCAGAGTGAAATTATTAAACATCCAAGTTTTCATTACAAATAGCTATCTTTCTTTCTATTATTCACAAATAAAATGTGAATATCATGGATTGATTTTTTTTTTTTTTTTTGGGGGGGGGGGAATCATGCATGGCTATATAAATATTTACTAACTTTTGACCTTTCACTTTGGATATCAAAGGTGAAGGATAAAAATTATGATTATTTTAAGCCTCTATATCTTCTTTAAAAAATTGCTTTTTGACACCAAAATCACCAACATGCATCGTTTTCTCTCAGAGATATCATTATACGATATATAGCCTATGTAAAAAGGTCATTGACCTTTGACCTTGAACTTTATGGATTAATATGCATTCTGTGTACTTAATTTTATTTTATTTGATCTTCTTGTAAGAACCTCTGCATTTTGAAACCAAGATCAACAACCTGCACCTTTTCATCTCAGAGATACCATTATACTGTACATGGTATATAATGTTAAAAATGTCATTGACCTTTGAAAGGACCTTGAACTTCATGGATTAATACGCATTCTGGTTACTTAATTTCATTTTATTTGATCTTCTTGTAAGAACCTCTGCATTTTGACACCAAGATCACCAACCTGCGTCATTTCATCTCAGATACCATTATACCGTATATGGTATGTAATGTAAAATAAGGTCATTGATCTTTGAAAGGCTGTGACCTTGAATTACATGCGTGAATGAGCATTTTAGGTACTTAATTTTATTTCATTTGATATTCTGGTAAGAATCTGTGCATGTTGACACCATTATCACCAACCTGCCCCTTTCCATCTCAGAGATACCATTATACAGTATATATGAAAAGGTCATTGACCTTTGACCTTGAAAAAAACACTTTCCCAAACCCGTATTCCTCCTAACTCTTTTTTGGGTAAATGTTTACACCCATACCTACTCAAATCAGTCAAAAAAACATTTCCAATAATTTTATTCCAGATGGTTACTAATTACAGGATACTAGAAAGAAAAAAAAGAAACATGACATGAAATGAAAACATATTATTTAAATAGAGCATTTGAGATAAGCGAAATTGTGAAACGGCGGTGGTTAACCCCTGCTTGTCTATAGATTAAGCTATTTTAGAAGTTCCAATTGGTATTTACGAATTTCTGCATGATTGGTAGGAACCTGCTTGAACAAAATTGTAAACAAATAGCCAATAATAGAAATTAGATAAGTATGATATCCCGAGAAATGCTATTCAAAAAATTGTAATGGCCTGCTCAGTATCTATGCAAGCAAATAAAATCAAGTTTGGGGAAGCGTGATTAGAATAATAATGAACATACGCATTTATTTGTGCTTGAAAGTGGAGGGGGGGGGTATTTACAGGAGTCTCTGTAATTAACTATTCAAAAATCAAATGATCGTACATATTTGATTCTAATTAGACATTTGGTAACTTAATGAGAGGGAATATATTAATAATGATTAAAGTTGTAAATGCAGAGCAAAGAATTTATTTTACATTCCTGAATAAGTTACGCATTGTGTTCACAAGGGAATTCGCGGATAGATTTAAGCATGAGTAAAACATGATAATGCTGACAGGTAAATGCAGTATTTGCTATGGCATCTATGACATCTACAATGCATTTAAAATGCTGAATGGAATTATGTTATCTTAGTCCAAAAAGGCATCAAATTCTAAACAAATTTAGCGATATTATGTACATCCAGGACTACAATGAGAACGCCACAAATCATACGATCTATTTCAATTGAACTTGATTGTGGACAATCCAAGATATTTCTCAATTACGTATTGGATGTGGAAAATTTACAGAAAATCTCGAAGAGATCTTGGTTGTGAACCATCTATATAATGCATCTAAATAAATTTGTTTGTGATCTACAATAAGATCCAGGTTGTGAACCAATTTTTTTTAGATCTTAGTTGTGATTAAACTACGATAAAGACCTTGGTTGTGAACAATCAAAAATGATAATGCATCACATCAAGATCTCACTTTTGATCAATCTACGATGTAGATCTTTATTATAATAAATCCACATTATTCAAAGAGCCTGGATGATATCAATCTTCAATGTGAACAATCTTAGTTGTAATTAAACTGCAATACAGATCTTGGTTGTGAACAATTACTAATAATAATGCATCACATCAAGATCTAGTAGTGATCAAACTACAATATAGATCTTAATTGTAATAAATCCACATTCAAGAGCCTGATTTGGATCAATCTTCAGTACAAATCTTGTCTGTGTTCAGTCTATAATAAGATTCTGGCTGTGAGTCATATAATGTCATTAGACATGTTAGATAGTGGCTTTGATCAATCTACAATAAGATCCTTGTTGTTATCAATCTACCATACACATCTCGGTTGTAAAAATAAAAAATCTTAAATAAAAATACATTTCAAGAAGATCCTGGTTGTGATTGAACTGCATTATAGATGTTGGTAGTGATCAATTTACAATATTTTCAAATACGATCTTGATGGTGAATAACCAGAAATGCATCTTATTAAAAACTAATTATGATAATCTGAAATATATCTCATTAAGGTCTTGATAGTGAATAATCTGAATATGTTTTAAGATTTTGATTGTAAGCATATTACTGACATCTAACTATTATAGATTCATACGAAACTTCATAATACTTCCCGTACTGATTGGAAATATGAAATGGTAAGAAATTGTCATTCCTATATCATATCACTAGAATATTAGATTGACACATTCATCGTCGACGTTGTTTTGGCTTAAAGTATCGTTTATTGAATAGGATTCAATTAGAATATTAGAATTACCTTTGAGGTTGAAGCTAGTGTTGCAATCTCATGATAGAACTGGTCGTGTAGAAAGAATGATGAAAGGTCGTAACCATAATCATCATGTCCATTTATTGTCAGTTTGGTGAGACAAGGGAGAAGACAGAGAAACCTGGCTAGATCACGTGATGCAGTAGGGTCATTACTCTTGAGATTACTAAGATCAATATAAATCGTTTGGATCTAAAAAAACAAACAACGGAATTGGATAAAAAATGTTTTTAAATGCATAACAATACTAAATGACTCGAAATGTCTTATAATAACTCTTTAAAGTATAATGAGTTTGACGTCCACTGTCGGTGAACGGGGCAGCAAGCGCAGGGGCACCAGGCTCCATCCGGATGTAGCTTGGAACTTCAGTGGTAATGATGCAGGATGATACTTGTATTGAGTTAATATTTCTATGTCGATTTTATTTTATATCTATGCTTTGTAGTTGTTTATATGTATTGTTACGATACTGCAACAAATAACAAGTAAGATTTAACTTAAATTTCCTTTTTTTATTACAGGAAATAAATCATGTACTTAAACAAAATAAAACCAAATAATCTTACATTAATCTCTTAAAGTGTCCGATGTAAGATCCCGAAGTGATGATACTACATCCACGTAATAATCCAAATGATAAAATCCCAGTTGGCTGGCGAAAATTCACAATGATGGCGATGATGAAACTGATGTTGAAGTACGATGAATAATAAGAGTCACTGTAACGAGTTGAAGCGTCCGTGAAGACGATGTTGATGATGATTAACAGTCAAGTTCAGCAATCCATGGGTCGAAGAGTGGTCAATAAAACGGGTTGATGACCTCGATGAGAACTGAGAATTCCTCTCTCAAAATAACTGCAAACAGTTCATTGATGGTGTGCAAATAATTCCACACAATATAGATATTCCAGGTGGAAATAAACTGCTCTGATCTGATCTGGTGAAGTGATCTCATAATGATGTGATGATCTCATATGATGTGATGATGATCTTGAAGAATCTGCCAGCTTTTTCATTACAGCTGTCCTTCTAGAATTCACTATAATGAAAAGTTCTAGCATTGTATTCCAAAAGAATATTCTTCCTCTTTCAGGAGCCTTCTTCATTTCTAAAACATTCTTGAATGACCTCATTGAAATCAACATGTGTAAACAAAATACCTAAGCCTATTCATTTCCACTACCAATACAATTCTATTGTTTGGCTTTTCCCTATTCAACAATAAAACTCCTTGGCCTTTAAATAGGCAAGGCCTGCATAATAAAAGACATTCTGGAACGTTCTTTACAAATCTTGGCTATCCTTAAAGGGAAATAACTAAGAGATGAATGTAATTGCTTTTAAAATTCTTTTACAATTATTCTTATATATAACACCTCCCCCACCGGGGAAAAGAAAGCTTTACCGTAGTAAAGGTTTCTTTAAGATTACTTTTCTTTTAACTGTTCAAAGTCATCTTGATAAATTGTTTACAGTTATCGTGCACAAAGGTATAGTACTTAAGGAACATGATAAAATAAATGAACATCAAAAATGTTTTCTTCAAATGACACACTTGGTCAAAATCATGAATAATTTCACTTTTTATACTCTTGACAGAGCATCAGCAATTACATTATTCTTTCCCTTTATGTGTAAAATTTTCAAAGGGAATGGTTGGAGCATTAGGCTCCATCTATACAGTCTTTGGTTCTTTGTTTTGAATTTCTCCAAAAACACAAGAGGATTGTGGTCTGTATAGACTGTAATCTCTACATTGGTTAGATACACCTCAAACTGCTGAAGGGCTAGTACGAGACTCATGGCCTCTTTTTCAATAGTTGAGTACTTCTTCTGAAATCGATTGAGTTTCTTAGAGAAGTAGCACACTGGTTTTTCGATGCCTTCTTCATCTTCTTGGAGCAATACTGCTCCTACTCCAACATCACATGCATCAATAGCTACTTTGAATGGCTTTGTGAAGTTTGGAGCTGCCAAAACAGGCTCATTCACCAAAATGGCCTTTAATTTCTCAAACAATCTTTGACATTCGTCAGACCAAACATACTTCACTTTTGCCTTCAGCAGGTTTGTCAGAGGACTAACCACTGTACTGTAATTTGGAACAAATTTCCTGTAGAAGCCACTCATACCTAAGAATCTGAGCAATTCTTTCTTAGTTGTGGGGATTGGGAAGTCTAAGATAGCTTGTATCTTGGCTTCTCTTGGTAGCACTTGCCCTTGACCAACCACATGACCAAGATATGTGACCTTTGCCTTGGCAAATTCACTCTTCATCAGATTCACTACTAGATTGGCTTTATCCAGCCTGTCAAACAGTGCTCGCAAATGATTCAGATGATCATTCCAAGTATCACTGTGTACTAGGATGTCGTCTATGTATATGACACAATTGTTAAGTCCGGCAATCACTTGATTTGTTAACCTTTGGAAGGTTGCAGGTGCATTTTTCATTCCAAAAGGCATGACTTTGCATTGAAACAGGCCTTCAGGTGTAACAAAGGCTGATATCTCTTTGGCTCGGTCAGTCAGTGGCACTTGCCAATATCCTTTAAGCAAGTCTATCTTTGTGATATAGGCAGAATTTCCAACCCTATCAATACAATCTTCTAACCTAGGAATTGGATACGAGTCAGTCTTAGTTACTGCATTTACCTTTCGGTAATCAATGCAAAATCTCTGAGAGCCGTCTGGCTTTGGAACCATTACAATGGGAGAACTCCAACTACTCTGACTCGGTTCGATTATGTCATTATCTAACATAAACTGTATTTCCTTATTCACCATTTCCAACTTGCTTGGATTGGGCCTATAAGGATTCTGTATGATAGGTCTTACATCACCTACGTCTACATCATGTACAGTTAAAGGTGTACGACCTGGTTTGTCTTTACATACATTCTCATATTCTCTTAACAGGCCAGATATATAATTTCTCTGATCTTCAGGCAGGTGTTTTAATGCCTCATCCATATTTCCTAACATCTCTGAGTTAGACAACTTTACACCACATGGTTCGTTCTTAGATACATCTGTATAAGACAATTCATTATCTGTCTTTCCATAGCATTCTTCTTCATGAACATCTACATGTTTTTCTTCTTCTTTGACCTGTGTTGTACCTATTGGCTGACTAGCCTCTCGCTCAAAGTATTCTTTCAACATGTTTACATGACAAACTCTTTGAGACTTTCTTCGATCAGGGGTACTGATCACATAGTTGACATCATTCAATTTCTTTTTGACTATGTAGGGACCACTAAACCTAGCTTTCACGGGCTCACCTTGCAAAGGCAACAACACTAACACTTTGTCTCCAGGCTTGAAACTTCGCTCTTTTGCATTTTTGTCAGCTTGAGCTTTCATTTTCCCCTGCGACTCTTTCAAGTGTTCCTTAGCCACATCACAAGCTTTTGAGAGCCTTTCTCTAAACTTTGACACATAGTCTAGAAGGTTTACATCATCATCATGAACCATAAACCTCTCTTTGATAAGCTTTAGGGGACCCCTAACCTCATGAACATAGACCAATTCAAATATACTAAAACCTGTGGACTCATTCGGGGAATCCCTAGTTGCAAACAGTAGGAATGAGATCCCTTTATCCCATTCATCGGGATAGTCTTCACAATAAGCCCTAATCATGGTTTTCAAAGTCTGATGATAGCGTTCTAACTCTCCTTGGGACTGTGGGTGATAAGCAGAGGACTTGATCTGCTTTATTCCCAACTCCTTTATAACTTGCTGAAATATTCCTGACATGAAATTTGACCCTTGATCAGAATGAATTTCCTTCGGCAGACCGTACCTAGTGAAACACTGCACTAACGCCTGCACCACTGTCTTTGCAGTGATACTCCTCAAAGGTATCGCCTCTGGAAACCGTGTAGACAAGTCCATAATCGTCAGGAGAAATCTGTGACCCGACCTCGTTCTGGGTAAGGGTCCGACACAATCAACAAGAACCCTAGTAAAAGGTTCATCAAATGCAGGAATTGGTATCAATGGAGCAGGCTTGATAGAAGGCTGTGCCTTACCAATAATCTGACATGTTTGACGTATCTTACAGAAATGCACAACATCTTTGTGCATCTTAGGCCAATAGAAATGCCTCATAATTCTATCTTCTGTCTTCCGAATACCAACATGACCTGCCATAGGTAACTCATGAGCCATTTTCAGAATATCTGTGTGGTAACAAGGAGGAACTATAACCTGGTGAATTATACACCAATCTTCATCAGCTGGTCTCCGGTGAGGTCTCCATTTCCTCATCAAAATGTCATCTTTGACATAAAAGCACTCAGGAGCCGTATCAGCCTCAGCCTCAGAACATGCTTTTTGTGACAAGCTTTTTAATTCTGGGTCTGCCTGTTGTGCCTGTACAAGGGAGGATTTACTAAACAAACTATCATTGTTAGCAACAGAGCCTTCAACACTATCCCCATTCAAATCCTTGAAAAAGGTTTCAGCTAACCAGACATCAGTACTCTCCTCTACATCAGCAGATTCCGCATCATCCTTTTCAGCTCTACGAGTCTGAGACCTAGTAACACCACAATCCGGGAAAATCCCTTGGAAATCTTCCTGCAACTATTCAGTTTCAGCTACCTCAACGGGCTTCTCCGAAACCACTGGAGACGCAACAACTCTATCTCCAGCCAAGTCGTTACCTAACAAGAAATCAACACCTTCCATGGGTAATTCTGGAACGACACCAACAGTCACAGGACCACTAACTAGGTCACACTTTAAGTCGACCTTATGCAAAGGAACCGACATGAAATTTGGGCCAATACCTTGAACTAAGACGTTGGCATTCTCTGAACTCTCCGGAGGAAGAGCCGAATCCCCTGCCACCATCAGGGACTGTGCAGCCCCTGTATCCCTAAGGATCACCACTGACCTACCAGCAGCACCAGTCGAATAAGGGGATGCTTCACCATCATGCAAAAAAAATTTAAAAGTTTCATCAACCTGTTTGACTTTATCAGCAAATACCAGACAAACACTCTCAACATTTAGATTGGGCTCTGATGGAACAAAGTCCATCGAGGGAACACTTGTTTGCTTGACAAAACCCATGTCTTTCTTAGTTTTGGCTGGCATTCCAACCAATTTCCAACATGATTCTTTCAAATGTCCCGATTTATGACAATGAGTACACATTTTGGAACTACGACTCTCAGACCTTTTGGTTGATCCTGTGCCCCCACTAGCCTGATTCTTGTGTCTTTGTCCTTGCTTGCATATTTTCCCTCACTAGGTTTATTGTGGGATTCAAATGACCCTTTACCTTTCTTTTTCCAATAATTCTTGAAAGGAGGCCTATCTCCACTACCTTTATGTGTGACCTCAAATTCATCAGCTACTATGGCTGCTTTACTGACTTCAGTAACTCTGTGGTCATCTAAGTGAGATTTAATGCCAAAAGGAAGACTCTTTTTGAATTCTTCTAGGAGGACAACTTCCCTAAGGTGAACAAAATCTTTGTCAACTTTCAGTGATCTGTACCACTTACCAAACATCATTTCTTGTTCCCTAGCAAATTCATCATATGACAATTCTGTCATTTCAAGAAATTCTTCAACATCAAATGTAGCCATAGTGAATATACATAAATACAAGCAAGTAATAACACAATACAGTATATTCTAGAACTTTCCAAAAAAATCCAAATTGTTTCCAATTCAAATTGGCTTTTGTTTTAAATTGACTTTTGTCTCAAATTGGCTTTCGTTTCCTGAAAAACTGTTTTTAGTTTCAAATTGGCTTATACCAATTTGGTTTTCGTTTCCAGGACAAGTGGTTTTAGTTTCAAATTGACTAATACAAATTTGGTTTTCATTTCCCGGACAAGCCCCCAAAATTATGTGTTACGATACTGCAACAAATAACAAGTAAGATTTAACTTAAATTTCCTTTTTTTTATTACAGGAAATAAATCATGTACTTAAACAAAATAAAACCAAATAATCTTAGATTAATCTCTTGAAGTGTCCGATGTAAAATCCCGAAGTGATGATACTATATCCAAGTAATAATCCAAATGATAAAATCCCAGTTGGCTGGCGAAAATTCACAATGATGGCGATGATGAAACTGATGTTGAAGTACGATGAATAATAAGAGTCACTGTAACGAGTTGAAGCGTCCGGGAAGACGATGTTGATGATGATTAACAGTCAAGTTCAGCAATCCATGGGTCGAAGAGTGGTCAATAAAACGGGTTGATGACCTCGATGAGAACTGAGAATTCCTCTCTCAAAATAACTGCAAACAGTTCATTGATGGTGTGCAAATAATTCCACACAATATAGATATTCCAGGTGGAAATAAACTGCTCTGATCTGATCTGGTGAAGTGATCTCATATGATGTGATGATGATCTTGAAGAATCTGCCAGCTTTTTCATTACAGCTGTCCTTCTAGAATTCACTATAATGGAAAGTTCTAGCATTGTCTTCCAAAAGAATATTCTTCCTCTTTCAGGAGCCTTCATTTCTAAAACATTCTTGAATGACCTCATTGAAATCAACATGTGTAAACAAAATACCTAAGCCCAATCATTTCCACTATCAATACAATTCTTTTGTTTGGCTTTTCCCTATTCAACAATAAAACTCCTTGGCCTTTAAATGGGCAAGGCCTGCATAATAAAAGACATTCTGGAACGTTCTTTACAAATCTTGGCTATCCTTAAAGGGGAATAACTAAGAAATGAATGTAATTGTTTTTAAAATTCTTTTACAATTATTATATATAAAACAGTATGAACTATTTGTACGTGTTTAAAGATAAAACAAGTCTTGCAATCTCATGGTAGAACTCGTCATGTAGGAAGAGTGATTGGCTGTAATCAGTATCAAATCCCTTTATTGTCAGGTCAGTGAGACAAGGTAGAAGACATAGAAACCTAGCTAGATCATGCAATAGAGTTTAACCATTTCTTCTGAGATTATTACAATCAATAGAAGTCTGTTTTAATTTTTAAAGCAATGATATATTTTTTTTGCAGGAGTTTCTGCATTTTATTCAGAAATCAATGATAAATTGTCATGTTGACATAATTGAATGAATATAATTTAAATGTGACAATTTAAAAGATACATTGTAAATAATACAGAAAAGACTGATGATTAAATCATACCTAAGCACGTGATATAGTTCGGTAAAATACAGGGGCCAGCTATTATAAGCACAGAGGTGCTTGAAGCAATAGCAGCCAGGAGCGGTGGCTACATGAAAACATCATGAATTATATTTGATAAACTGATCGTCACGAAATATAAGATTTAAATATATATATATTGGTAGAATTTTTTTATGATAAAAATGTTATTGCGCTGTGCTACCCCCCCCCCCCTCTAAAAAAATGCAAAATAAATTTATATTACTTAAATCATAATGACTTTGACGTCCATTTTAGCAAAATGGTTATTATGGTTTGATACAAAACTCTTATCGTCAAGTCAGTGAGACAAGGTAAGATACCTAGCTAGATCATGTAATTGAGTTTAATCATTTATTTTGAGATTAATACAATCAGTATAAATCTGCTTAATTTGTAAAACAATGACATTTGATAAAAATGTTATTGCACTGAGATAACTGCAAAATATCAATACAAATAACTCCATATAGCTTAAAATTAATGATAATGTCTTTGACGGCCATTTTAGCAAAATGGTTATTATCATTTGATACGAAAATCAATAATACTTCCCGTACTGATGGGAAATATGAAATGATAAGACATGGTCATTCCTATATGAAATCACTAGAATATTAGATTTACATATTTATCGTCGACGTTGTTTTGACTTAAAGAATCGTTCATTGAATAGGATTCAATTTGAAAATTAGAATTACCTTTGAGGTTGAAGCTAGTGTTGCAATCTCATGATAGAACTGGTCATGTAGAAAGAGTGATGCTCCCTTTATTGTCAGTTCGGTGAGACAAAGTAGAAGACAGAGAAACCTGGCTAGATCACGCGATGCAGTTGGGTCATTACTCTTGAGATTACTACTAACAATAGAAATCGTTTGGATCTGAAAAACAACGGAATTCGATAAAATTGTTATGCTAAATGCATAACAACAATACCAAATGACTAGAAATGTCTTATAATAACTCTTTAAAGGATAATAACTTTGACGTCCATTGTCTGTGAACGGGGCAGCAAGCACAGCGGCACCAGGCTCCGCCAGGATGTAGCTGGGATATTTAGTGGTAATGATGCAAGATGATATTTGTATTAAATCAGATTTCTGTGTCGATTTTATTTTATATCTATGCTTTGTAGATGTGCTATATATATGAACTATTCGTATGAAGATAAAACAAGTCTTGCACTCTAATATGGTAAAACTCGTCAGGTAGAAAGAGTGATTGGCTGTAATCAGGATCAAACTCCTTTTATTGTCAGTTTGGTGAGACAAGGAAGAAGACAGAGAAACCTGGCTAAATCACGTGATGCAGTTGGATCATTACCTTTGAGATTGATACCATAAATAAATTCTTTTAAATCTGTAGAAATTTGATGAAAATTTGATCGTGGTAACTTCATCAAAACAATACAAAGCTATAAAAAAAATTAGACAATAATGAATTTAGCAGTATTTTTTCAATTGTATTTATTGATCATCAGTTTGTAAAAAAAAAATCATAATCTGCTTTACTAGAATATTACACAAAAAAGAATGACATGATTGTTATTGAGAAACAAACATATAGAGGTTACCAAATGCATAGAACTAGGCAGATAGGCTGGGGCGAAAAAGACGGGCATTTTTAATGTCGAGCTGAAGAAATCATGATATTCAGACATAAAAGAGGGGCATTAAACTATTTTTGTAAATTATGATATGTACCACGTCTCACTAAACAAAAAAAACCAACAAAAGATGCTCACGTAAAGCGCGAGCTGATTTTTTTTTGTTAATATATTGCCCCCCTACTGGAACATCTTAAGCACTATTTTTGAGGAATCCATGATGAGCATACATACAGCGCGTCCCCCCCCCCAAAAAAAAAAAAAAATGTCCCTCTGAAATAGGACAGAATTAATTCAAAAATGTGGTAGGGTTCTCAAATAAATGTTCACAAGTAGAAAGCTCATTTCATGTTCTAACCTCTCTGAAAATTTCATTGGTCGCGCTTCAGCGGTTTTGAATACACACTATGTTACGTAACAATGGTGCATTAATAGCTCATTCCAAGTTTGCAGCATTGATGCATTTCTTCATTGTCTATGGCATGTTAACCCCCATTCTTACATCCAGGATCTGAGCAGGGATAATTCCCGAATCATATCTAGGCTCATCAAATCATAAACTTGACCATGTTCAGAAGGACAAGAGACATAAAAATTTAATTTGATGATTGATAAGGGGAATCAGTGCATCAACTTGAAAGAAAATGTGAATGATGGATGAGTAAAATGAGCTGAATAGGGGGAATCCACAAGTTAATCACCCTTTGCGAAAAGGAAAAATTTGACTTTTTCTTTTAAAAAGTTACACTAAATTATTGAAATTGACCTCAGTAGCTAATTAACACAAAAAAGTAATGAAAACAAGAATGCAGTATTGTTGGAATTATGCATGAAACAGACATGACCCATTGTCCCAATCATCTCCCGTTTATCAAACATGAAATGAACTGTCAAATACTGTTTTTGCCCTTCTGAAGATGCTCAAGGTTGTGATTTGATGAGCCTGGTTAGATCATGGAGATTTCCCTGGTCAGATCAGGGAATTCCTTGGTCAGAACAAGGACTCCTTGGTTAGAATGGTCAAAGGGGGTTGATATGCAAGAAAGTGCAGAACACAAAGCAGTGTTGCATGCACACAAACTTGGAATGGGCTGAAAAGCACCACTGTTACATAATAGGCTGTGTATTCGAAACCACTGAAGTGAGACCAGTGACATTTTTATAGAAGTTAGAACATGAGATGGGCTTCCTATATCCATACATTTCGTTGAGAATAATTTTTATTTTTGGAAGTTATTAAGCCGCATATCAGAGGGACATTTTTGGGGGGACGCGCTATATATCTCACCCTAGCCATCTAGAGCAAGTGCCACGCGCTTGCTAAACTGCATTAGAATTACATTTTAGCACATGCAAAATTTCGTGTCGTTATTGTCATCATAAACATGATACGCACCTCACTAATAAAATTTTAGTTGACGCGAATAATTGGGGAATATTATTATTTTATTCAATTTCTCTTGTTTATAGAATGCGGTTATATTATTAGCAATAAGATAATAGAGCTGTATTCATTTTAGAATATTACCGTTTGGGAATTGTGATATCGTTTTTATTTTGGGAGCAGGTTGTAAAGCGAAAAAAGGTCGGGGATTCGAGTCCACCCCGGAAAGATGAATAAATAGTGAATTTCTGTTAAACGTGTCACATCTTCGTGCGATATATGGCGGCCATGTTACAGTGGGAAACACTTCGTTCCTCTGACTGGACGTTAAATGGAGGCCGCGTGCAGATGAATGTCACCATCTTTTTACAGTATGAACCCATTTCAATATTCGTACGAGGGTACAGGAAACAAAAAGAGTAATATTTCATAAAAGTATTCTAAGTAACACATAATTTTAGTGATATGCCTTTACCTCCGATGCCTATTTTCTTGTTACTGTTTAGGGCCACATGTTTTAAACTTAATTCAATGCAACATGGAGTGTAGCTTCTAACATTCTTCATATTTCCTGGTTTTTGTCTCACCTGCATAGCAGAGCGCCGCTTTTTCGACGACAGTGGCGGCTGCGGTATCAACACCGAATCTTAATCGAAGGTTAAGTTTTTGAAATGACGTCCTAACTTATCAAGTATACAATCCTAGTTCATGAAACTTCGACATATACTTAATCAAGTATTACTAAACATCCTGCCTGAGATTCGGGTCACATGACTAAGTTCAAAGGTCATTTGGGGTCAATGAACTTAGACCATGTTGGGGGAATCAACATCAAATTGAAATATTAAAATATCATCATAACTTAGATAATATAGAAACCTAGTTCATGAAACATAAAAAAGGGTTAAAAGAGTATCATTGAACATTCTGCCGGAGTTTCAGGTCACATTATCAAGGTCAAAGGTCATATAAGGTCCATGAACTTTGGCCAAGTTGGGACTATTTGTTTAATTACCGTCATAACTTTGAAGGTTTAGGAATCGGATTCATGAAACTTGAAGGTAAGGGTAATCAAGTATCACCAAATATCCTGTGCAAATATCAGGTCACATGATCAAGATCAAAGGTCATGACTGTAAGCTCAATGAACGTTTGCCAAGTTGGGAAATATTTGTTGAATTACCATCATACCTTTGAAAGTTTATTGGTCTAGTTCTCACAAACTTTGAAATAAAACTAATTCAGTATCACAAACATCCTGTGCGAAAATCGGGTGAAATTACCAAGTCAACGGTCAATGAACTTTGCATATGTTGGGGATATCTGTTGGTTACCATCGTAACTTTAAAAGTTTATGGATCTAGTTCTTAAAAAAATAGAAGAGTAATCATGTAGCACGGACTATCTCATGCGAGTTTCAGGTCACATGGCCAAAGTCAAAGGGCATTGAACTTTGGCCATTTTAGAAGTAAACATTAAATTGCTGTCATAACTTTCAAAGTTTAAAGATATAGTGTACAAAATGTTGATATGAGGGTAATCAAGAATTACTGGCAAGTCTTAGGTCGCACGATCAAGAACAAATGACATTTAATGTCAATGAAACAAGAATTTTATCATTATGTGAATTTTATAGTAGTTTTCAAAGTCAGCACTGCTGCTATAGTGAATCACGCGATCCAGGGGAGACAGAGGCGCTCCACTTGTAATAAATTTATTATTGTTCATTAATATACAGAAACCGTAAAACCGTGCATACGACTTGAATGTGTGCGAATTCCACCGCTGTGCGGACTGACTGAAAAGGGCAAAATAAATTTTGAATTAAGTGCGTGAGGTATGTGAGCTAGCCAAATATATATTTCTAATATATAAATCAATTTGTTATGACAGATTTTGTCATGATATTTAACACATATATCAAATTCAGTTGCAAAAAAATGATTTGTCCATTTAAACTGCTATTTTTGGCTCGGTCACTTCCCTCGCAAACAGCATTCTTAAAGTATTTTAGCCTTTTAGGTTATGTCTTGCCCCGAAAATTTTAGTCTCATTACGCTTCTGAGCTCTGCCCAAGCTAAAAGAATGATAACTTAAAAAATAAAAAAAAACCTTACAAGAGGAAAAACAGCCCCAAACCATGAATACAGATCGACACCCATAACAGCATAACTTGCCAGTATATGCTACAACAGTGATTTTTTAAAATTCTATCAAGATAATTATGAAATATGGCGCTTTCAACATTGCTTGACGTAGATGGCGCTCTTTAAAACTGATGAACGAAGAGCAAATCAGATATCACAGAGCCGGCGGCAATTTCGATGTTCGCTGTGCGATTGTTCGAATACAGAATCACGGAGAGAAAACCGTGTTCTGATTTTGTTTTTGATACATAAGAACACACATATAAACCCCTCAAAAAAAAGTTCCGCAACTCAAGTTTGAGTGTTATAAATTTCTTAGTGTGCCATCATCATATGTAAAAGGAGTATCATCGGAAAGTATGATTATTCCTCTTTACGATCATGTGTCATTTGTAATGCTAGTGTTATCATGAAATACACAGACATGATAAATATGCAGCAATGTAAAATAATGAAATGTTGCAAAATTCGTTGCCATGTCATATTTGAGTTCTGCAACTCATACTGCAAGTTTTAGTGCTAATAAATTTCTTAATGTGCCATCATCATGTGTAAAAGTGATATCTTTAGAAAGCATGATTATTCTTCTTTACAATTATGTGTCATTTGTAATTCTAGTGTTATCATGAAATACACAGACATGATAATACGCAGCAATGTTAGACATGAAATGTTGCAAAATGCGTCATTTGCAATAGCGAATTTCCAATTGTTTCGAGGATGGACCGAGTGCATTTACTCTCACCTGCATGGTTGAAATTCTATAGAAATGGATACTCTTGTTGGAAATCAATGCATTTTGCAAGATTTCACTTCTGACTTTTCTCGATATTCAGGGTGACTGCATATTCCATGATTACATAATCACGGAAAATGGCATGTCATTGTAAAGAAGAATAATTCAGTTTTTCAAAGATACCAGTTTCATCTGTTATACTTCATTAACCAAAAAGATATCATCCCCCAAATCTGAGTTGCAAAAGTTTTTTTGAGGGTTTAGAATGAGAAATCGAAAGAGCCCAAAAGTATTTCTGATTTCAATATTCTGTTTTTTAATCTACAAAAACGAAATCACAGCACGTTTTTCTCGCTGTGATTTCGTTTATGTGTTTTCAAAGACAGAACCACGGGGCTGATTTCCGTTTTTGCTCTTTGATGATTAGAAAGGAAAAGCGAGTTATCCATTAGTACCCTGATTTTCCCACGCCGCCTGTAGCCGACGGGATTTCCCCTACGTCCGTAAGCCCCTCCGCCCGTGATCGCACCGTCCTCGGCTTCTAAATGGATAGTTTCGCCGACCAATCATACCATGGCAGTTCCGGCACCTACGGCCCACAGCCTGTACGGTAAAGTGTCCACGTTATTGCCTGACGAATACGAGCAGGTGCAGTCGAAACGTCACAATTCCAGTTTGCCACATCGTGAGACAACAGATTAATTCTTTACTCAGATTCAACCTACCACGATGATTAAAGGTATTGTTTAACTTTGTGAGCAGCAAGTTTAAAAAATTCTCAAACCAAGATGAAACATGTGCGCAAGTGCATGTATTAGAACTAATAAACCCTGAAAACATAGTCTACAAATGTAGACCCACATCTGCAGTGTGTGTACCTTAGCTGATTCAACGAGTCTGCATAGCAGACTAGGTCTACTGAGGCTGGCTCGCTACGCTCGCCCTTTCAGGCTGGTTTGCTTCGCAAACCAGTAGCAGATCCCACCTCACGAGCCATTCAGAGTCTGCATAGCAGACTACTGAAAACAACCATTATTGAGAATGAAAAGCCAAAAGTACAAGGCGAACCCCGATCTTGTAAATCGAGGTCTTATAGACGCCTAAATAGTACACATAAGTGTAAGGGACGAAATTAAGAAGGTGTTTCCGGTCACTTTATACTTCAGTTTTTGAAGCACTAAATAATTATTTTCGAACGCAATTTTTTCAGGGCTTCATTTTTGTAACATATCAGAGACACAGGTGACAAGTTTGACCTTTTAGCTCAGATTTTTTAAAAGTCAAACCAATGTTAACCAAAATAACATTGTAGCTGAAGCATCTCTATAAAGGACAATTGGTCATTTCTTTGGGGTTCCAATCATTCTTTAATTATATCAAATGATCCATATACTCTGTATGCTCCGTATGCTCCGTAAAAACTGTATACAAATGAAACAAATCGAACGAATAATAAATCAACCGTTCACGAATAGGCATGTACAGAAAACAATGACCTAAAGAAATATGCATCTTACATTGTCTAATTATAACCCTTTGTCTTAACTTCAACTTAACATATTTCCATTATAATACCATGATTTCATTGTTCTGTGCTTTCATGCATTATGCACACATATAATCTATCTGAAACGATAATATCATCTGTATTCTTCATAATGTAACCTTTCTCATATTTGTTAACCTACATCAGCATTCAACGAAAGTCAAGATTTCTGACCATTTGCATTCTTTGTATCTCAACTCTGTTCATAACGATAACATGTCTTAAACCTGTATAACTCTTCATTCCTAACTATACTTCTATCAGAATGAATCAACCTTTCACTGTATCAAACTTGCATTAACCTTCTCAATTTCTCCATGTCATGCACTTAATTTACTCATAATAGTACATCAACCTAACAGTGGCAAACGTTTGTTTACATTCTTTCATTCATGTGCATTTCGTTCGCGTGCCGTAATCTACATTACATAATAACAATTGGAATTTGCGAATCAACATTGGGTCGGCCGCCGGAAAGTAATGTACATCGGCCTAATGTAATGTACACACATTGAGTTATCTATCATGGATCTGTGCTTATTGAATGCACTTATACAGAGATAATCTTATCATTGAACTTTAATTATTCTTAATAATCACTACCTTAGATCGTTACATACCTCCTTTCTGCCTTCTTATGTGTATATTTTCATAATACACGTCGATGTCTCCAAATTAGACAGATTTCATCAACTGGAATTCGAAAATGGTGCCATTTCCAGATAGCAAAATTAGTAGCCTGAAGATGGCGCTACATAACTAAATTTAAACCAATCCAAATAATTGTCAAAAAAGATCGATCACTGAAACAAACATCTTCCGTACTATTAACTCTATTCATGTTCAAAAGATTATCCAAAACTTTAGTTCTTGACAGATTATGATTATTTTCCTTCAATATGTATTTTAAGTTGATGTATTTGTATTTAAGTTGATGGCCTACCCAGAATGTATGTTGTTTAGTATGTGCATAATGTGGTTGGATGTGGTTGTGTGTATATGTGTGTTTGTAATAGTTTTCAATTCTATTTTTAGCATCTTAACCATATGTATATTTTGTCTCCTTTTGTATGTTGTATATTAGTATATCCTATATGTTTTATATTAATATTCCTGGGCCCTACTGACAAGCTTTGTATTTAAAGGATTCCTAAAACCAATTCGTCTATCAGTCTATGCTATAATCTAATTGATGTATGTCTACGTACTCATTTACGTGGTATGTCTGTTTTCATATGATGTGATGAGTTTGGTTTTGAATAACTAAACTTGAACATGAATTTCCTGCTTCAGTTAGCCAAGCTTTCACCTCTGTTTATCCCTCATCATTGCCACTAATATCTTATTACCCTCCTCGCACCCATCTTGCTGCATATGTTATGACCCACTTCCTCAGATACATTCTTAAATTCATCATATTCGCTTAGAGAAATTACTTCAAAACAACAACCAACCTGCGGATAGCCGCTGATCTTAGAACACTGGTGGGATGAACAACAAAGAAGAAGAAATTAATAAAAACATAACATGAAGGAAATGAATAAGGAAATCATGCCTTATTTTCCCACCCACATTTGTTTCAATTGGGAATGCCGTACATTTGCATAATTATGTGAGTTGCCAAACAAGAAGCAAGCGTGCAGATAACATTATCACAAACAGTAATCACTTTACATGTATGAACTGATGTATGTTTTGATTCATCCAGAAAGAAAGACAGAATACGAATAGTATTAAATCTAATCATCTGAACTTACTGTTTCGAAAGGGAGAGAAAAGATCCGATCCGGGACACTTCTTCAGCTCATCTAAACTGCTGTCTCTATATTAAATAGTAAGTCCAGATGATAGAATTTCTATTCGTAACTTTACACGTGTATATTTTCCAACATTTTAAGTGTAGAAATAAAGTGAGGTGTCAAAAGCATTTACACAATCCAGTTTTATTTCAAACTCGAATCGTAGCTGCCCCACATTTATCTCAGTCGTGCACATGCATGTAATCATTCATTCTTGACATATTATTGTCATGCAATCAATCTTGAATAAGGTTTAATTTTTTTACCTTAGAATCCATTGTTTGTTGACATTCAGCTGATAGCCATTCTCCGTCGGAGATTATTCCACTCACTTCCAGCTCCTTGACAGATGTCCGATGGCATAGAGCATCAGCCAAACCGGGTGTAACTTTCTGGTATTCCAAATATTGTTGGTACTGTAGATGCAAAATCAACGTGATGGAATATTGTAATTAGAACCGATCTCAAATGCGTCCAGACAGCAAACCTTCATGAGCTTTACCATCTTGTCAATGTTAACACAAATAACATGCAATATTAGAAAATGTGAGGAACTGGTAATATAATTAAATTCTAATTTGACGTAATGTGCATCGATCCGAATCAAAACAAAAACAAAACTACATTTTTTAGGTAAATCATAACATAAACTTGTCTAATATATAGGTCTAAGTAATAATCATTTACTTGTTTTGTTGTTAGTCACATGCTCTCTAGTGCATTCGACAATGGAGTGAGTTATTGCCCTATATACCTATTAACCAGTCTCTTAATATGATACATTTTCATGTTCCTTTTTATATTCTTGTTCGATCCATTTCGATCCACACACTCCTCCTCCCATCTTCCTCCTTCTTCTTCTTCATTTTTATATCCTTCATCTTCTTTTCTCATTTTATTCATATTTTTCTCCTTCTTCTTCTTCTCCTTCTTCTTCTCCTTCCTCATCTTTTTTTTATTTTTACTTCACATTCCATATTGCCTTTTCACTATCCTAATTTATTCTAAACGAACTGGTTTGACCGCTATACGTCCGTTTTCAAAGAAATACAGTTTAGGTTGCCCCCCCCTTCTTTTTCTAATTCTTGTGAGTGTTGTGTCAAATTAAAATGAGATATCAATTTTGCCGTGATTCCTTTCTTCTTCGTCATTTCCCGCTTTTTCTTTTTAATGGTATATTACATTCCTCCTTCATTGCACGTCTTCCCTGGTCTTTATTTATACAGACTATTAATGTACTATGTTGTTACGCATAATTTCTCACTATTTTTATATGTATTTAATTGATATGTAATTTTGTATTTAATTGTAACATTTTCACTTTTTCACTGTAAATAATCCAACTGTCATGAAGTCAGATACAAAAAACAATAATCAGGAGAACATAACAAAACAAGTGGAATGCCTCTGGCCGTCTCACCTGCATCACACGGTTCAATATAGCAGCAGTGCTGACTTTGAATACTACTCTAACTCGCACAAGATGTTCAGTGATACATGGTTACTCTTATGTCCACTTTTTATGAACTAGACCAATAAACTTACAGAGATATGATGGTTATTCAACAAAAAAACCCAACATGGCCAAAGTTCATTGACCTTACATGACCTTTGACCTTGATCATGTGACCTGAAACTCGCACAGGATGTTCAGTGATACTTGATTACTCTTATACATGTCCAAGTTTCATGAATCATATCCATAAACTTTCAAAGTTATGATGGTAATTCAACAGAATACACCCAATTCGGCCAAAGTTCATTGACCTTGGTCATGTGACCGGAAACGCGCACAGGATGATCAGAGATACTTGATTACTCTAATGTCCAAGTTTAATGAACTAGACCAATAAACTTACAAAGATATGATGGTTATTCAACAAAAAACCCCAACATGGCCAAAGTTCATTGACCTTACATGACCTTTGACCTTGATCATGTGACCTGAAACTCGCACAAAATGTTCAGTGATGCTTGATTACTATTATGTCCAAGTTTCATGAATCAGATCCATAAACTTTCAAAGTTATGATGGGAATTCAACAGATATCCCCAATTCGGCCAAAGTTCATTGACCCTAAATGACCTTTGACCTTGGTCATGTGACATGAAACTCTAATAGGATGTTCAGTAATACTTGATTAACCTTATGGCCAAGTTTTATTAACTAGGTCCATATACTTTCTAAGTTATGACGTCATTTCAAAAACTTAACCTCAGGTTAAGATTTGATGTTGACGCCGCCGCCGCAGCCGCCGTCGCCGTCGGAAAAGCGGCGCCTATAGTCTCACTCTGCTTCGCAGGTGAGACAACAAAAAGTAAGTAAAAAGTGGGTTTTCTTCAGAAAAAAAAGAAACGTTGAGGTAGTAACAAAATAATCGTGTTTGTGTGTGCGTGTTTTTTTTTATTTAGTAACGTTTTCGTACCGCCCATTGCTGCATTTAAAAACAATGAACCAGTGTTTTAAAAGGTTTTTCAAACGATCAGTACATGTACCTGATGATGTTTAATTTCGACTTTCATCTTGTTTTCCTTGTTGATGTCCGACACCATCGGATCAAGCTCTTCATCAGTATAACAACGGATAACACTGCATGAATATGATATAAAACAAATAGCAATCATTATCTCAATCGACCAGGTGACAACTAGACATGCTAGACCGGGGACATCTAGACTGACCCCCCTAAAGACTAAACAACAGAAATACATCTTAAATGTTTACACCATAAGAGCAATCGAGGGGTGGGGTGTGATGACCATCAGTAAGATAAATAACGGACTTCGCCCTCCAACTTGGCTCGCCCTCGGTTCATCATCCGTTAAGCACATTTGCAACAGAAAACATGAAAGAAATGAAAGTGATCTAGCGTTGTGGTATAATTTTATAGTTAAATCTAAATCTTCAGAATACTTATGATCATAAAACGCATTATTAACAATTGTACTTTATTTTTTATATTCATAATAATGTTCATGGTAATTTGTTCTTTAATTGGTTTCGATATTACTAGAATTACTATCTCCATTATTATATCATGATAGCGAGAATAATTACAAAGATGATCATTATTCATTTTATCGTCACATTTACGGTACATTCATCAACATTATCATAACTTTTTTTCTTTTTATCCAATGACCAATCTTTTCATAGCTGCAAGTAGAATTGTTTTGTTAAGAATCCGTTGTCTTGCCATTACAATTATGCCCATCAATATTTTTCTGCGAATTGCGTAAAGGAAGACATGTTGTGCATGAGCCTGTCGTTCAATCTACGGGGTATAGCGAAATGAAACAAATAGTACTATACCTAACTTTCTGTGTTTTCCGATGTTTCTTGAGGGAGTTTAGGATAATTTTGCATCTAATGTTTCCAATCATAATGTCGTTGAATGCAATATTGATAAGTTGTGGGAATGATTGCAGGAAACATCTTTCCAGTGAGGAGCCATCCCCAATCAATGGGACAGGGCTTTCTTCATCATCACGAAGATCTCCGTTCGATTCTGAAAATGACAATTCTTTTATTCCAGAATGGGCCAAAGCGCCTACAGTTTCAGGTGACACGGTTTGGCGAGTACTGTAATGAAGACTTTCCAGATTTGGAAACAGCCTATCCAGATTGAAGCCATGCTTTACCACATCGTTCAGGAACCGGTGATCCAAACGAAGGTGATGTATCGTGCTACCTGACGTTCCATGCTATTTGGAAAATAAAGAGACAACTTATAATATCAATCTTGTCAATAGAGCAAAGTTAAAACTTCGAAAACAAAATTAAAGATGCAAACTATTAATGTCGATCTTTCTGATATATGTGAATGGTTCAATAGATAGTTATTTATTCATAATTATGTAGGCCTTTTGATATAGTGGTTGTATTAACTACTCCCATAAAAAATATTTGTGGCAAATTGGAGCCTATATTTCTGTTTATTGTGCATGGGCTGGAAGTAAGTAGTACCGATCAGGAATCAAATCTTCATCTTTCCATGAACATTAAAGTAAAGTTGCATCATTTGTATTACTTTTATCATCACTGTTAACATTTTTATCAATTTAAACACTATATATTATTATATTTTTAATATTTGTCATCATTTTATACGGAAAGGTAGACAAAGTATAACAATGCTAAAATAACAAAGGATTTTCTTGTTGCCGTCTACTCTCTCCGCAAATAATCTGCAATAGCTCTTTTAACCATGGAACAAGTTACCTTGTGTTAAAGCAGAAAATGAAATAATTACATTAAAGAAAGTTTTACTAAAATTTGAAAAAAAAGACAGTCATAAACATTTGAATATCGAGAACACTGATGCCGAGGGGATCCTTTCACCATTGTCCGCTGGCAATAGGAGCAGGAAAGCCCTACTACATGTACTATCCTCTTTAGATTCTGAAAGCATACCAAGAAGATGAACGCTTTTTTGTTTGTTTGTTTTTTGCTGTAGCTGATGGGCCAATGTTATCTATTCAGTTTGGTTTGGTTTATTTTATTTTCATTTCAACTCAAGTCAATTTAACAGCAAAAGATATCATTACAAAGATATAAATGAATATGCAAGTAAGTACAGTATGACAATATAGATAAATAAATATTTACAATAGACACGAAACAATATGACCATATTAATAACTATATTTACAATGAACTAGATATTCATAATAATAACTGTTGACTATTCATGATACAGAATTTTGCATGTAATTTCTTTTATTCATCTTTACTATTTAAATAAATTTTGAGGAATTGGTGGGATCCACTAAAAATCAGGGCTTGTTGAGTGTCGATTCCTCAAAGATAAATGCAAGAACGAGCAAAAAAAATCCTAAAAATTCTATTGTGATGGATGGAGTACGAAAATGATGGGTGAAAGTGAAAAGAAATGTAACCGAGAAGAAAGACTGGTGCACCTGTGTGGATGAAAGAGAAAGAAAGGGGGAATAAGGGTGATGGCAGATGAAAGAGAAGGACATAGATGAAAGAAGAGAGAGAGAAAGAGGGAGAGAGATAGAGAGAGAGAAAGAGAGAAGTTGGGTCCTGAACGCTCAATTTGGACTTACTCTATAAAATTCGAGAATGTATTGTTTAGCTTGATTTTAAAGCACCGAGTGTATTCCAGTATCAAAAAGGAAATGTTTTTTGCGCAAGTTGAGTGCGGGTACGGGGAAGGTTTTTGGTAAACATGTTAATTAATATGTTTGGGAGTTCGTTTGAATTCAATTTGTACATGATTTGCCCTGTTTGGAAAAGAAATAGATCTGGAAGTTTTAAAATATTGGACTTGTAAAATAAATTGTTAGTATGAGAACGGGGAGGAACATTATGTATAATTCTTATAATGTTCTTTTGTAAGATGAGAATTTTGTCTGTAAGATATTTGTTGGCGTTACCCCATGTCATTATTCCATAATTCAGATAGGGAAGTATTAGGGAGGAATATATTGTAAAAAGTGTTGATTTTGGAAAAAAAAGTTTCTTATTTTGTTCATTATACCAATATTCCTTGATATAGTTTTGGATATATTTTGAATATGAATGTTCCATTTCAATTTATCGTCAATCATGAGACCTAAAAATTTGGTTGAAGAGACCCTATTTAGAGGAGTGTCGTCCAAAAGGATGTCTCGAGGTAGATTTTGCAAAGTATTACTAAATAACATAAAGTTTGTCTTCATGATGTTAAAGGACAATTTGTTAGCTTTAACCCATTCAACTACATGTCTCACTTCACGATTTATAGTAGATAATAGTGTAGTTTGGTTCGCATGAGAATAAAATAAGGTCGAATCGTCTGCAAATAAAATGAGAGATAGAACATCAGAAGATTTATAAAAGTCATTTATGTATATTATAAATAACAAGGGACCCAGTATATTACCCTGCGGAACTCCACAAATTATTGGTCGCAATGCAGAACTGTGATTATCTATTTGCACAAATAAGTTTCTATTCGATAAATATTTCCTGAACCATTCCAAGGTTTTCCCTCTGATTATCTATTTGTACAAATTAGTTTCTATTCGATAAATATTTCCTGAACCATTCCAAGGTTTTCCCTCTAACACCATAGTGTGACAACTTTACTAATAGGATATCATGGTTAATTGTATCGAAAGCCTTGGAAAGTCCAGGAATATTGCAATTGTATGTAAATGTTGATCAACAGCATGTGATAATGTATCGATGCATTTTAATACCGCTTGAGTTGTATTGTGATTTGCTCGAAGCCAAACTGTGATTCGCCAAAAAATAATATGTTTGTTTAAGAAGTATGTTACTCTAATAAATACGATCCTTTCCAGAACTTTGGATAAGGATGGTAACAGTGATATTGGTCTGTAGTTTTTTGTTTCAGATGTGTCTCCTTTTTTAAATATTGGGATTACTTTCGCAATTTTAAGTGAGTGATAGGTTAAAAATATGGGCCAGCGGAGTCGCTATTGTTAAGATTATGGATTTGAGGAGACAGTTATCAATCTCGTCGTGTCCTGAACTTTTCTTTCCTTCTAACCTATTCACTATACCGATATTTTTCTCACGGTCAGTAGGGACAAAAAACAAAGAAGATGGGTTATTTTTCCTCAGATAATTATCTAATTTATTGCCAGTTGTCGGAATATTTTCTGCAAGTCTTTCTCCAATTTGAGAGAAGTATGAATTAAAAGTCTCAGCTATCGCTTGAGGTTCTTCAATAAGATCGTTAGACTCTGATATAATTTTGATAATTTTTGCATTTTACTGTTTCTGTTGCATGTTCTGTTAATGATTGTCCATGTGTTTCTCATGTTATTTTTATTAAGCTCAAATTGCATTGCATAATAATGTTTTTTCGCTTGTCGTAGTAAATTGGTCAAAATATTTTTATATCGAGTGTAATTGGTCAAAATATTTTTATATCGAATGTATTTTCACGAGTCTTATTATTTGGATTAGTTTTGTATTTATAAATTATCTTTCCAGTTTATCGATCTTAAGATAGATTTAAATCAACATATCTTTCACATACTGATCCTCTTTTTTATCGTCTAAAAACGTATAAGATATATAATATGAATACCATACAATTTTTTTTTATGTATAAATATCATTACAAACTGCTTCCTTCTGTAATTACCGATTTCTTTTCATATAATAACAACTTACACTCATATCCAACACGGACTTGTCAGAATATTCACTTAGAAAATCCTAGAACACTATTAGCACATAAAACACTTAGAATCATGGGCCTGACATATGGAATACATTGCCAAGTTCGCTGAAACAGTTAAGAAGATTCATTTCTCCTTTCTAAAAGGTATAAATCACTATTATTGAATAAATATTCACAAAGTTTATAGGCCATTTCTCTATATCTTTTGAAACACATGATTTAAAAAAACAGAAAAACAACAACTATAAGAATACAAATAAAGCATACATTATGAGGACCAAGCGCCCCCCCCCCTCCATTATGCACCTGCACCCTTACGTTAAGATATGCAGTAAGAATAATTATCATCGTTTACTTGGGGTGCCACGCAGTCAAGCTTAGCTTATAGTGGCAACCCCTGCAACCTTCTAATAATCGATGTTTTAATAGAAAATGCAATTGTTTTTTTTGTATGTTTTGCTTGTCAGTTATATGTATATTATTATTGTATTTTCTTATTTAATATGTTCATGAAAAAGTGTTGCAGAAACCAATAAATGAAATGAAAATGAAATGAAATTTAGTCACCCATGGAGATCTACGGTATTTTTTATAGTTACTCACTCGTTCTCTAAATGGTATACAAATATCAAATTTATCCTTTAAAATATCAATAAAATTATCGTAAGCCTCATTCACATCTTCAGAATCATATGTTTGTTGCCAGTCAACTGTACGTAAATTTTCATTTAGGCGTTCTAAATTTCTGGCATTTAAAGATCGAGTTTTTATTTTAGAATTGCGAATTTAATCTCGTGTGTTGAAAAGAGTAGTTAAACAAAAAAATATGGTAATGCTCAGATATATCAGAAATAACGATTCCTGATTCTAAAGGCATTTCTTGCATATTAGTAAAAATGTTATCAATTAATGTGGAAGATCGGTCCGTTACTCTCGTAGGTTTAGTTATGGTAGGTAAAACAGAAGCCGAAAAAAGCATTTCAAGAAAATCGTGAGGAAATCCTTGAGCATTGGACTGCAACAAATTGGCATTGAAGTCACCCATTAAGAAACAGTGTTTATTTTGAATAATTGGACTTTGTAAAATGTTTTGGATATCTCTTAAGAAATCATCATGGGGACATTGTGGAGGGCGGTAAATCACCCCCATTATAACATTCCTATCGTGTTTATTTTCAACCTCTATAAAGAGTGATTCAAGACTGTCATTCATGTGGGTAAGATTTTTTAAACAAGAGTAATCAAGTCGGTCCGGTATATACATACCAACACCGCCTCCTGGTCTATTATGTCTGTCTAGAGTGTTGGAGCAACGTTTCAGTCAGACCAATAATAGGGCTATTATGTGAATTAAAATGTTCTAGAAGTAGATCAAGCTGATCAAAATTCTTGTTCAGGCTCCTTATATTTAAATGTAAAAGAAACGTGTTTTCATTTACATTGTTCAAACTATTTGATTTGTATTCATTTACCGTATAGTATTTAGATGAAGCAAACAATGGGTCATTGTCATCAAAGTTACGGGGCAACTCTTCTGAGTTTGTGATTAAATCATAAGAGATGCTGTTGTCGTATTCGGGATTATTTATAGCTCTAGTGATTTTCCTATCTGCATGAAGCTTGAACAAATACTCGTCGTCGTCAATAGAATTGAAAGGAAATTCCGTTGCTGAGGAACGAATCCCAATACTACATAAATATTTTTAGTAATAGACACTTTCAAATTCAAATTGAGCAAGCCAGATAATGATCCCAACATTTGGAAATAGGGACTAGATAGTGCAATGCATGTGTGTAGTGAGATATAACTAAGTGATGAGAAGGAGACAATGATATGAGAGAAAGAAATAAAAGAAAACATGACATGAAATGAAAATATAACATTTAAATAGAGCATGTTTGAGATAAGCGAAATTTTGAAACGGCGATGGTTAACCCCTGCTTGTGTATAGATTAAGCTATTTTAGAAGTTCCCTTTGGTATTTACGAATTTCTGCATGATAGGTAGGAACCAGGGGCGGATTGCACGAAAGAGTCCGGTTTGTATTGCATGTCATTCGATTTTAAAATACATATTGGTGTGGTTTGGTGGACTATAAAGAAAATAAATTTGGGTAAAATAAAATGGGGAATGTTTACACTTGTCACATCACCGATCTTGGTTACGTCAGGATCTGCGTAACATTCAAATTCAACCATTGTTTGAATAGCTAACACTATCTCACATGTATTATTAATTCAATTTTGTTCGAGCTTGCACTTATTGGTATGAAATTTTTTTTGTATGAATTGAACGGAATACTGTGGTGGCCCTGAAAGGACATCGCATATAGACCAAATCGCGAATATTCACGACGAAATTGGCGACGAAATTCACGACGTCGCCAATTTCGTCGTGAATTTCGTCGTGAATTTCGTTGTCATTTTCGTCGTGAATTTCGTTGTCATTTTCGTCGCGAATTATTCACGACGAAAATCACGACGTCGTGAATTTCGTCGCCGATTTCGAGTGAATTTATTTTACTTGTGTCATATCAGGGAGGGGAGCTTAAGAGAACACCCTTCCTGGTACGACTATCACAACAACGACATCAACAATACAAAACAGAAAAGAGACGAAAATAGAGACAAAATTTGTAAAGTTACCTTAACACTTCTTTTAATACGCAAAGAGCGCCCCCATGCGCTGACAAATATCGCACATGTACATGACATAAAAACATATGCCAATACAACAAGGTGACTTAACTCTGCAAGACTTTTTGTCTTTTTATATACATATATATATATAACCTTTCCATAGCAACATTAAAATGAAATTAAGTCCTTCAATGCAAGAACTTTGATCTAGCTTCATGTTTACAAATGCAGAACCTGAAGAGAGAAAAAATAAATAAATGAAGAGAACAAGAGTTAGAATATGAAGACTTGTTAGAACAAAATGAATTGTTCCATGTAATTGATATATCGATTTTTTGTCATTAAAAGATAGTTATTAATAAACTATTATAGACATTCATCTCAAAACATTGCTTGACCACCTGGATAATGGAGTAAAAAGAAGAAAATCACTTTTCTTTTAAAATTATTATTATTGTTAGTGTTATTTTTTTATTATGTGAATACTAGTTAACGACCGGTTTGCAGCTTTCCGGGGTTTTTTGGTGTCGTTTTTTTTTATTGTTTTGTTTGTTGTTTCTAAGGAGGTTATTTGGCAATTGACTGTAGATTAGTGTACACTCTAGAAAGCGCATCCGCAATAACAATGTCATTTCCTTTGATATGAGTCACGTTCAGCCCATAAGGCTGAAGAAACAGACTCCAACGGAACAGTCTCTGATTCTTGTTCCTAAACCTTTCGAGGAAGGTTAGTGGATTGTGATCCGTGAAAACGGTCACATCGGGACAGCTACTCAAGTACACATCAAAGTGTTGAACTGCCAGCACAAGACCTAGGCACTCCTTCTCTACCGTAGAGTATCTTTGCTGGTGTACATCAAGCTTCTTCGAAAAGTAGCTCACAGGTTTCATGAAACCCTCTTCATCCAACTGAAGGAGAACTGCACCAACTCCTACCTCACTTGCATCAGTGGCCAGTAGGAACGGATGCTCAAAGTTAGGAGCCTGCAACACAGGCTTTGAGATCAGAACAGCTTTCAATTTCTGAAAGGCAATCTCACAGGGTTTGTTCCAATCAAACTAAGTCCCCTTCTTGAGAAGATCTGTAAGAGGAACAACAATGTCACTGAAATTAGGAACAAACTTGAGGTAAAATCCACACATGCCCAGAAACCTCATCGCCTCCTTCTTTGTGGAAGGGGCAGGGAAATCCACAATAGCTTGGACCTTTGCCTCTCGTGGGGCAACGCATCCATGCCCTACTACATGACCCAAGTAAGTAACTGTCGCCTGCGCAAATTCACACTTTGACAAATTCACATCAAGTCCTGCCTTGGTCAATCTGACAAACACATCTCTCAAGCAAGTAGATGATCTGACCAGGTATCACTAACTACTAGAATATCATCAAGATATACTACAACATTGTCAAGTCCTGCAATTACGCAATTCATGAGCCGTTGACATGTCGCTGGAGCATTCCGCATGCCAAAGGGCATAACCCGACACTGGAATAACCTCTGCGGGGTAACAAATGCAGAGATTTCCCTTGCCCTCTCTGTTAATGGCACCTGCCAATAACCTTTCATCAGATCCAGCTTTGTGATATACCTTGCATTGCCAATCTGATCAATGCAATCCTCAATACGAGGTAGCGGAAACGAGTCAGGTTTTGTTACAGCATTAACTTTCCTGTAGTCAATGCAAAAACGCTGACTCCCATCTGTTTTTGGAACAAGGACTACAAGTGAGCTCCAACAGCTCTGACTAGGCTCGATGACACCACATGCAAGCATATACTCAAGTTCCTTCCGCACCTGGCTCTTCTTTCTTGGATTCAAACGGTAGGGATGTTGTTTAATAGGCAGATGATCGCCTACATCAACATCATGAATAGCCTCTCTGGTATATCCTACCTTATCTCCACATACTTCAGGGTAATCAAGAAGTATTTGTACTACATCCTGCTGTTCAAAATCTGATAGATGACCCAATATCTTTGAGGGATTAGCCATCACATGTGAATTATTTACCTTTCCAGACTTCCCTTCACCAATCTCCGCTTCCACTGGGATTTCAAGTTCTCCAGGAATATGTTCTGCTGCCTTTTCACAAACAACAGCAACTGTCGCCACCTCGTCACGATTATAATACTTCTTCAGCATATTAATGTGGCAAACCCTCTTTGTTTTTCTCCTGTCTGGAGTACTCACAAGATAGGTTTCTTTATCCCAAGTTCTTCTCTACCACATATGGCCCACTGAACTTAGCTCTGAGAGGTTCACCCTGGATGGGCAGTAACACAAGGACTTTGCTACCAGGCTTGAATGAGCGAGGTTCTGCCTTCTTATCTGCACGGGCCTTCATTACACCTTGAGATGACCTCAAATGTTCCCCCGCGAGTTCACACGCCCTCAAGAGTCTTTCGCGAAATTGTGACACATAATCTAGCACATTCCCACTCTCCACCTCAGACTCTGACAACATGTGCTCCTTCATTACCTTGAGAGGACCTCTTGGCTCATGGCCAAACACAAGCTCAAATGGGGTGAATCCTGTAGATTCATTAGGAGTATCACGAGAAGCAAATAAGAGGAAAGGAATACCCTTTTCCCAGTCTCCAGTGTTCTCAGAGCAGTAAGACTTGATCATTGTCTTTAAGGTCTGATGGTACCTCTCAAGGGCATCCTGCGACTGTGGGTGGTAAGGTGACGAGTTCACCTGCTTGATTCCTAATTGATGCATCACTTCCTGGAATACACTAGATGTGAAATTAGAACCCCTATCCGACTGGATGTCTTGAGGGAGTCCATAGCGTGTGAAAAACACCAAGAGGGCATCAATAACTGTCTTAGCCTTAATGTTCCTAAGGTTAACGGAAAAGCTTCTAGAAAGCGTGTGGTTGAATCCATGACAGTAAGCAAGTACTGATAACCTGCCTTGGTTTTTGGCAATGGGCCAACACAATCTATCAATACACGGCTAAATGGTTCAGGAAAAACAGGAACTGGAATAAGTGGGGCTGACTTGATGTGATGTTGTGGCTTGCCCACCACCTGACAGACATGACATGACTTACAATACTCAGACACACACTTCCTAAGCCCAGGCCAGTAGAAATGGGCCCTAATCCTGGCCACTGTCTTCCTCACACCTAGGTGTCCAGCAAGGGGAATATCATGAGCTAACCTTAGAATCTCTGCTCGATACTGGGGCGGGACAACAACCTGATCCACGGCCACCCAATCTTCATCAGCTGGGCGACCAGGAGGACACCATTTCCGCATCAACACACCAGACTTAATGAAATAACACTGTGAGACCTTCTCTGTCTCTCCTGCTGTCAGAGCAACATGATACAAACCTTTCAAATCCGCAGCTGACTGTTGGGCTGCAATCAAGGCAGGCTGGCTGAAAATAGTCCTATCATCACCAGACTGACTATTCATACTCTCACTCAGATCTCTAAAAACTGTATCCCCTAAATCTATGTCACCACCATGTTCAACCTCTCTCTCATCTCGCCCTGCCATAGCCTGTGCCCTGGTAACCGCACAAGATGGAAAAATACCCGGATAGCTGTTTTCAAAGCCTCTGTCTTGGAATCCACTACCGGCACGTCACTCAAAACAGTAAATGGCTGCACCTTACCTCCAGCCAAATCATTGCCAAGCAGCATTGTGATTCCCTTTATAGGCAATCGAGAAACAAAGCCAACTGTCACTCTCCCAGAAACCAGCCCACTACAAAGTTCTACATCATACAGAGGAACAGATTTGAAACCTTCATTCACATCTTGGATCAGAGCTATCATGCCCGTGAAACAAGATTCCAAGGATGACTCATCAGCAATTAATAACGTCTGAACAGAGCCTATATCTCTCAAAATCACAACAGGAAATTATTCACCAACAGTGAACTTCACCGTGCCATCAGAAATAAATTCCTTGTATCCTTCATCCACCCCATCATGAAACTTGTGCTTCACCCCATCAACACACACAGGGTCTCCCACACAAACCGTAGCCGGCCGAACAAAACCGCTGGCCTGGACTTTATTCTGACCAGTATACTTGTCCTTTAGTTTCTGACAGTGAGAAATAAGGTGCCCATCCTTCTTACAGTATGCACAAAACAACCTGCCCTCTGGTCTAACACCATTAGACTGGCTACCACCACTCAACTTACTCTTTGGTGACTTTGACCTCTCCACGTCCTTATGTAACGTCTCGGACCTACTCCAACCAAAACCACTCGCTAACGGACTAGGAGGTTGAAGCTGCGACGCGCTACTTCTATGTGAGGATTCATACCCATCTGCCAACATTGCTGCATTTCTGACACTAACAACAGCATGATCATTCATGTATGTTTTAACATCACGGGACATGCATCTTGTGAACTCATCAATTAAAACAACCTCACGCAGTGATTCATATGTCATCTCAATTCTCAGAGACCGGATCCATCTATCAAATGCAACCTCTTTGCGACGTGCAAACTCAACACAAGTCTCTGCAGGATCCCTCTTGAGATCACGAAACATCTGACGGTATGCCTCTGGGACTAGCTCAAATGCCTGAAGGATGGCATCTTTCATTTTCCAATAATCAAAAGCATGATCATAGCTCAATGCAGACACGACAGACTGTGCCTTGCCTGAAATGACTTGCTGAATGAGCAAAGCCCAGTCACTTTCAGGCCATTCCATTTTCCTAGCCACCCTCTCAAACAAAAGAAAGAACGAGTCTAAATCAGTCTCATCATACTGTGGAATAAGCTTTACCCTGGCAGAGAACCCAGCTTCCATCGACCTTTTCTCTCTCTCACCCGACTGCCCACTCTGAGACACAATTTCACTATGACGCATCATCTCAAATTCCAGTCGCTTCCTTTCCATTTCCCTCTCATGCTCAGCAGCTCTCAGCCTATCTCTTCTTTCTTCTAGTTCAATCTGAGCCAGTGCAAGCCGTACCCCATCACTGTCAAGTTTAGTTCTGTCATCACAATCATCAGAATCACCACTCACAATTTCAGGTATCAATTCCGCGCGGGCCGCAATAGCAGAAAATAGCTCTGCCTTAGTCTTCAAACCCGAAAGATCTAGCGACATTTTTTGTCCAACCGCTATCAGATCATCTTTACGCAGCTGACGCAAGCGAACGAGTGTAAGGTCTTCCTCCAAAAATGTATCTGCATTAAACTGTGCCATATTTCTCTATCAAGTAAAGTGACAGAAGGAATATAAACAAAAAGAAAGAAAGAAGATCCAGCAATATTTAGGAGACCTTTTACACTGTCTAAAAAAAATCATGAAAATGTCATGTGATGAAGTTTCTAAACCAAAACTAGCTTAGGCCAAGTATTATCCAGTCTAACAAGAGACAAAAAAAGTCACACCAAAAATTCCTCTAGAATGACATAGGACCTGATTAAAGAAGGATAGGTCTAAATCATTGAAGTAGACAACGTTACGAACTGAAGACTATTCAGTTGCCGGCCAAACTTATCCAGGCAATGAACATACAGAGCAGTATCGCAACGAAAAAATGTCCTAGAAGAAAGTGCGGAAAAAATGCACAATAAAAATATCAAATAGCACCAGCCAACGACTGCAGTACAAGCTATTTAATAAATAGACCTAAATCCTAAAATCAAGATCATAACGCCTACGCTACGTAACTACATGTACGCACAGAGCTCAGAGGTAGCCCATAGAGAATGGGAGGCAAAAGCCATAGCAAAGCAGAGAGAAAAACCCGACATCAAATTAGATACGTGGGACAACCACAAAAAAAACCAACGCGAGATCGGACACAACCCGAACAAGAAAATGGCTTGGAAAATCAAATTTCGGACAAGCCCTCACATGTCATATCAGGGAGGGGAGCTTAAGAGAACACCATTCCTGGTACGACTATCACAACAACGACATCAACAATACAAAACAGAAAAGAGACGAAAATAGAGACAAAATTTGTAAAGTTACCTTAACACTTCTTTTAATACAGGGGGTGGAAACTCCGCTTCTGCATCCGGTCAGAATTGAAGAAAATTTTGGAGGGTCAAAAGTGCACACTGCTCCCATTTTACATGTACAAGCCTATGGACACCGCCACTGTTTTGGTACACCAGCGAAATGGAGGCGTGGTCATTAAACGTCCTTCGCGCATAGCGTAAAAATATGTAAATTAGCATTTGGTCACTAATTAGCATAATGCGCGACCTAATTTGATATTTATCGTTGGTGTCTGTGATTATGGAATACATCATGCCACTCATTCATTCTTAAGTAATCTTATTTTTATTGATTTTAGCTGCAAGTTGCCAGGATCTTTGTTTAGGCAATAACTGGAAACTTTGTGGGAGGGAATTTAATTTGAGCTTGATTTGCCCTCTTTTTATATAATTTTCATTGTAATTACATTCACTATTTATATTACAGAAGAGGTTCCCAAAGAAAATGTTGCCATAATAATTTTTGTTCCCTTAAATCGTGTAAGTGTTCATCGGTTGACAATAATGGTTGAATGTAATTACGATGGCATCTATTTATGTTTCTGAAGCCCTTATTTGAAGAGCTCACTTGCAAAGGGGTTAGGTCCATTTTTCATCAATTTTTTTTTGTCTCAATGTATAGATTTTTAGTAGATGATACCAAAGAACAATTGAAATTCCCATTAAAAAGTGATCTAAAATGGCCAAGAAAAATCACTTTTTTTCAAAAGGGGTTAAGGTCCATTTCGGTTTTGTTGCAAAAGGGGTTAGGTCCACACAATTTTTTATATGAAAATGAATATTTTACAAAATATGAAGACAGGTAGATTTCTTTCATAGCCAATTTTATGTTCTCATGGTAGGGCGTCATAAAAATTAGTTTTGCACTAAAATATCGCAATATGGGAGAGTGGACCTAACCCCTTTTGCAAAGAAACTATTCTGAAGAGCTCATTTGTCAAAAGGGGTAAGGTCCATTGTTCATAATTTTTTATTGTTTTCTGTCTCAAAACCTCTATATTTTTAGTCGTTCTAATGAAAACAACGAAAATTTGAAATTCACATGAATTAAATCGTGAATAAAAGTGGCAAAGAAAAATCACCTTTTTAATCAAAATTGATTGGATTCATTTCAGTTTAGTTGCAAAAGGGGTTAGGTCCACAATGATATTTTTTAAAGAATATATGGAAAAAAATTGAAGACAGGTACATTTCTTTTATACCCAATTTTAAGTTCACATGATAGGGTAGTACATCATGACAAATTAGTTTCTCATAAGAGTATATTAATGCAGTATAAAAAACATGGATTTTCTTGGAATGGTAAAAAGTGGACCTAACCCCTTTTGCAACTAAACTCTTCATTTATATTTTTATCTTTTCTGTTCATCTTAATTGCAGAAAACTAAATGAGCATTTATTTCATTATTTGAACAAAAATAAAAACAAATCAAATTCTTTTACATACTATATGTCCTATTATAAATAGCAGTCGGGAGCACTTAATTTTAAATGGCGACTTCTATCTCACCATCATTTATCAATAACCATGACCTAGGTACAATATTTTAGGGGATTCTCAAAATTATCTAGGCAAGAATGCAAACCGATCGTAGGCTATAGGATATTTATTTTTCATTTTCAACTGGAAATGAATCTGGTATAATTTTTATGTGGAAAGAAAAATACATTTTATATACAGGTTCCACATTTTGTAGAAATAATTCCCCTCCCCGTATACCCATCATGAACAGTAAGGTCTTATGATTGCTTCTTCCAAAACAAACAACTTTCTCTAACTTGCCCCCCCCCCCCATTTCCTGCCTCTTCTCTCTCTCTCTCAGAAACTGACACACACAAATATATGCATAAAGGCAAACAATTCTGTCATTTTACTTACTTTCCCACTCTTATCCTTATTTCTCTTGAAGAATATTTTAACTGCTGTTTGCTCTCATGATGTCACAGTAGTGTCATTACATTTGAGTACAGAGTGCAACATCTTGTGCCATTTGTGCATAAAAAATTTGGTAGCAATATATCATCACAAATTGGTGATTAAGAAATGAAAATGACCAAGATCAGATAATTTAATTCAAAATTAACATGTTTATTAAGAAATCCATTTTCTAAAACATTGAAAATAACATAACAATAATAATTTGAGTCTACAAGCATTAAATTAGATTTTAAAAAAAATTAAGGATTGAGTACATTTTTTTACACTTAAGTCAAAATATACAATGTTTATAAAAATTTCATTCAAAAGATGTCAATGAGCCTAATAGTTAATTTCATAAAAAGAGCATAAAAATCTGTGATATTCTATTTATTTTTTTCACAAAAGTTGCCACTAAAAAAACAGAGGTAAATTCCTTCCAAATTTGGTGACAAGAAATATTCTACTAATGTGAAAGCACTCCATGTAAAAAAAGGGGGATAATTCCAGAATCTCCCTAAAGAGATTTGATATTGTCTAGTGTCATTGTGGCTAGAATTCAATCTATTTTTTTAAATATTATATCTATATATTCTTGAAGAGGTAATCCATGTCAATTTTTTTTAAAGTAAGATAACAATAAATGCAATTTAATATCCCTACATAATCATTCAGCCATTTCATGAAGACTTGCAATTATGGTAACTTTGTCCAAGCCCATTGCAGCTACCATAAAGACCTTGAGTTCTAGTTGCTCAGCCCTGTTACCATGGTAATTGTCATAGTGAAAAGATTACAATAGTAATAATTAACAGGAATGATACTAAAATCATTTCTTAATCCTCTGATCAGCTTTATTAACATTTATCTACACATGATTTTTATTTCAAAAATATAAATTTTTGTCTTGTATACAATAGGCCTTTAAACTGGAAATTATATTTAATTTCACGAAAACTTCTAAGAACTAGTATAAGTATTAAATATCAATAAAAGTTGATACATGTGCCCATTGGAAAAAAAATCTTACTTGTATTTTGTGTGAAATTTGTATACTTTAGTATCATTGCCTGCTGATGAATCTGAACTTGAACTACACTCTTTCTACAGATTGCAGTTTAAAGAACATTCAATGCTTTGTTGATCTATTCAAATTAATTTAAAGTAACTACTTATTAACTTGGCCTTCATATTTCTTCCGTCTTGGTACTTGTAGTGATACCGGTACTTAAACAGCTTGGGCAGTGGGAAACCTGCATTGCAAAAAATAGAGAAAGAACAAAATGAACTGCTGATGTAAATTATTCTTACTCATCTAGTCCAGTTTTATTAAGAATATTTAATACTTTTGTCCTTCATCCAGATAAATTGATATATCAATATAACAATTTACAGTATGTTTTGATAGTAAAGAGTGCAAATTATTTCAAATATTTATCAGATGATAACTGTTAATATCATGTTTTTTATGTACATGTACATGCACATAGACATAAGGTATGGTCGGTGAAAATGGAAATACTGGTGAATCTGAATTCAAGCAAATATTCAATGGAGCTTTAATTTTACGTGATATCTTATCTTGATTCAGCTCAATTGGCCATACCCCCCCCCCCAAAAAAAAAAGAGGGAATATTTATTTATCTAGACTATTTTTTTGGGGGAGGGGGTGATGAGCTTAGAATTAGATACAGCCTATATTATTATTAAAACAACAAGCATACCTTGCAATTTTCCAATCCAGATGTCCTGTTTTCCTCATTAGAGTGTAACTCACACTTGCTGATCTGCATGGTTCTCAATTTTGTCCCTCTGACCGGGTGTGAACTGCTAAGATCTTGGTCCTATTGGATCTGCAATAAACATTTTTTTACAGTTTGAGAGTATTAGAGATAAATAAAACTACTCTTCTTAAACTATATTTTTAAAAAATCCAGCTGCCCATATCATTGGCATATGAATATTCCGAACTAAATTATCTGGTCCAAAAACTTCATTCTCTATCATAAAGTTTCACAGATAGGCATACGCATACCAGGTACCCGACTGTTTATTGAAATAAAATGATTCCAACCAAATATTGCTCCAGCTGTATAGCTGAGTCGGGACCTGGTCTATGCTGGTCCTGTATATAACTAAAGAATCACATCACATTTGAATGAAGTAAACACTAGTAAGAACATTTTCAGAATACCATCCCAGGCCAGGCCCAGGGCATCCTGTTCAAATAGAAACTTGATTTACGTCTAAGTCATTTCATTCAAATCTAACACTAAATCAATTGGATTTCATTCATGATTACTCTGAAGTAAAAAGTTTCTGAATAAAAGAAGCTGCTGAGAATTATACTTATTCATATGAAGATGAAGATGAAATAGCGTGGACGGACTAGGCCTAAACTTCAACTTTCAAGCTAGAAGTTTGGGCTAGTCCGTCCCCGTTATTTTCATACCCCATAACTACACCGACAATCTCGCTAGCCGGCTAGCATCGGCGATATCAAGGCCGAATCTCGCTCTGGCCAAAATCGACAGTTTGTCGTTACTAAAACAGGAGGTCGGAAACAAGTCCACATCTACTCCTGATAATGGACAATAAAAATGAAATACAGGTTTACTTTTTGCTTACATGAAGCATTCCGATGAAGGTCTAGATCTACGACAAATGGTAAGTTAGGCCTATTTTTTGAGAAACTCACTTACACTGATGATTTTTAATTTGGAAGTCAGGCAAAAGAAATGGGAGTGCATGGAAATGGAGGTTTACGTACTGTAGTAAAGTAATACGGGATGGGCCCCGAACCCCGGCAAACACATCATCATTGCAAGTGAGATCAAAACATGAAAATGAACTTAACTTACTTTTATTCATATGGAATGTCATTAGATTAATATTGATGTTCCCTCCAATATTTTCTGCTGCGATGAAGTTCACATAGAAATCACGATTTCGAACATCAATTCTATAAACTTATTATTAGTCGAGCTATTTCGTTGTAGAAACTGGAAAATCGCAGAGTCCAAAAGAACAACACTTCGCACAGATCTCGTGGGGAATTGTGGGAAGGAAAAAACGTGTTTAATTCATAAGATATGAATAAAACATTAGCGTCTTAGCCAATCATAGAAGTGTATTTTGCGTAATTTGACGTCATTCTCATGAATTAAACATTGACCCTCCAAAATCAACCTTCAAATTGTCCGCCGGCAGCCATGTTGGCTATGTACAAAACCTATGGGAAATAAAAACGCGCGAAAAGAGTTACCTCTCTAGCTCCCTTCGGGAGCTTACATATACGTAAGATCGTATCTCTGTGTTTTAATCACAGAGATACCATCTTACGTATATGTAAGCTCCCGAAGGGAGCTAGAGAGGTAACTCTTTTCGCGCGTTTTTATTTCCCATAGGTTTTGTACATAGCCAACATGGCTGCCGGCGGACAATTTGAAGGGTGATTTTGGAGGGTCAATGTTTTATTCATAAGAATGACGTCAAATTACGCAAAATGCACTTCTATGATTGGCTAAGACGCTAATGTTTTATTCATATTTATGAATTAAACACGTTTTTTCCTTGTCTTCTCTGCTCCCCTTCGGACTCGTACAGAACCTCTCCGACTGGAACTCCATTGGTTGCCTGTGAGACAGAGGATAGCCTTCAAAATTTTGCTGCTAGTCTTCAAGTCGCTCAACCACAGAAGCCCGGAGTACATCGATAACATTCTCATTCGTCGTTCTCAAGTCCGTACTACTCGATCATCTTCGTCAATCTGGCTCACTCAACGCCTTTCCAAGAAACGTGCGGGTGAAACGTCCTTTCCTGTGATTGCTGCAAAACTATGGAATCATCTACCAGCTGCAGTGAAGATGGCCTCCTCTGTTGAACAATTCAAGAAGGCCATTAAATCCCATCTATTCTGCTAAGTGGACAATTAATTGCAAGGACTAAACTGATCATTCCGAGGTGTAGAACAGTTGTTTTAGTGGCCAAAGCAAATATGGAGTAGTGTGTGTGCAGCGCTTTGTAACCGAAAGGAAAAGGCGCTATATCAAATGACTTTTGGATTGGATTGGATTGGATCCTTCCCACAATTCCCTACGAGATCTGTGCGAAGTGTTGTTCTTTCGGACTCTGCGAATTTCCAGTTTCTACAACGAAATAGCTCGACTAATCATCTGTTTATAGAATTGATGTTCGAAATCGTGATTTCTGAGTGAACTTCATTAGAGCAGAAAATCTTGGAGGGAACATCAATATTAATTTAATGACATTCCATAAGAATAAAAGTAAGGTAAGTTCATTTTCATGTTTTGATCTCACTTGCAATGGTGATGTGTTTGCCGGGGTTCGGGGCCCATCCCGTATTACTTACTACGTAAACCTCATTTCCATACACTCCCATTTCTTTTGCCTGACTTCCAAATAAATCATCTGTCAGTTAGTTTCTAAAAAAAATAGGCCTAACTTACCATTTGTCGTAGACCTTCATCGGAATATGCTTCATGTAGGCAAAAAGTAAACCTGTATTTCAGTTTTATTGTCAATTATCAGGGGTAGATGTGGACTTGTTTCCGACCTCCTGTTTTAGTAACGACAAACTGTCGATTTTGGTCAGAGCGAGATCCGGCCTTGATATTGCCGGCGCTGTTCCATCCACGCTATTTCATCTTCATGTGAATAAGTACAATTCTTAGCAGCTTCTTTTATTCAGAAAATTTTTATTTCAGAGTAATCATGAATGAAATCCAATTGATTTAGTGTCAATGAAATGACTTAGACGTAAATCAAGTTTCTATTTGAACAGGATGCCCTGGGCCTGGCCTGGGGTGGTATTCTGAAAACGTTTTTAGTACATAGTTATTACTTCATTCAAATGTGATGTGATTCTTCAGTTATATACATGACCAGCATAGACCAGGTCCTGATTCAGCTATACAGCTGAAGCAATATGTGGTTAGAATCATTTTACTTTAATAAACAGTCGGGTACCTGGTATGCGTATGCCTCTGTGAAACTTCATGATAGAGAGAGAATGAAGTTTTTGGACCAGATAATTTAGTTTGGAATATTCATACTTCATACTATGGGCAGCTGGATTTTTTAAAAAATATTGTTTAAGAAGAGTAGTTTTATTTATCTCTAATACTCTCAAACTAAAAAAAAAGGTTTATTGCAGATCCAATAGGACCAAGATCTTAGCAGCTCACACCCAGTCAGAGGGACAAAATTGAGAACCATGCAGATCAGCAAGTGTGAGTTACACTCTAATGAGGAACAGGACATCTGAATTGGAAAATTGCAAGGTATGCTTGTTGTTTTAATAATAATACAGCCTGTATCTAAGCTCATCCCCCCAAAAAAACAAATAGTCTAAATAAATAAATATTCCCTCTTTTGGGGGAGGAGGGGGGGGGGTATGGCCAATTGAGCTGAATAAAGATGAGATGTCATGTAAAATTAAAGCTCCATTGATAGTTAATATTTGCTTGAATTCAGATTCACCAGTATTTCCATTTTCACCGTCCATACCTTATGTCTATGTGCATGTACATGTACTGTGTACATAAAAAAACCATATTAACAGTTATTATCTGATAAATATTTGAAATAATTTGCACTCTTTATTATCAAAACATACTGTAAATAGTTTTATTGATATATCAATTTATTTGGATGTAGAACAAAAGTGACAAAAGTATTAAATAGAGTTTAAATCATAATAAGACTGGACTACATGTAGATGAGTAAGAATAATTTACATCAGCAGCTCATTTTGTTCTTTCTCTATTTTTTACAATGCAGGTTTCCCACTGCCCAAGCTGTTTAAGTACCGGTATCACAACAAGTACCAAGATGGAAGAAGTATGTAGGCCAAGTTAATAAGTAGTTACTTCAAATTAATTTGAATAGATATATCAACAAAGCATTGAATGTTCTCTAAACTGCATATCTGTAGAAAAGAGTGTAGTACAAGTTCAGGTTCATCAGCGGGCAATGACATTAAAGTATACAAAATTTCACACAAAATACAAGTAAGAAATATTTTTTTTCCAATGGGCAAATGTATTACCTTTTATTAATATTTAATACTTCTACTAATTCTTAGAAATTTTTGTGAAATTGAATATAATTTCCAGTTTAAAGGCCTATTGTATACAAGACAAAAATTTATATTTTGAAATAAAAATCATGCGTAGATAAATGTTAATAAAGGTGATCAGAGGATTAAGAAATAATTTTAGTATCATTCCTGGACCTCCATTATAAACAAGTTATTACTATTATAATCTTGTCACTATGACAATTACCATGGTAACAGGGCTGAGCAAGAAATCAAGGTCTTTATGATAGCTGCAATAGGCTTGGACAAAGTTACCATAAGTCTTCATAGAATAGCTGAATAATTATGTAGGAATATTAAATTGCATTTATTGTTATCTTTTCAAAAAGTTTTGACATGGATAACCTCAGCAAAAATATATAAATAGACTATAGTTTTAAAAATAGATTGAATTCTAGCCACAGTGACAGTAGACAATATCAAATTTTGTGAATGATTCACCAATGTATTGACTGGGAAAGGCACTCTTTAGGGAGATTCTGGAATTATCCCCCCCCCCCCTTTATGTGGAGTGCTCTCACATTAGTAGAATATTTCTTGTCAGCAAATTTGGAAGGAATTTACCTCCTTTTTTTGAGTGACAAACTTTTGTGGAAAAATAAACAGAATATCACAGATTTTATGCTCTTTATGAAATCCTGGATGCATCCATCATATTAACTATTAGGCTCATCGACATTTTTTAATGAAATTTTAATAAACATTGTATATTTTGACTGAAGTGTAGAAAAATGTTCTCAATCCTTTATGTTTTAAATCTAAGTTAATGCTTGTAGACTCTAATTAATATTGTTATGTTATTTTCAATGTTTTAGAAAATGGATTTCTTAATAAACATGTTAATTTTGAATTAAATTATCTGATCGTGGTCATTTTCATTTATTAATCACCAATTTGTGATATATTGCTTCCAAAAATTTTTATGCACAAATGGCACAAGATGTTGCACTCTGTACTCAAATGTGATGATACTACTGTGACATCATGAGAGCAAACAGCAGTTAAAATATTCTTCAAGAGAAATAAGGATAAGAGTGGGAAAGTAATAAAATGATAGAATTGTTTGCCTTTATGCATATATTTGTGTGTGTCATTTTCTGAGAGAGAGAGAAGAGGCAGGAAATTGGGGTGGGGCAGTTAGAGAAAGTTGTTTGTATTGGAAGAAGCAATCATAAGACCTTACTGTTCATGATGGGTGTACGGGGGAGGGGAATTATTTCTACAAAATATGGAACCTGTATATAAAATGTATTTTTCTTTCCATACCAAAATTTACCAGATTCATTTCCAGTTGAAAATAAAAAATAAGTATCCTATAGCCTACGATGGGTTTGCTCTCTTGCCTAGATAATTTTGAGAATCCCCCTAAAATATTGTACCTAGGTCATGGTTATTGATGAATGATGGTGACATAGAAGTCGCCATTTAAAATTAAGTGCTCCTGACTGCTATTCGTAATAGGACCTATATTGGAGACTACAATGATTATATAAAATAATTTGATTTGTTCTTATTTTTGTTCAAATGATGAAATAAAGGTTCGTTTAGTTTTCTGCAATTAAATATGAACAGAAAAGATAAAAATGTAAATGAAGAGTTTAGTTGCAAAAGGGGTTAGGTCCATTCTCATTCTCACTTATACTGCATTACTCTTATGAACTAATTTGTTATGATGTACTACCCTATCATGTGAACATAAATTAGGTATAAAAGGAATCTACCTGTCTTCAATTTTTTTCTATATATTCTTTAAAAAAATACCATTGTGGACCACTGAACCTAACCCCTTTTGCAACTAAACTGAAATGAATCCAATCAATTTTGATTAAAAAGTTGATTTTTCTTTCTCATGTGAATTTCAAATTTTTGTTGTTTTCATTAGAACGACTAAAAATATAGAGGTTTTGAGACAGAAAACAATAAAAATTTATGAACTATAACCACTTTTGACAAATGAGCTCTTCAGAATAGTTTGTTTGCAAAAGGAGTTAGGTCCACTCTTCCATTTTGCGATATTTTTATTTAAAACTAAATTGCAATATTCTTATGCGAAATTAAATTTCCATGATGCCCTACTATGTGAACATAAAATTGGCTATGAAAGAAATCTACCTGTCTTCATATTTTGTAAAATATTCATTTCCCCCCAAAAAAATGTGTGGACCTATACCCCTTTTGAAAAAAAAGTAATTTTTCTTGGCCATTCTAGATCACCTTTTAGTGGGAATTTCAACTTTTCTTTGGTATCATCTTATAGAGCTACTAAAAATGTACACATTGAGACAAAAAAAAAATCAAATTTGATGAAAAATGGACCTAACCCCATTTGCAAGTGAGGTCTTCAAATAAGGGCTTCAGAAACATAAAGAGATCAACCGAGGAACATTTACACGATTTAAGGGAAAAATTATTATGGCACCATTTTTTTTGGGGGGGGGACCTCTTCTGTAATATAAATAGTGAATGTAATTAATAGAATGAAAATTGTAAGGAAAGAGGGCAAGTCAAGCTCAATTAAAATCCCTCCCATAAAGTTTCCAGTTATTGCCTTAGAAAAAATCCAGGCAACTTGCAGCTGAAATAATGCAGTAATAATCGTGACAGGCAAGAACAAATGGATCAATAAAAATACGATTACTTATGAAGAATGAATGAATGGCCGTGGCATGATGTATTTTATTTAGACATTTAGTAAATGCTAATTTACATATTTTACGCTATGCGCGAAGGGCGTTCCATGACCACGCCTTCATTTCGCTGGTGTACCAAAACAGTGGCGGCGTCCATAGGCTTGTACATGTAATATGGGAGCAGTGTGCACTTTTGACCCTCCAAAATTTTCTTCAATTCTGACCGGATGCAGAAGCGGAGTTTCCACCCCCTGGTTTTAATACGCAAAGAGCGCCCCCATGCGCTGACAAATATCGCACATGTACATGACACTTGTGGTGCCATGAGCCTAATTGCATCAGGAGGGCTCAAGATATTCGTTCGACCCAACCCATTCGAATTTTTTTCAATTTGATGTGGCTGATTGACAAAACTGTATGAATATGATTCAAAATCTAACACTGATTCTAGAAATGGTAACTACTGAACTTCCTTCGCCCAAATTGGGAAGATAAAAAAGTGACTTGGAACTATTTTTTGACTGGCGGACTAATTAGGGCTATTTTACTGTTTGAGACGATGAATTTGATCCATTCATAGTTATCTTCATAAATGGCAATTTATTTTTAAAATGAGCTGGCTACGCTACCCTTTCCTGGTCAGATATGGAATGCCAGATATAAATCCTATCCAATGGTAGTAAACATTCCACCCTCTAGTTTCACATTTATTTTTTTATGAATTTTTCAAAAGTGCCATTTTAACACACAAGTCTATGGGGAATGTTTTACGCGCGTGACACCTTGTCTGGGCGGTATGCGACCGGGTTGAAACCAACTCGCCTGCTGCTAATTCGTCCACTCACAACAGGGTCTACATTCATTTAGTATAATGCAAGTCTGTCCATTAACTTTTCGCCTAACAACCCTGGTACAATAACCATTTGGTCCAGTCATCACTTCGTCTTATCCCCAGTTCGTCTTTGACCATTTCGTCTCATAACTATAGTTGGTCTAATACCAATTTTATTTCCCTTCATTTCGCCCAATTAACACTTAGTTCAATAAGACCAAATGGCACATGGAATAAATGGCAATTGGACCAACTTGGTTATTAGACGAAATGGCAGTTAGACCATGTGGATAGTGGACGAACTGATGGTAGACCAAATGATAGCAGACGAGTTGGCATTAGACCAATTGAAAGTAAACCATTGAAACGACAGAACGATGTCCACCGAGGGGCCCGCCTCCCCCCCCCCCCCCTATTGTCGGAGCAATAAAACATGAAAAAGGGAAGAAAGAAATAAAGACAAAAAGAGGGAATTAAAAGAGAGGAGACAAAAGAGGAGGAAGATGAGTGAAAATAAGGAAATAAGAAGAATCTTTCATGTCACTACATCAAATTTTCGCTCGCGCTCGCATTGCCTATAGGTGTTCCAGGGGCGGATCCAACCCATTGTGTTTGTATAGGCCTCCATGCATTCGCATATTGTCATCATTTCCCAGTAGCAGACTTTTCTCTGGGTTAGCACATTCCATCCCCTACCCTATCTAATCTGTTCCCATGGTTACCCCTCACCATCCTGTAGAGAGTTATATAATACCCTGGACCATGCGTGGTACCACATGTTTCATATGTATGAATAAAGCACTTATTTCTCGACCAGCAGAGAGAGCAGTCATGTGTAAAGTGTGTTAGATACAGTGTTATAGTAATAAACGCAAAACGGCCTTCGCCAAATAGGGGGGGGGGTCATTTTTAAGTCATATTTTCCCCGATCGGCCGCTCGAAGATGAATTTTGGTTTCTCTGAAGAGGGAGTCTTCTTAGCTTTATTGTTATAAATCAACATTAATATATAATATCAAAATCCTTAATTATATAATGTGAGCGCGATACGCGAACTATTTTTTTGTTAATCTTATGTATTTTTTCCTAAAATTTTAACATTCTTTGCAGTGTTTGTTTTCCTAAAAAAGATGTGCATGCAAATAAATCATTATTACGAACGCGAAGCGCGAGCGGAAATGAACTGGTGGAAATTGAAGGTACCTGTTAAAGACTGCATGCAGTTAGTCACGAAGACGTTATATATTTTAAAAAGCAAATAATGCGAGCGCAATGCGCGAGCTGGATTTTTTTTTACATTTTTACCTAAAAAATAAGAATTCTAAGGATATTTTGTAACTTAAACAGAATAGGAATACAATTAATAATTGATGTGAACGCGAAGCGCGAGCTAAAAAGTTTTGATATTTCAACACAAAGAATGGAAATTTTTAATCAATATTTGTAATCGTAAACAGGATAGCTATGTAACTAAATTGATGTGAGCGCGAAGCGTGAGCGGAAAATTCATATAGTGACATGAAAGATTATTTTTACTTCCATGTCTTCATCTTATTTTATTCATTCGTCTCCTCTTCCTTTTCTCTTTCCCTCTTTTTTTCTTTCTTTCCTTTTTTCTTTTTTTGCTCCGCCAGTGAGGGGGGGGGGTTGCTCGTCCCCCCTGGATCCGCCTATGCTTATGGATAGCAGTGGACATCGTTCTGTCGTTTAAATGTTTTATTTTCAAGTGGTCTAATGCCAGGGTTAGTTATGCCAAGTGTTAATTGGGCGATTAAGGAAATAAAATTGATATTAGACCAACTAGTTATGAGACGAAATGGTCAAAGACGAAATGATGACTGGACCAAATGGTTATTGGACCATGGTTGTTAGGCGAAAAGTGGTCTAATGCCAGGGTTAGTTATGCCAGTGTTAATTGGGCGATTAAGGAAATAAAATTGATATTAGACCAACTAGTTATGAGACGAAATGGTCAAAGACGAAATGATGACTGGACCAAATGGTTATTGGACCATGGTTGTTAGGCGAAAAGTTAATGGACAGACTTGCATTATACTAAATGAATGTAGACCCTGTTGTGAGTGGACGAATTAGCAGCAGGCGAATTGGTTTCAACCCGGCCGCATACCGCCCAGGCAAGCAAAACAGATTCACTCGAAATTGGCGACGAAATTCACGACGTCGTGAATAATTCGCGACGAAATTCACGATGTCGCGAATTTCGTCGTCAATATTCAAATTGGCGACGTCGTGAATTTCGTCGTGAATATTCGCGATTTGGTCTATATGCTATGTTCCTTCAGGGCCACAATAGAATACAAGCACTTCATTCCTCTTTAATTTCCTGCATTAGGTGAATGGTGAATTAATTCAAGATTCCTGCCAGGATGATGGATGCTTTTTCACCAGGAGCGGTATTCAGAAAGTTCAATTAGCATGTATGTATTCTGAAAAGTCATAAAATGCCCCTTTCCTTATTTGGCAGTGGTGCGTTGCGCGCACTTGCAATAGTACGCGTTATGACCGCCGCGCGAAGACTTATACCGTGTTTACACTTGATGCAAAATCTGCTTTTGGATTATCTTGCACTGCATTTACAAGCTGTTACATCTAGCGGATCAGGGGAGTGTTTCATCAACATTTTTGTCCGACAAGTTGTCAGATCTGACATCTTTCTCTGACTCTGATTGGCTGTGAGGCACTGTTACTATGGTAACTGTCGGATAAAATGGGACTTGTCGGATAAAACGTCCGGCAAGTCCTTTCATGAAACGCTCCCCAGAACCGCGAGCCGATGCAAGAGCCGATTAAGTGTAAACACGGTATGTATGAAGTAATTACGAAACATTTGGTATTCTGAAAAGTCTCATGGCGCTCAATATTCAGACTTTAAAGTGGAGAAAGATAATAGTGATGAGAGGTCCATTAAGTCTCATCATCTCTTGCTAAATGACGCTTTCATTTCGTATAAATATCATCAAATCGGTTTAATACAGCGACCAAAATTAGGAAGAAGGAAGAGAATAAAGGAGAAAGGTATAAAAAGGAAAAAGAATAAAAGGAAAGAAGGTGGTATATAGATACCCCATATAAATGACAAGCATGTTATTTAAAAAAAGTACGAATTAATCTAAAGAAGAACCCCCCCCCAAAAAAAAAAATCAGGGCCCCGAGACAGAAGCAAATAACATATTGTAAAAAAAAAAAAAGAAAAAAAGAAAAATAATGCTACAAATGGATTCAAATAGGTGTATGTGAAAATCAGACCGCTTATGAAAAAAAAGAGCAAAGCACAAATGTACAATAGGTGAGAGAACGGGATAAGAGAACACTTAACTTCAACAACATAACAAACCTGTAACATATATATATATAACAACAAAATATATAACAACATAACAAATCTCTGACTCTGATGCAAATTACTTCTAGCATTATTTTTTCAGCAAGAATTCTTTGTATCAAGATCGTGGTGCGGTGCAACTGCAGTAGCTGTGAGCTGCGCTTCAAGCCAGGAAAGCGAAGAAACACTGCGCGCTAGTTAAACATTTACCCAATGATAGTGCAAACTATAACTGCACGGCTTGTGATACTATGATAATAATAACAATAATAATAATCATAACGGTCATGATGACCATGTTGACGATAACAACAAGATTAATAATGGTAATGATAGTAATGATGATGATAATAAAGGCATGTTTTACCCAAGGGAGCCACTTTAGTTTCAAAACAAAATGCTCTCCAAGCGGGACCTGATATCATTATTACCCCGGCTTTAGCACGGTTTCCATGAAATGGGCGTTTGAGCATTAGAGGAATTTCGTCCTACCAGGGGGCCGTTTCATAAAGCTGTTCGTAAGTTAAGAGCGACTTTAAGAACAACTGGTGAACCTTTCTTATGCGCTTAACCATCGCCAATGTATATACCATTTACCACAAGAAAGGATCACCAGTCGTTCTTAAAGTCGCTCTTAACTTACGAACAGCTTTATGAAACACCCACCTGGTACCCATTCTTCTCACCTGAAATTCCTCTCCTTTTCATATTATCACTAATTTCAATTCGAACACTGGCGTAATAAGGGGACGGATAAAATTGCGAGCGGCGAGAAAAAAATGTGATAGAATGTGAAATAATATTCATACGATAAAATCATATTCCATCCTTCTTTCTCCTCTTTTTCTTTCCTTTTTTTTCTTGGTCGAAATTTTTAATTCTGGAGGGGGGGGTGGCCAAAAGCCTCCAAGATCCCATTTGTACGCAAATGCATTCGTGTTTTCTTTATGCTTGATGCTTTTTCATCGGTTATTTCCATACGTATAAGTGATAGTTCTTTCACCTATAATAATAATGATTATCTCGAAGCTAGTTATTGACCTCTGATTATAATAGGACTGGGTTAAACGAAAAGCAGAATACCATAATACTATATCATGTCTATTAGCATATTAGATTTTTTTTCCATTTCTTTAAGATAACAATTAGATTACTTACCTCTGCTAGTGACTCCAGCTCTTCGTAAAAGCTATTTTCGAAGCTATTCTTCTGTAGCTCTACTCCGTAGAGTTTCGGCAATTTCATCAGGAATCTGGCCATATTACATGATGCTTGTCCATTAGATATTTCCATTTGTATGAGTGATATTTTTTCAACCTGTAATGATGATAAAATAGGTCCATATAATATTGTTTGTTTATATTTAAGGGTGCATAGAGTAAGTCGATAACCATTTGAAAGAAAAAAAATGATTTGTCTACATTGGCGTAATGGGCCAAACATTTTACAGGGCTACATTTGTGGCATCACGTAGACTTTGTAAGAAGTGGCAAGCGAGCAACTGTTTTGTTAAACGAAAATCAAATTTTGTGATGAATTTTGACATAATATTCACAAAATGATTTTATATTTAACCCTTATCCCTTTCGATTTACTTCCTTTTCTATTTAAAAAAATCTGTCCTGCCTTTCTCTTTCTTTCAAGCACCCCCCCCCCCCATCTGTATGTTACTATAATGACACTTCAAATACTAAACCTTCGCTTAGGAGTCGATATTCATGACGCCGCCACCGCCCCTGCCGCCGTCGGAAAATTGGCGCCTATAGTATCGCTCTGCTATTCCAAAAATCCCAGATCTTTCTCAGGTGAAAGGGGCACTTGCTAAAGGCATAAAAAGGATCCTTCTGAGGTGAAAGAGGTAGAGAGCACGTTCGTGAGGGGTACTTTTCTTGAGTAAAAAAGGGGCAATGATTCGAGAAGGAGGCACTTACAAAAAGGCAAGGGGGTCCGTCCTAGGTGAAAGGGGATGCGTTTGTTTGTGGGGGGGGTACATTTCTTTTGATAAGTTGAAATAAATAAAGATGAAACAATCCATTCAACGAGGCGTAGCTAAGTTTAAGGGATCATTCATTTAATCTTTCACCGATTGAAGTGTTCTGTCCATTGAACGAATGAAAAGAACATTCATTACTTGGTTTATATAACACCTTAAATACATTGTAGATTATTTTTCATATGAAATTTAATAATTTCGATACAAGCAATGATCAGTCAGTTGATTGCCACATACATACAAAATGTGTGCTGCAAACAAATTACTTGTAGCGCGCCGGCAGCGATGCGCGCGTGGACAAAATCGTGTGGATCCAAAAATTTCACGATGAATTGATCTTAGATTGCACGGTTAATGACGTCATTGTGAATAATACTAAATGACCGATATATAACCAATCAAATAACAAGGATCTATCTAGGTGTCACATAAAACTTGCTGACAAATAAAACCAGCCCTTCTCATGCGCAAGGGGCACAGGACAAGGTCGAGAGGGGGTATTTCGGGGGTAAAAACTGGCACTTATGCGAAAAAGGGCACCTGGTCACATCTCCAAATTGTCTTCCTCAGGTAAAAGGGTTATACATTATTCGTTTGTGAGGGTATATCATCCTGCGTAAAAAGGGCTCCTTTTCAGTGCTTCCAAACGATGGTCGTGGTAATCTTTGTCGAAAATTGATGAGTCGCCCATCTTCCAGCAAGTCTTCAAATGCATGACCACCTCAACGCTTTTAGTTGGGTTGATATTGTACCCCCAACACTGTGAATATGTTAACGTGGTGTCTAACATTGCCTGAAACTCTATTGCAGAGTTGCTCAAAAGTGCCATATTATCAGCAAGGACAAGGACTTTGATCGGACATTGATGCGGCAACAAAGATTTTTTTTATCCCGAAGTGTCTTAATAAGTCCATCGTTGAAAAGAGAATAGAGAGAAGATGAGAACACTCCACCTTGCCTTACAACATGCTGGATATGGATTGGAGGAGAGTCTTTGCCGTCCCAGTAGACAAGGCTATCCATACAATCATACAGGCTCTCTTTTGATCGAAGAATGAACTGGTCTGGTTCGGCGTCTCTCAGCTTGTTCAGCAAGCCTAGATGCCATATTTTATTAAACGCTTTTCAGCATCTAGGAATCCTCTTCTGAATCCAAATTGCAGCAGGTTGGAATATCTTTGACGGAGAGTTGGACTTTAAGAAGAGCTTAAGGCAAGTCTCTACCAGCTTTTAGATGGTAGATGTGAGGGTGATCCCACAGTAGTTGCGAGGCAATTATGTGCACTTCCTTTACCTCAGGATGGCATGAAGAAGGACAAGCAGCAGCCTGCAGGCTACTTCATTGATGCTTTAGATGCTCAGAAATGGTGCTTTTCCAGTTTTTAGCCTAGTGAGGGTAGCTCTGAGGTCAAAAGGATGATTCGCCTGACTGGATGTGTAAAAAAGGGGTCAAGTATCTTCTGTTACTTGCTCAGCAGGAAACAGATCTGGTGCCCGTTACGTAAAAGACTTACAACTGCTGTAACCTTGCCATAATGTTAACAGGGCTCAGCCGCCAATCAGAATCAAGGTTACCATGGTAGTTGCAATAATGGTAAAGTTACAACAATTGCAAGTCCTTTATGAAACAGGCACCAGTTGTTACTACCACTCATACCCTTTAGTCCAGTCAATCTAGCAAGAATAAGGGCAATCCACCACTAATTGCAACACGGCATATTCCACAGCAATGCTTTCCAGGAATGCCCCCTACACAACATATTAAAAGTCCCCCAAAATCCAAGCCGTGGAAATTTGTGAAATCTGCATATTATAATAATATTAATATAGGGTATTTCTAAAGCGCCAAATCCACATTAATTATGTGCTCAGGGCGCTGAAATATACATTACACCGGGCTGTAGCCGAGAATAGGCGCTAAAGCATTCAAGGAATAAATTCTACCGGGTAATTATTCACCTCACCTGGGTCGAGTGCAGCACAATGTGGATAAGTTTCTTGCAGAAGGAAATTACGCCAAGACTGGGTTTAGAACCCACGACCCTCTGTTTCAAAGTCCGAAGACTAATCCACTGGGCCACAACGCTCCACGAATTAGCCATCATATACGAACTATACGAATTAGCCATAAAAAAATAGAAAAATAAGGGAAATAATAAAAAAATTACACTTTAAGTGACCAACGACATTACATTTGAATGAACATTCATGATAAATAACTGAATCTAATGATTTTAATTAAAAGTGCAAACAATTCTTCCTCTTTTGAATATTATGCAAATAAGCATCCTTATAATTATGGGGAAAAATGTCAAGATATTGTGATTTTTCTTATATAGACTGCTTGAGAAAAACATTTTCAGTAATGTTTACATTTACATGCCACTATCACTAAGCATAGTAATTCATCCCAGTGCCTGAAAATCAATTTGCATATTATGCAAATTAGCCAGTAAAATATAGAAAATATGGAAAATAATCCCAATATTACGAATTAAATATCCAAAACAAATAATTTGAATAAAAAGTTCATGATGAATAAATAATTTCCATGATTTTATTACAAAAACCCCAACAAATCTGCCTCGTTTGCAAATTGTGAAAATAGGTATCCTCAATATATCGAGAATGTCAATAAATTTTGACTTTTCTCACATTGACTGCAGTGAAAATATTTCAGTTGTTCATATGAGTATGCTGCTATCGCTAAACATGCAAACTAACCTAATATACTTTATATTCAGTAAAGAGTCGTGATGTATTGGTTCTGACTCTCGCCTTGTAAACAGAGGGTCGTGTGTTCGAATCCCATCGCGGTCAGGCGTCCTTTGGCAAGGCGTTAATCCACAATTTGCCACTCCCGACCCAGGTGCCAAATGGGTACCCGGTAGGATGTGAAAGATATTGTTTGTTTAATTTTGCCAGCGCCATAATGTGGCTGCGACGAATGCAAGGAATGCTCCCTAGGGAGTGGAAATTGAACACTTTTTGTGCTGGATTGAAATAAATCCAATGACCGGGGTAATAATTTGCTGTAACGCGCTTTGAGTCATTCTAGGAAAAGCACTTTATAAAATTGGCTATTATTATCATTATTATCATCATCAACGAAAAATAATGGCAATATGTTCTTCGCTTCCTAAAGCCGTATTGTTTATCTGACAAGATGATGGGATTGGCAAGAACAAAGCACAGTATTTGAATTAGTGTGTAGCTTTATAGACTTGGCAACCCTTTCTTATATTGATGTGAATGACAAAGACTTTTTTTATTTCCCCGTATAAAGAAGTGAGTCCAGGAAAAGCAAACTTATGCCAGGTAGGTTCTGATGAGTAGTCTCATAAAGGATTTTAGCAGAGATTCCATCTGGCCTAGTATCTCTCTGCAGGTTGTCTTCTTTAACAATTTCTTGAGTAGTTGGACACCCACTTGACTTTCCCTAGAATGGCTCAAAGATAACAATATGTTATCTGACCATGTCTTGTTCAGGACTGGGTCCCTGGACTTGCAGAGTAGCGTCATTTTCATCATGACCAGTGGCGAATACAAAGCTTGAAAATCGTTTTCCTTTATTAATAATAGGATTCCAATGTAGTCATAGCGCATCATACTAAGGGCTCCCAACATGCTAATTTATATAGCCTGGATTATTGTCAATCGGTCAAAGAATGTATTACAGGCTTGTCTACAAACCCTTCTAAGGTACTCTTAAATGCATTGTAGCAATCCTGGCCTTTACCTTGCGGATGCCTTTGGAGCTCTAATACGCGCAAGCCTTCCTATGAAACTCTTGTCTTCTTCCGACACAACTTATGACCATTGTTCCATTGAGGCAACTTGTGTCAGAAGTATATAGACATGGGCAACGTTCTTGTTCTTGTCAAAGTCCTCTTGATTTGAATTCAATCTCCTCTGCTCGACTTGACGGACTCTTTTCAGTACAGAGAATTGTATACCACTCCCCGGGGGGGGGGGGGTGCTCAGTATTTAATCCACAGTGGGTATGTGCCACGGAGGAGAGCTCCACTTTTTTACTCTCAAAATTCCGTTCCAAGGCATAGCATTTTTGTCTTTTTGAGAAAAAGAACAAAGAAGGCCGCTCCAAAGCACAGCATTTTCTTCTTATCGAGAAAAAAGAAGGAAGAAATCCGCTCCAATGCTTCGGATATTATTTGTTACGACGTTCCAGCCGTATTGATCTGCAACAATGAGCCGCAATGTTGGTGAAAAGCGGCCGAAGAGCGCTGTCCGACCATCGCATCTGCGCTAGCGCTGGCATGCACCCGGCGCCCGTGCCGCTTGGCTAGCTGCATGCATGTATGCCCGTTCCGTTAGATGAATACGCAATCACACGCAGGCGACCCATTCCAAGGACGCCCGTTTTCACTAACATTTGTAGTTCCGAGGCCCGTTCCGAGGATCCTCCTTCTTACAGTAAGCCCGCTCCAAGGCCCCCGTTTTTTTTTTGTCTCGCCCGCGGCACACAACCACTACTTTTTTGGGCAAGTGCCCGCCCCCCGGGGGTTGTATGATTGTCCAAGGTACATCTGCTTGATCTATTGAACTCAGCATTCCTCCAGAAGAACATCCTTAGTCGTACTATAATTACTAAAAGGTTTAATTCTCTGTATACCCTCACAGTATACCCATGAGTAACACATTGTGGCAAATAAATCCTTAATTGGGTACACGCCGTCTAATCAATGTTGAATGGCAATTGATGGTGATGTTAAGGGTGTTCCATTATAATGTGTCCTCTAGTTGGAAAGGCAATAATCTGGCTTAGTCCTGCATCTCTTAAAGTCTATTTGTCTGTTCACTGTCTCACTGAGGAATTTCTGTTTGCCATAAATATCAGGAAAATTATATTATTATTTGCATACGATTTGCTTAGACACTATAGCTACAATATTTGGAGATGGTGGCCATCCATGGGAGATTTACCAAAGAGGAAAGAACATAAAATGGATGTTTCATGGATTCAGCAAGAACGTCTAATTACGATTCCTGTACGTGAAAAAGATGTCTGTATTCACTTTAAGCCTTTATCATGACCTTATAAATGGGCTAATATTCGTTGGTACTCTTATTAACCATGCCCATTAGCTTCGAATGTTCGGTCCTTGTAGCACACCACTTTTATTTGTACTGGGTGTGACATCTTGTGCTGTTTACTTGACAATCCAGGGGCTCCCTAGCGTGGACTATACTTGCGAGAAACACAAAGACTCTACAAAGTCTAGAAGAGAGGAAGACTTGGATGGAATTAGATGAAGCATTCAAGCAAGGGACCCATGTAGAACTGGCTCATCATTGCCGAATATCAGTGGGGTGTAACTCCCCGAGGGCAACTGCTCATGAAAAAAATCAACATCAACCAAACAAGTGTAGGGAAGGTAATCATGGTTACACATAATCTGTATGGAATTTGTTATGCTTTTCACACTGCATTTCTTTAACCCCTTACTATCCTTAACCCCGGACTATCCTTAACCCCATACTATCTTTTTTTCGATTCACACTGTCCTTGACCCCATACTATCAGCTCAACCGTGGTTAATGCCTTAACCCCGGATTATCACTCAGCTCATGAATATTGATGATTTTACCATACAGAGCGTGATTAATGTGCAATTCAACTTCTGTGATTGGCTATTGCTCAGCCCCACTTTCCTTAGCCCTGTTTAGTTTTTCCACTGCATCTCTTAACACCGCAATTGTGGTGGTAGCACCACACTAAGCCGGCTAACCCTGCTTTTTTGCAGGGCCAGATAGTACCGTACTATTTACCGTGCTAGCCCACAACGTAGTCTGAAAACGAAGTAGGCTAAGCTTAACCCCTGGAAATTGGTGGGGCTAACCCCCCACCCCTCTTTGCCCCACCAATTTAAGACAAAAAAGTGCAGTATGAAAAGCATATCAGAAGAATGTGTTTGGGCGATGTCGGGGGCAACCATTCACTCATCAAGGGCGACAAGAGAAGAACAGATGAGAGCGAATGGACAGACGGATAATATGGAGTAGTGTTTATTAACCATAATAATAAATAATAATAAAAAACAATTTTTATATACCGCAAAATCGCAAAATTGCCTCTAAGCGGTTGAGAGAGAGGAAAATGAAGTATAATGGAAATAGAAATAGAAATACAATGTACTTTGCACAACAAAATGTCACCAGATCATGAATAAAGAAATGCCATCAATGGGCCAATAAAACATATAATATTAAGATTTAAAAAGATGAGTTTTAAGCATAACTTTAAATGTATTAACACTATTTGCACTGCGAATTTGTAGTGGGAGATTGTTCCAAAGAAATGAAGCTGCATAAGAGAAAGAACGCTGACCGTATTGTTTGTAAGAAGTATGAGATCGAGAAAGAAGAGATTGAGAAGCAGAACTTAGAACTCAAACTGGCTGATAGAAAGGTTCAGAAAGGTATGAAGGAGCTAGACCATGATATGACTTGAAAGCAAGAAGAAGAATTTTGTAGGTGATACGAGAAGTAATAGGAAGCCAGTGGAGTTTGCGAAGCACAGGAGTAATGTGGGAAGAACGAGGGACACAAGAAACAAGACGAGCCGCAGTGTTTTGGATGCGCTGGAGCTTTGAGGTCATTTTTGTGGAAAGGCCAAAGAGAAGGGAATTACAATTATCTAAGCGAGATGTGACAAAAGCATGAATAAGACGATGGGATGTATTCTAATCAAGAAACCTACGAATTTTACCTATTTTTCTTATAGCTATAAAGGCAGACTTACATATGACATCAACATTTTGAGACATTTTGAGACCCCATAAACAGAAACAGAAGAAGGAAAATGGAAACACCCCAGTATAATGTCCCAGGAAAATATGTCTCCGGGGGGCCGTTTTATGAAAGGACTTGTCGGATAGTTTATCCGACAAGTCCCATAGGAACAGTGTCTCTCTGCCAATCAAAATCATGGAAAGGTGTCAGATCTGACAACTTGTCAGCTGAATATATTGATGAAACGCTCCCCTGGTCAGCTGCGCCCGTGGTCAGAATCCATGAATAATCAACAGCCTCTATATCTTTGAGACCAAATTCGCGACATACACGATTAGCATCGTGACGCTACGAGATAATGTCATGCCGAGAATGGCTTGTTTTTACATTTTGTGTAAGTAGACCAGCAAAAAGTAAAAAATACCCAGAAATAGCGTGCGGCTGGATGCCAAGCGCAATTTTGCGTAAAAGTGTATTTTTTGGCGTAAAATCTGAAAGAAAGGCGAAAATCACGAATTTTGATATTTTGACGCATTATCATCATACTTTAGATTATCTTTGATATTCAATTATTTTTTATTCAGAGTTTCATATTATAAGTTTCATAAATACGCATTCTAAAATTTGAATATTACACACAAACATATAGCGTGAAACATAAAACCGCGATTTCCTCAAAATAAAAGTTTAATAAAATGAAAACTATCATTAGTTTTAAGCTTTTTACGCAACTTAAATTCTTCGATTTAAAACCGTTTATCCAGCGAATTTATAGTAAATGTCCCAATGCCACAAATATAAAAAAAATCACTTAAGATAGAAGATAATGTATTTTATGTTATCCGAAAGGAGACAATGCGCATTTTACCAGGTGCGCATTTGAAAGAAAAATGGAAAATACCGTATATTATGTACATAATTACATGTATAAGTACATACTGAAGCGAGTATTTAATTACATGTATAAGTACATAATACAGCGAGTTTTAGATTGGATAGCACAATTTGTCAATTCTTTGCATCCCAACTAAACGTCTTGTGGAAATACTAAGGAATAATGATGCCAAGTGCACTTTTCCGTGAAAGTATCATTGTTAGCGTAAAATCTGAAAGGCTGTCGAGAACCATACATTTTGACCTTTTGACGGGATTTGTAAGAAATTTTGATTCCCTTTGATATGCGATCATTTATATTTGGAGTTTAAAATTTTAAGTGTACTAAATATGCATTTCAATGTCGAATATTACACACACACATATATGGCACTATGAAATATAAAATCGCGGTTTACAAAAATAATAATTTGTGAAAACTATAAATAGTATAATGTTTGTGATACATTATTTTGTGTTATATATGGGAAAGACAACAGTGTACATTTATCGGAAGCGCATTTCTGATAAAAAAAAAACAGCGCAGAATATTGTAGCGAACCCGTCCGCTACGGTTTTGTTATCATGCAGTAAACGTAGATGGCGCTATAGCTTTTGGTGCGTTAGAACTGAATGATCGACTTACGCAACGCACTGCGTAAGGCAGCTCTCGGAGAATATAAATTGCGGAGTTTAGCAATGATGTGTGTATATATCATTTATATGAGTATAATGACAACACAAGATGATGGTCCTTGTTCAGTTTGCTTTAGAATGAGATATATCTCTCTTCTCTCTAGGGCTTATGCCTTTGTATTCAGTAGAGCTTATTATCCTTTTTTTTGGGGGGGGAACAAACGAAAGAAAGAGAAAAATAAAAAGGAAAAGAAAGAAAAAGGTGAGGAAGGAGGAAATAGGGGAAAAAAAGAAGAATGAAAGGAGGAGGAGAAGAAATGAAAGGAAAAATAATCAAGATGAAGAAATGGAAGAAAGGGAAAAATATGTAAATGCATGTGAGTATATACCTATATATATATATATATATATATATATATATATATATATATATATATATATATACATATGTATATATAATAAATATATATATATGTGTGTGTGTGTTGTTTACTAACTCCATCTTCATATCCACCTAACTTACAACCTTGATTTAACGGCTCGGTGTAAAAATGGCAGAGGTAATAATAGCAGAGGTAAAAATGGCAGAGGTAAAAATGGCAGAGGTAATAATGGCAGAGGTAAAAATGGCAAAGGTAAAAATGGCAGAGGTAAAAATGGCAGAGGTAAAAATGGCAGAGGTAATAATGGCAGAGGTTAAAATGGCAGAGGTAATAATGGCAGAGGTAAAAATGGCAGAGGTAAAAATGGCAGAGGTAAAAATGGCGCAGAGGTAATAATGGCAGAGGTAAAAATGGCAGAGGTAAAAATGGCAGAGGCAAAAATGGCAGAGGTAAAAATGGCAGAGGTAAAAATGGCAGAGGTAAAAATGGCAGAGGTAAAAATGGCAGAGGTAAAAATGGCAGAGGTAAAAATGGCAGAGGTAATAATGGCAGAGGTGAAAATGGCAGAGGTAAAAAAGGCTAAGGTAAAAATGGCAGAGGTAATAATGGCAGAGGTGAAAATGGCAGAGGTAATTATGGCAGAGGTGAAAATGGCAGAGGTAATTATGGCAGAGGGCATAATGGCAGAGGACATAATGGTATAGGTAAAATGGTCTTAAACCCCATCCATGTAAGCCCTACATAGATTAACAAAGAAATGTTCTAAGAAAATAAAAATAATGGAAAGGGTGACATTTTAAAAATCATAGATAGATCGTCTGCAACAAATATTTTGGCTGGAATATCTTGTTTTTTTCTGGACTCTCATGGACTTCCTTCTCATGTCAAATCGTTGTATCAAAATTCAAATTTGAAGCACACTCTTGATCGCAATTGTACTTGATTCATTACAGGGGAAGTTCAACCTCAGTTAAAAGTCATTGTAAAATAGCAGAAAAAAATAAAATGATATTGGTGAGGGTTTTAGCAAAGATATAAAAAGCTATACTTTTATATTTTAGTGATGACGTCATTTGCGAGCAGCTTTCCCATATTTGGTGTATAGAAAATATTAATGAAATATAATTTTCTAGAAAAAAAAACAATTTTTTTTATCTTCAGTATGTATCAAGAGACAAATCATTTCACTGACGCTCCTGAAATATTTTTTTAAAACAATTACGAACCATTTTGTAGTGCATAAAATGTCATGGGGCAGCTTCCCATATATGACGTCAAACCCTTTGGGAACCTGGCATCCACTTGGACTAGCTGCATGAGGTATTGCTCTAAAGACTAAATAATAATTTATCATTTACATTTAACATATCACATTAATCAGGGGCAGATCCAGGATTTTCCAAGGGGGGCACATGTTCCTGAAAAATGGCACGGGAAAAAGTTTTCCTACTACCTTGTCCATAAAAATAATTAGCAAACAGAAAAAGGGTCTCGCTTAAAAAAGGGGGCACACTTGAGTTAGCATATTTTTGCTAAGATTTCAATTGTACCTCTCAAGGGGGGCACGGGCCTGATGTGCCCCACGGATCCGTCAGTGACATAAATATCTATTCATCATGATCCATCATGATGTGGAAATTAAGAATACTTGTATTACAGAATGTTCAGTTATTTTTTTATCCAGGTTAAATTATGAAAGTAGTTCGAAATAGACCCGAACTTGTTCGTTTCAGAGGGTTAGTGGCTGCACACATTGGAGTTTACATTTTTAAAAAATCGTTGGGTTTGTATGTAAAGCGTTGTTCTGCTTACGAGCTTAAGATCCTTTCATCATGCAGTCACTAATTGAAATCATTTTGGCAAGAAAATGCTTGAGTTTAGTCATATAAACGACAGAGTATAGATCTTAAATGACGAAAAACAACATAATATTTAATCAGTTTTTATAGCCTATTTCGTCGACAAGAGTCGATCCGGTCATGGATGATAATTATTGTTATGTAGCCAATCTTTATCATTTTACCTCTGCCATTATTACCTCTGCCATTTTTACCTCTGCCATTTTTACCTCTGCCATTTTTACCTCTGCCATTATTACCTCTGCCATTATTGCCTCTGCCATTTTTACCTCTGCCATTTTTACCTCTGCCATTATTACCTCTGCCATTTTTACCTCTGCCATTATTACCTCTGCCATTTTTACCTCTGCCATTTTTACCTCTGCCATTTTTACCTTTATCATCTTTACCTCTGCCATTTTTACCTCTGCCATTATTACCTCTGCCATTTTTACCTCTGCCATTTTTACCTCTGCCATTTTTACCTCTGCCATTTTTACCTCTGCCATTTTTACCTCTGCCATTATTACCTCTGCCATTATCACCTCTGCCATTATTACCTCTGCCATTTTTACCTCTGCCATTTTTACCTCTGCCATTTTTACCTCTGCCATTATTACCTCTGCCATTTTTACCTGGCACCGATTTAACAATGCACCATTCCATTTATTAAAGCCCTCATTTTGGATGCCCCCATAAATTTCAAATCATCCGAACCTCCCCATATCAAATTTCATCTTTTTCTTTACAAAACAAAACAGACATACATGTATTTGATTGGTATATGCGAGATCATTTCACGGGAAAAGACTCTATATAACAGTTTATTTTTCTGATTCTTTTCGAGTTTCAAGACTATATAGTGTCCCAAAGGGAGCCCCCTGTCTACACCAGAGAGACAGGACGATGTCTGGACGGTGTCGTTAGAAAGGACGGGATCATGCGGTGACCTGTAAGATACGATAGTCTTTATAGTAATAATAATAATAATAATAAAAAGCAGGGGAACGATTTTTAAAGACACGTCGAAGAAAAAAAGGAAATAACAGTTGGCCTAACTAGTTGGCGGTAATAGTGAAATATGACTGGTCGCCATTTATTTTTAACAAACAACAACATGTCTCATCACTTCGACGCTGGCCGAGGTCAGAGTCGGACGACGAACTCCCTGCGCTCCTTTCCAAATGGGCTGAATCAAGAAAAGGTTTGGAAATGAACATTACTCGCTCAATTTCTGCTACTGCAAATACAATACTGGATAATATTTGTGACGGTGTTAAATGTGATAACATGTAGAGATGCTGATTGTATAATTAAATTATGGCAGTTGTTATGAACTAAATTTATTCATCGTCTCCAACCTGTGTGATCTATGGAATCCAATTGACTACCAATACATGTACAAGCCTACCCACAGAGATGCAGCTCCAATATAAATCCCCTGTTAATCGACATTTCACCTGTTCACACTACCACTAAACACTCCACCCCATAAATTCTGGGAAAACGGAACACGCCCGGGTCTCTACAAACCACCATATATACAGATATAAGGAAGCCGCTCGCATCAAGGATGGCTAGTAATTCATCTATGGATGAAGGTGATAGATGCAAAAGTCAGACCGGCCCCCTAGCATCCAGGACCCAATCTAAGACGGAGGGCCGCAACAGTATTTACGGGATCTAGGGACCATCTCCCCGACTTACTGCACTTATTCAATTCTTTGTTATTTTTGTATATATGGTTACTTTTAAAATTTACAATATAAAACAATTGTTCTTTGTTGTACATGTATGTATATATTTTTGCGAATTTTGATTATTATCTTGTTATTACTATGAATTTGTAAATGAAAATTAAAAGAAAAATGCAAATCAAATCAAAGAATGCTACCAAGGAAGAGATTGTACATATTTCCTCCTTCGTTGTGCTCACTTGTCTTATATTTTTCTTCCAATTTTTGAAATTTTTTGGGACTAGAGCCAGAATCCCCTTCTTTTTTAATCATTAATAAACTGACCACTTTTTTTCATAAATAGTGAACAGAGCAGGATTACACATATGTTATAAACTATGTCAGAAGTGAAAGTAAGCATTTCAAATAGACGAAAAACAAATTTTCGTTAAAAGTTGGTCCGGGCCGAAAATATTTATATCTAAATAAATAGAATAAACTTCACTAAGCAACATGTTGAAAATTTCATCAAATTCGGATAACAAAATAACGAAGTTATTGAATTTTAAAGGTTATCAATATTTGTGAAAACAGAACATGAATATCAATTAGGTGGGCTGATGTCAAATCCCCACTTGCCTTTTTCTTTTGACATGAAATCATAAATGTTTCATTTTTTAGGCATATGTAAATGGTGTGTCTCCATTATGTTGAAATTAGTTGCGGCAGTAAAATAACTATATAGTGCACTTAATTAGTTGCCAATCCAATTGTTTTAGTTCTTGTAGAATATTTGTAAAAAAACCTAATTTCATATAGTGAAATACAAAAGAACAAGTGGGGATACAAAGGCGGATCCAGCGTTCGCTAATGGGGGGCGTTATTTTTTCCAGCCACATTTTCCCCGATCGGCCGCTCGAAGTTGATTTTTTACGGGTTGTCCTACTAATCACTTTTAAGCTTGATTCTTATAAATAAAGCTAAATACAAAGTAATCTCATAAGCCTTAATTGAATAGTGCGAATTTTTTTCTATTTTATGTACTTTTTCCTAAAATTAAAACATTCTGGGCAACGTTTGTGATCCTAAACGAGATGTGTATACAATTGAATAATTCCGTGGGCACGAAGCGCGTGCAGAATTTTTTTATATACGTTGTGTTTTGATTATAAAAGGATCTGTTAACTGCTGTTTGCAGTTAACCATGAAGACGATACATATATCAACAATCAAACGGTGCGAGCGCAAAGCGCGAGCTGAAAATTGTGATATTTTTTACCAGAAGAATGAAAATTTTAAAGCCTGTGTATAGCTTTGGTAAAGGGTCAATAATGTGATTGATAATCGAATATCATCTAATATGACAGTCTTACTGACGCGTAGAGACCGTTAGATATTTTTCCAACTGCACTTCTCTGAGAAAATTTCAAATATTCAAATCTTGGATATATAGCGCCCTCTCTCGGCGATGCTTGTTTTAAATTAAAAAAACGGGAATTCAAGTACTTATCTTATAAATTTAGTGATTAGATATCCAAAAGTTACAGACAAAGAACATATCTTGAAAGTTTCAGCCCATTCCATGATTTGGAATAGGATTTAATTGAAAGACAAAAACACACAGATATTTTAATTTGATCGGGTGACCCGATCAAGTTAAATTTCCATGTAAAATCGCAAAATTTATCCTGTAAAACACATTTTCATTTCATGTCCTCCACATCATAACTGTTATAGGGCATATCCATTCATATTAGCTCGCAATGAATTGGAATAGTGATAGGTGCATTTTGGTGGATTTACCAAAACTATACACAAGCTTTAAGCACTTTTTGTAATCGTTAAAAAGATAAGTAAAATCAATTGATGCGAGGGCGAAATCGGAGCAGAAAAATTCGAGATTTATACGTAAAAATGGGACACTCTATTCATGTTTTGTAGATTACGAAAAGGATGAGTAATTGGAAATCTGCCTACAATAACTATGGAAGCGCAGAGCGCGAGCAGAAAAGGTTTTTTTATTGTGATCTGAAACTCGATAGTGATTTTATTAGAGAAAAAGCTGCGTATTTGAATATGCATGCGCGCGTTTTAGATTTCGATCTGCAAACTGGGCATACCCTTTTTTATTGTAAACATCAATAAAGCGAGCGCGAAGCTCGAGATTAAAATATTTGATATTTCGATCTGAAAAGGGTCGATTTAAGCTCTGTATTTTAAACACTTTGTTGGAAAATTGTGAGGATGATATGGATCACAGTTAAAAGAGACCTGCATGATATGCTTCATTATTATTATTACTTTGAGTTTCATGTCATTATATGAAAATGAAGTCTATCTTCCTATTGCTCTTCCTAAGCGCGAGATGAAACTTGTCGACATTCAATTCTGAAAAAAAGGGACAATTTGACTACTTAATTAATCTATTAATCTGATAAGCCTAATGAGAGTGCAAAACCTGTTAATATTATGGCCAGTAAGCAGGACATTTAAAGCACTTTTGTAATTATGAATAAGATGCATGAGTTAATGTATTTTTCACAATCAATGCGAACGTAAATCGCGAGCCGAAATATTTGATAAACTGTCATGAAATGAGGATTTCAAGTAGTTTTTATTTACAGCATTAGTATTGAGATATACATAACGCACCAATCAAAATGCGTGCGTGCAGCGCTAGCTGGTATGTTTTGACAATCTTAACTGAATAGGCTTATTTTGAGAACTTAATGGAATACAGAAAAATAATAGGTACATGACAAATCAAATTTTGCGAGCGCACAGACCGAGCAGAAAATTTCAATATTCAGACCATAAAGCATATTTTTTTTTACATAGCACTTTTTAAAAATAAATATGTAAGTCAAACAAAATAATGAAAATTCGATTTCCGAGCTGAATTGTGTTTTGTGTATTGACTTCAAAATTTGATATTTTAAGCTCCATATTTTGATCAAGACATGTAAATCACCTTATAGGCAATGCTCACGCTTGACCTGAAAGATTTTTAAATTAGTTTTTTTCCAAGTCTTCCCCTCATGTAATTCTATTCACTCGCGCCCCCCCCCCTGGATCCGCCTATGGGGATAGGACATTATCAGCCCACCTAATGAATATTCATAAATACATGCCTAGAACTGTTTCACCGGCAAAATCAATCTTTAAAATTCAATAACTTATTTGTTATCCGATTTTGATCAAATTTTCAGCATGTTGCATTGTGAATTTTACTCTTTTTATTGAGACATAAGATTTCCAGCCTGGACCATCCCTTTAAGGAAAAATCTTTGGGAAAACCTGTTTATTTGTAAAAGAAGAAACACAAGCTCTGCAAAGATATCGTCCTTTTAAGTTCTTTTGACTTTTGGCCTCGGAAAATTGTCAGCTCAGTGCATAGCGTTTCTCTATAAATTAGCTAATTCGCCGTCCTGGTTAAAAGATAATTTTGGATGATTCTTAGAATTCTCATGCTCATATTTTCTCATATTCGTCTCATCTTTTCATTTCCACAATACTTGCCTCATACCAGTGCTGGTGCTCACACATATTATTCATATATTCTGTACTCTTATGGGGTGTTGCAAGAAACTTGCAATTGATCGCAAGTGAATATCAGCTCCCCAAATCAAATGAAATCCAGGCTTTGCATTGCAAATTTGCAACTGACTGATGGTCTGCTTCTTGCATCAACAAGAATAAATTGATTTGCTTTAGTTTAAATTGATCTATTTCTTGTAAATTTGCATCATAAATCTGAAATTGATCGCAAATATTTTGTTTGCAACACCCCAACATTAATTTTAAGGCAACTGTGAATTTGACATACATCAACTACTAAAGTATCACCAGGCTTAAACATTATAAAATGAATGAGTGTAAGTCATTATAATAAGCTTAAGATACTGTACATAAAGCATTCAAGAAACAGGTGCATATAAAGTCCTGATGTAACTTTATTGAAGAAGAAAATCAACCAAATACACCGAGATGTGAAGCAAATCAAGCGGTCAAAATACTCACTAGCGTACCTAAGGGGTGGGGGGGGGGGGCAGACTGCCCCCTGACAAGTCACTTTTTTTGCTTGTTAATTTTTTTTGGGGGGTGGGTTGTCAATTTTTTTTCTGGTATGAAATGTCATATATTTGTGGTTCAAGACCTTTTTTATTCTCTTAACAATATCAGGTAACCTGCAGAGTCATTATTATTTTTTTTCATTATAGCCATACTTATCATGAACTAATGATGCAAAACATCAGAATTTCTGATATTTAGAGGTCATTGACCTCTAAATGTCAAATCTGACTTGCATCGTGATTTCAAAATGAAGCCTATGGTAAAATATAACACTGGTGAGAGTTTAATGCTTTTATCATGTTTTTTTTTGAAGTGCTTTGATTAGAACCATGTTTGTACTATTATTAATAATCATGAAAATTTATCAACGTAGCTGCCAATTTGGATTCATGCAAATTAGACATTTTTTCCAATAAATGGATATTTATGGACTTTCAGTATATCATTTGGGGGACTTTATATAAATACATTGCGTTGAATTTTTTTTGTAATTTGCGGTCAAACCGTACTTTTCCTGGACTATGACCCAATACATGTAATGATAACATTTCTATACATAGGCGGCGGAAGCGGGGGGGGGGACGTGTCCCCCTCTAAATTTGAGGAGGGGGACGCCCCCCCTAAATTTGTTGTTGATGACTATTTTTTTTCTTTTTTGCTTGTCAAAATTTTTTTGGTTGTCCCCTCCTAAAAATTTTGGCTTTCGCCGCCAATGTTTCTATATTACAATAATTGCCTCTTGACTGCTCAATGAATACACCGTGTTCTATTATACTTTTCCGTTTTAGACTTAGATTTGGATTTCACTCTGTAATGATTATCAAAGTTATTCCTACAGTTCAACCCAAGATGCTTAACTTAAATGAACCTTCTATCTATATTGAAAGAGAGGTCTGCTATGAATAAGTTGTGTATAATCATCAATAAACTGCTTGGCTTTCAGTATAAATAGGGAGTCTAGCTGAACATACAACAGTGTCACCCCCCCCCCCCTCCCCCGGGGGGGGGCACTCGACCAAAAAAGTGGTGGGGGTGAGCCGCGGGCGAGACAAAAATCGGGGGCCTTAATGGAGCGGGCTTATTGTAAAAAGGAGGGTCCTCGGAACGGGCTTCGGAACGACAAATGTTTCTGAAAACGGGGGTCCTTGGAACGGATCGCCACGGTGTGAGTGCGTATGCATCCCTATGGAACGGTCATACGTGCATGATGCAGCAAGCGCGGCCTCCGCCGGAGGAGCTCTGCGGCCGCTTTTCACCAAAATTGCGGCTCATTCAATGCGATCGGAGCGGCGTAACGAAAAATATGCGAAGCTTTGGAGCGGATTTTTCTCTTCTTTTTTCACGATAAGAAGACAACGCTATGCCTTGGAGCGGCTTTCTTTGTTCTTTTTCTCAACAAGACAAAAATTCTATCATAATGCCTTGGAACGGAACTTTGAGTGTGAAAATGGGGGTCCCCTCCGCGGCACATACCCACTATGCATTAGATACTGAGTGCCCCCCCCCGGGCCCCCTCCACACACACACACACACATACAAACACAGCTTGATAAAGAACAAGTGGAATGCCTCTGGCCGTCTCACCTGCATCACGCAGTTAAATATAGCAGCAGTGCTGACTTTGAAAACTACTCTAACTCGCACAAGATGTTCAGTGATACTTGATTACTCTTATGTCCAAGTTTCATGAACCAGATCCATAAACTTTCAAAGTTATGATGGTAATTAAACAGATACACCCAATTCGGCCAAAGTTCATTGACCTTTGACCTTGGTCATGTGACCTGAAATGCGCACAGGATGTTCAGTGATACTTGATTACTCTAATGTCCAAGTTTCATGAATCAGATCCATAAACTTTCAAAGTTATGATGGGAATTCAACAGATACCCCCAATTCGGCCAAAGTTCATTGACCCTAAATGACCTTTGACCTTGGTCATGTGACATTAAACTTATGCAGGATGTTCAGTGATACTTGATTAACCTTATGTCCAAGTTTCATGAACTAGGTCCATATACTTTCCAAGTTATGACGTCATTTCAAAAACTTAACCACAGGTTAAGATTTTGATGTTGATTCCTCCAACATGGTCTAAGTTCATTGACCCTAAATGACCTTTGACCTTGGTCATGTGACATGAAACTCTAATAGGATGTTCAGTAATACTTGATCAACCTTATGGCCAAGTTTCATGAACTAGGTCCATATACTTTCTAAGTTATGATGTCATTTCAAAAACTTAACCTCAGGTTAAGATTTGATGTTGACGCCGCCGCCGTCGCCGTCGGAAAAGCGGCGCCTATAGTCTCACTCTGCTATGCAGGTGAGACAAAAATGACTTCTACCCCATGTGCTGGCAGGGGTAATTGTTGCTAGTTCTTTTTAAATTTTGTAGGACACAAAATTATGCGGGGACATCCCGATAGACCGCGGGTCCGATAAACCGCGGGTCCAATAAACCGCGGGTCCGATAGTCCGCGGGTCCGATAGACCGCGGGTCCGATAGTCCACGGGTCCGATAGACCGCGGGTCCGATAGTCCGCGGGTCCGATAGACCGCGGGTCCGATAAACCGCGGGTTCGATAGTCCGCGGGTCCGATAGACCGCGGGTCCGATAGTCCGCGGGTCCGATAGACCGCGGGTCCGATAGTCCGCAGTGCGTGTAAAATTATGATCAGATATATCAAATGTCATCGAGAGGTTCAAAAGTCAAATGATACGAGACCATGGGGTTCTATCAGGTGCGGATCCATGGGGGGGGGGCGAGGGGGAACTGCCTCACCCACCCACCCCCCACCGCTCAAAAAAGAGGGGGAGAGGGGGAAAGGAGAAAATAAAAAGAGAGAGGAAGATGGGAAAAGAAGATAACAGAAAAGAGAGTAAGAGGGGGAAAGGACAGACAAGGAAAAGGGAGAAGAACAGGGGGAAAGAAGAAAAAAAGAGAGGAGGGAAAAGGAAGAGAAGAAAAGAAAGCTAGGAGAAAGGAAAATGAGGAAAAAGAAGGAAAAAAGAGGAAAGAAGAGAAAAATATTTAAATAGAGAGGAAGATGGGAAGAAAGATAAGAAAAAAGAGAGATAGGGGAAGAGGGGAAAAGAGGAGAATAAAAAGAGAGGGAGTGGAAGGGGAGGGAGAGAAGAAAAAAAGAGAAAAAAAGGGGAAAGGAAAGAAAAAGAAAGAGGGATAAGTAATTATGGGGAAAGAGAAAAAAAGAGGAAGAGGGAAAAGAAAGAAAAGAAAAGAAAGGAAAAGAAGAAGAAAAAATAGGAAGAGAATAATATCAAAAAGAGAAAAAGATGGGAAGAAAGATAAAAAAGAGAGATGGAAATGAATGTCGAATGTCCGATTGGGGGATTTGAAATATCATCTTTTTAGGTTGGAATATCAAAAATTTTCAGTTTAATCGTTGAAATATGTATCGTCTTAATGACTAACTTTTCGACCAGTCCATAATATTTAACATTTCTGCTCGCGCTTCGCGCTCGTGGTAATTATCTAGTTACATACGCGTCCTGTTCAGGTTCACAAACATTGCCCAGAATGTTAAATTTTCAGGGCAATATACATGAAATTTAATTTTTAGCTTGCATATAGCTTATGAGATTATAACACATTTATTTTGCTTATAAAGTAAATCTAGGAAATGACTGTTAGGACATGGGCGTTTGCCCCCCCCCCCAACAAAAAAAAGAGAGAATCAAGGCTAAGAAAAAATAGAGAGAAAAGGAAAGGGATTAGGATGAAATATACTATTATTTTCCAAATATTATGTCAAAATGTATCACAACCTTGTATTTTTATATTAAAGTGTCAACATAGTTGCTTGCTCCCTTCGCTCACTGCAAACTTCTTATTAATTTTATGCGATACGCCATATCGAGCCCCCTCGAAATTGTTGGCTCATTACGGCACTTGGACATATCAACTTTGAGCGGCCGATCGGGGAAAATATGGGTGAAAAAAATGTCCCCTCCCCCAATTGGCGGAAGCTGGGTCCGCCCCTGACTTAAGCTTTCAGGATAAAATACAGGAAAATTCTTTTTAAAAATTCAGATTGCGCTTCGCTTTCTCGTTATTTATTTAGGCCTTGTGAGATACCTCAATGTGTTTTTCAAGAATAAAATTTCAGATTTTCTTTAACGTCTACCCCCCCCCCATTTCATTTATTTTTTTTTATCTTGGTGACTTCGGCCCCTCCCCTGCACACATGCTGAATAAATACGCCACTGATGAGGATAATTAGTCGAGATTGCATATTTCCTAGAGGTTATCATTAATAATATTGAAGAGTATACTAAAACAGTACAGAAACTACAGCTCCCGTTCACAATATTCTAGTAGGGCCTACTCTGGTGAGAAGTTAGACCAAATTGAAACCCCCAAAAATCACTCGTGCTTCGCGCTCCCATTGATATTACATCATGGGCGGAAATCCCAGGGGCGGGGGGCAGGGGGACGTGTCCCACCTACTCAAAATAGTAGGGGGGCACAATATCAAATGTCCCCCTACTATTTTGGTCTTTGATAATCACAGAAATATATCATTCTAAATCGAAATAAAACATGTATTTTGGGACGAGATGACCTTACTTTGGCGATGATAACCTTTTTTTGTGCTTGTCATATTTTCCCGCCCCTTGTCCCCATAGGCGGATCCAGGGGGCTGAGCTCCCCCCCCCCTCTTGGCGGAGCAATAAAAAAGAAAAAAAATGGAAAGAAAGAAGGAAAAAAGGAGGAGAAAAGGAAGAGGACGACGAAGGCATAAAATAAGATGAGGGAAGACTTGGAAAATAAAAATAATCTTTGGTGCAACTATATAAAACTTTCGCTCGCGCTTAGCGTTCACTTTGCCTTTTAGGTGATTTACATAAGTTGTTCAATATGGAGTTCGAATATCAAGTATTAAAGTCAATATACAACACATATTTCACCTCGGAAATTGAACTTTCATTATTTTGTGTAATTTACAAATTGGTTTTAAAAAAGTGCTCTGTAAAAAATGTAAATTTTATGGTTTGAATGTTAATATTTGCTGCTTGCCCTACGCGCTCGCAAATTTTGATTTATCAGGTACCTATATTTTCGTGTATTCCATAAAGATTTCAAAATATCCCTTTTCTGGTCTGATTGTTAAGGCGCATTTGCTAGAGCGCTGCACGCTCGCATTTTGATTGGCGAGTTATATAAATGTTTCAATAATGTTTATACAAGAAACTACTTAAAATCCCCTTTTCATGACAGTTTATCAAAAATTATAGCTCGCGACTTGCGCTCGCATTAATGGTTAAAAATATATAAACTGATGCATCCTATTCATAATCACAAAAGTGAAATATCCAGTTTTTATGCCATGATATCATCAGATTTCGCGCCCTCATTAGGCATTAATTATGATATCAATTTAATAATTAAATTGTCCCTTTGTTTCTTCTCTTGCTTAGCAAGATGAATAGGAAGATAGTCATCATTTTCATATGATGGCATGTCGTAAGGATGTCCCGGTCCTATGTCAAAACTCAAAGTAATAATAATATCAGCTCTTTTTAAGTGCGATCCATATCCACCTTACAATTTTTCTACAAAGTGCTAGAAATATAAAGCTGAAATTGACTCTTTTTTTCAGATCGGACTATCAAAGTTTCATGATTTTCATGATTAAAGTTGTATTTAGAATGCCTAGATTCTAGGTCTAAATATGAAACACGCTCGCGCATGTTTATTCAGATACCCAACTTGTTCTCTAATTTAAATCATTATCCAGTTTCAGATCACAATTTCAAAAATTTTCTGCTCGCGCTTTGTGCTCGCATTATTAATGTAGGAAGACCCCATATTACTCATCCTTTTGATGATTTACAAAACATGAACAGAGTGGCCCACTTTTAGGTCTAAATCTCGATTTTTTTTCTGCTCGCGCTTCGCACTCGCATCAATCGTTAAATTACATAGCTATCCTGTTCACGATTACAAAAACTGATTGAAATTTTTCATTCTTTCTTTAAAAAAGTTCAAAAATGTTCAGCTCGCGCTTCGCGCTCGCATTTTTTGATTGTTTAAATATGTGACGCCTTCATGGCTAAGTGCAAGCAGTCCTTAACAGGTACCTGTTTAAAACGTATACGCTTTGCTCTCGCATTATTAATACTCATATTTTTTGGATTTACAAATCATGAATAGAGTGTCTCGTTCAGTAAATATTATAGGACTAAATCTAGAAATTTTCCGCTCGCACTTCGCGCTTGCTTTAATTGTTTACTCATATACCTATTCTGCTTGAGTTTAAAAAAGTGCTTAGAATTTCCTTTCTTTGGGTGAAAATTTCAAAAAGATTCTGCTTGCGCTTTGCGTTCGTATAATTATTAAGTTGCATACATGTCTTTTACAGGAAAACAAACATTGCACAGAATCAGTTCAAATTTTAGGGAAAAAATACCTAAATTTTTCCCCAAAATTAGCTCGCGCTTCGTGCTCGCATTATATAAATGAGGATTATGATATTATGTATTAATTTATAAGAATAAAGCCAAGAAGTGACTAATGAGGACTACCCCTTTAAAGAAACAAACAAAAATTACCTTCGAGCTGCCGATCGAGGAAAATATGGCTGAAACAAATTTCCGCCCCACCCCCCCCCCCCCCATTGCCGAAGACTGGAACCGCCCCTGTGTCCCCCTACCTTTTGGTATTTATGAATTCATGGATTTTTTTCTAGAACACATTAAAATGTGGTCTTTATTTTTGTTTTAATGTGATTATAAGATAATTTAAGTTAGCCTGGCCGGGAGGGAGTGGGCGCCATTTTTCGAAGAGTACACATGGGCGCCAAACATCAGGTCAAATTTGCTCCCCCTCCCTCCCCTCGAAATCCTGGATCCGCGCCTGGGTTCTATAACAATAACCCAATTACGGCAATCACCCCCTGACAACTACTTCAAGGAAAATATTATCCCCATATTTTTTACCGCCGTTGACTGTTACCCCCCCCCCCCCTCCCTGAAATCATCATAATTATTATCATAATTACCCCAGATAATTATGATAATAATAATTGTGAAAATGCCTTAACGTGACGACATGGCGTGGTACTTTATCTTACCATGTCTTAATTAATCATTGGCGGCCGAAGGCAAAACATTTAGGGGGATCCACCTGAAATTTTGGGATGGACACAGGTAAAAAATTGACAAGCAAATCAACCAAAATTTTAGGAGGGACCACCAAAATATTTTGACAAGAAAAAAAAAGGTTATCAACCAAAATTAGGGGGAGGGACACAAATATTTTAGGGTGGTCTTCCTCAATTTAGGGGGGGGGCGTAGAAAAGAAATTGACGACAAAAGGGGGGACCGTCCTCCCACCTCAAATTTAGGGGAAAAGCCCCCCCCCCCCCGCTGACTAAGTAATTAATAAGCTTATTATTTCGACATAGCGATATATTCTATCTTGTCAAGTCGATATGTCCACATGGCGAGATATGAAGTGTACAAGTCCCGGCAAGAATCCCGATATATCGCCATATTGACATGTAACATATTTAAGTCGACTTGGCAAGATACATCTCGCCATGTTGACATATAACTTTTTATAAGTGGACTGACTTGGCAGGATAACGTATCTCGCCATGCGGACATAATAAGCTTATTCAGTCGCAATGGCAAGATAAAGTATCTCGCCATGTCGTCAAGTCGATGGCATTTTAGAGGCTCCGTATGGCGTCTAGAGGGCATATTTCCGGGGGGGGGGGGGGTAACAGTCCCCGACGATAAAAATATGGATATATTTTCCTTGAAGTAGATGTCAGGTGGCGATTGTCCTGTGGGTCATCGTTATAGAACCCCATGGACTCGCATCAATGACCTTTTGACCTCTTGATGACATGGATTTCACTATATTGTCCTGATCATAATTTTACACACACCGCGGACTATCGGACCCGCGCACAGTGGGCCAGAATGGGTTGAAAGTGCGCCAAAATTATATTCCGGGTTAGATTTTTACTTTAACATGTTGATTATGGGTAATTTTGGGCGTAGAATCGACTGAACATAATTTAAAGCCGATATGACGTCACCTTGATACCAAATTTTGATTGGCTACTTGAAATATCTGTGAAAACACAAATTACATAGTGTAGTATATAAACTTTGTGTTATGTGCGACTTTAAAGTTGGCCAGAGTGAATGTTAGTTTATGCCTAAAAAGTGTTTTAAGAGATGCCGAAAATAATTTTTATTGCATCAAAATGATTATTAATTACATTTATAAACGAAAAAAATTTAAATCTGAAAAATATTAACCGTGCTTTATCAAGCTGTGTTGACTTGTGTAAAACGCAGAGTATATAACACCACGAATGTATCACTATTACGAGGGTTTTGGGATGAAATTATTCTACAAGTAAGTTTTTTTCCCTGGAAGAGTTGTGGGTATAGCCCTTATTTGCTTTAGCAACATTTATTTTGTTTAAATTAAGCCCGGAATTCATGTCACTTTCATGGAATGGAAAGGGAATTGCCTCGCCGTGCAAAAGCTATCGGGCTATAACCAAATATGCAGCCCACAATGTTATGATTTCCTGTCATAACATTTGTAATTTATTTTCGGCCCAGATTTCCGGAGATATTTCAATGTTGAATATTTGGTTAAACCATACACAGTTGTATTGATGCTTAGAGAATAATTCATCATTTATTATGTGAAGAGCAGTAAACGGATTTAATTATGTTTTATCATCATGAGTTAAAACGAATGATTTTTTTACGTGTTTTTTTTTCGACGAATCTGCAAACATTTATTGACGAGTTATATAATGATGTCATATGATATACTTGGTTTTGTTATGTAATCTAGACTTTAACATGTTTAACCCACCTTGGAGTCGTGTGTTTTACCAGCAAGCACTGAGTAAAATACATCATGCATACTGATGGGCGCAGAATCGTCCCTATCCTTCTGTATCTTAATTGACTTCGGGGTGGGCGAGGAGCAAATAAATTCAGCCAGGTCTTCTGAAGCAGTCCGTCCACATGACCTGCTAATCACCATGTTATCCTATCATAAAATCAACAAGAGGGTCCAGGGATCAAAGAGTTAAGAGGTTCATTTTATAGATACTATTCAGCTTTGTGTACTGAATAGTATAAAAGTGTGAATAATCGGCTATCAAGACTGATAGTTGTACGGAATTTCCAAGTTTGTATATCCGACGGATAAAAAGTACGTAAGTTCTATATTACTATAATTGACGTTTATCAACATTGCATCAGAAATCTAAAAGTTATGACAAAGGTCAAAAGTTTTCATAGTAGAGTTGTGGAGTTGGTGTACTGTCTTAAACTTCAGCTTTCCACATGTTTTTGTTAGTTTGAAAAAGTCACCAAATTACGCTTTCGCAACATGAAACATGTCTCCTAAAAATACTTCTTAATTTCAATTCTGAAAGAATGAATCTTTTATAATACACATGGCAACACAAAAAAGTACAATCAACTGCACTACTGCTATGCTTACCACTTGGCGATACTGAATGATAGAAATGTGTCCTGATACTGTGTGTGCCTGCATTTCTTCGGTGATCTCCAGAGTTTTGCTGGATGAAGTCGATAGATGATCTGCCACAGCTTTGGCCACTCCTTTGTCTTGGCTTTCATAGGCTACATCAACAATAAAGTCAACAAGCCAACTTTGTCGACGTTCTGTCAGCTGAGAAATAACATCCAATCCGACTTCTTTTTGCTGGGCTACTGTAAAGTACAGTAGCTCCCGATATTCCCGTGCATTGCCTATGATTCCTTTCATCAACCAGTCATATTCGCTTCTGTTTGAATTGTAAAGCGATGCTAAATACATTCCTGATAGATACTCTTGAAAGAGCTTATGAGGGAACTGTACAGATGGCGCTGCATACTGTGAATGTTGTCTTCTCGTTCTCAAAGAAAAGATTTGCGTTTGTTTAGTTAGTACTCCAACTTTGCAACCTATATCGACAGACCCGGGAAAGTTTTGGAACTCTCCTTCTGTAAATACTAATCGTCTTTCCCTTAGCCCTTGCAGGGCAAGACATCCAATATTAGTTAGATGAAAGAGAATCTCCTTACGTTTCCTTTCCATTTCTCCATCAACATTGTTTGAAGATATATCGAGCTTGGATAGGCAATGGTCAACCAAAAAATTGACCATTTCACTAAACAGCTGGGAAAAAGTTTGCAGCTTTGACATTGCTACGCGACGCTCTCCGTCAAACTCTTTCCACATGATGCAAAGCATTGCTGTATATATTGGATAGGGGGCCATGTTCTCTCTGATCACATCGTTACTTGATATGAATTGATCCAAATCCTCAGATGAAGTCTTGTCTGGGTGGAAGAACTTCTCGATGTAGGAAGACAGATTTTTAGCCGAAAAACCTTCTACTGCAATGAAAGCATAAGCTTTTCTGAGACTTGCGTTCTTTCTAATCTCACCAGATCTCCATCGTCTTGATGTGATCAGTACTTTACCAGACATGAATAGCCGGTTGAAAGTAATCAATGCAATTTGATGAAAACTTTCAACATCATGTGCAAACTCGTCCAAGCCGTCTAGGACAAGAAGAACGTCATTTTGATTTGAAAGGAAGTACTTATCCAACTGCTTGTCTGTGACAGGGTTATCGTCAGGAAGGTATGACTTCACAATCTGCCCGACAGTCTGATTTCCTGCTTCACGAAGGAGTACGAGGAGAACCAGTCTGAACTCGTTGTATCCAGTTTTATGGATCCAGTCCCAAGCAATCTTAGCGCAAAGCGTTGTCTTTCCCACACCGCCTTCGCCCTCAACTAACAACCGCTTAGGATAGATGCCGTTTACTTTGGTCTTAAGCAGATCTTTATAGAGCAGGGGTGTCTTATTTTTTGTTCCTTTATCTTCTTCCATTAAAGTTAAATTGGTGAAAATCCGATCAAATTGAATAAGAAGTTCGCTATTCAGTGGATCTGCTTGAATCTGACAGTGATGAATTCTGTAATATGTTTGAATATCTGTAATGACCCGCTGGACTTCTTCTTTTGTGAGTGATGTAATGTGATCACCGACATGAGCTGTAGATATAAAACCAGCAATATATATATCCCATTATTCATGTTCGTATTTTTCTCATTCTCTTAAAAACGGTAGAATTCTAAATTAAATGTGTAGAGGAGTAATGGAAACATAATGATATGTCATCCTAATGCCTATAATTCATAACACGAAAATGAACTTTTTTTTCAAAAGGCGCTCGTTACTGTTTGATTCAGTAACCGCCCGCAGTCCTGTACTACTAAGCTTGCCTATGAGTAAAAAATCATGATTGCCGTTAAACTATCAAATTGATTTTTAGAAAAAATGAATGTAGTCTTGAAAAAGGTTATCATCCCATTAAGGATTTCAACGAAACTAAAAAAGTCATAATGAGACCTAAATAGAATCGAATCGTTCGGAAAAAAAAGCAAAACTCAAATTTGACCTGAATGTTTCAAAGAATTTCATGAAAAACACGAGATATAGATTGTAATAAATTTAATGGAAGAAGATAAAGGACATGTTCAGAAGTAATTAATAACAATAATAATAATAATAATAATAACTAGCATTTAGTACGCTCTCCATAGTTAACTATATCACAGCGTATACAAACGAGTTTAAAGCAAAAGTACATAATAATTACAATAAAAATACATTAAAAAAGAAATTAATTGGAAAAGAGGTCTATTTTTAGAAGTTTCTTGAATTGATCTGAAGAGTTTAATGGTTTATTGAAGTGGGATTATTATTCCATTCTTTATAATTAGTATCATTATGCATACTACTCCAAATCCAAAATATTTGAACGTCGATATCTCATAATTTAAGCGAGGGTCCAGCTATTTTTCCCCCTTCACACGCTTAACATAAGCAAAGATCTGATACGGTGTGACTATAAAAATGACCAAGAATCTTTGTGAATTAGAATTGAGAATGAGAAATAGGGAAGATATACTTTAGGAATTGTAATAATATATAATAAAAAGAGAATGATGGGAATAGAAGAAAATTGTACCATTAAAGACGGAATAATATCAGAAAGCGCAGAGTTTAAATGAAACTCATTGAACATGTATACATGAAGAGTTTTGTTCCAAACAGAAGGAGCTAAATCTACGTTTCTATTTTTCTGTAAATCATTTTCTTTTTTAATTCACCACTTTCCCTTACCCAATGATGTTCTATTTTGATATATATGATTGTGCTTGCATCTTAGAATAATTCAATCATAATTTATCATTTATTATTTTCAGTGGGTTTAACTAATTTTCGAAGGAAACCGTAATAAAATCTCAATTTTTGCAACTTAAACAATCAAACAAATAATTTTAGCAAGCAGAGTACACTTCTCATCTTTTCTTAAGTTTATCTATCGAAAATTACAAAAAGAAAAAAAAAATGATGCTTTGTCATCTTTTTTAAGGACGGTGACTTTTCCATATCTAATTGCAAAAGGAGCTAAATCCGGTAATATTCATGAGCATTGCCAACTTCTGTCGTTATGATCAAAACTTGTATTGGTGATTTAAACTTGTATCCACAACATGTACCTTTAAAAAAATGAATGCCTAACTTAATGTAAAAAAAAAAAATAACCGTACAGTGTATTTAGTTCCTTTGGGAACAAAACTGTGTTAAATCTAGCTCCTTTTTGAAAAGAAAATAAAATTTCCAATCAATTTTTACCAATCTTTCCATTTTTAAGCTGTGATATGTTGCATTTGATTCCCACGTCTACGATACATATGTTTGTTTGTTTTTTAAATCAATTTCGGTCAAAAGTGGATTTAGCCCTCTTTGGAATCTAGCTCTTCACATGTTTTGTGAGTTATGAGAAGTTGGTTGACCTAATTCCTATTAACCATCATATCCGTATAAATTTTATTTATCGATCCGAAAAAGGGGTTAACAATCCTCACAGAATCTTCAACATCTTAGTTAATATTGTCATTAGTATTTATCATCTAATTAATGACAGTATTGGCATATACTAGCAGTGGCTGGCAGGGGTTACATGTGGTCGGGGTCTTATTATTTTATTTTTTTTGCTTTTTTAGCAATCACCTTTTTGCACACTGTCAGCGAGCTGTACCAGGTTAACGCCTCGCAACTTGTCGGATAGTATGTCCCTAGCTTCAGCATTTGATACTGTCTTCAGCCATTCACAAAGCATCTTATAGGAAGCTAGCATCGTGCTGCCAGTATTGTCTTCCTTGAACCGGTTGAGTTGAGCGTTAGAGAATCCTAGAGCTAGTCCCAATTTCTTGAAATCTGATGGATCCATGCCGTCAGCTAAGAGGTACAGTTCATACCCACTTAGGTTTCCAGGGCTAAAACGTATAAATAGACAGAGAAAACAAAAATGAGAGCTACGCAGCGACAAAGTTGTCTTCACGTGGATATTGTGAGCTCGTGTGTAATGATACATTTAGAATCTATCGGGGAAGAAATGATAATCTTTCTTGAACATATGGATGAAAAAAAATCAAAGCAAAATAAAATTGGATTATTTTGAAGTAACAGGTCATCTTCTTTTGATATCAGTTTCATGGAAATAAACTGTGAGCTCATGAGAAAACCATACTAATATTTTTTGGAGAAAAATGTTGGAAAATTCGTATAAAAAATGATACAAATATGGTCGAAATCAATAAAAGCAAATGTTTATCGATAATTTGAGTAGTAAATAAAATATTATGTGCATTTTTTGACAATCACGAAATGTATACCCGTCGCAGTGTGGCATCAGCAAATACGTCAACTACGACTAAAACGACGCAAGAAAAGAAAATTCCATAAACAGATAAAATATCTTGGTTTTGAAAAAGGAACGTGATTTCATGCCGTCACGCCAAACAAATGGGCCTTTTTATTCTAATATCTTATTTAAAGAAATAATTGTCTGGGTTACGCGTCAAATGTTTTTCACTTTGAGGTTAGGTGGAATAAAACATAAAGAATAATGATGATAGACAATATCAGTACGAGTCAAGTGAAAATCAGTAAGATGATTTGCATCGAGTTTGTGTGTGTGAGTGAGTGTATGTGTGTGTTACGTTCAACTCGAAGATATCACCTGCGAATTATCTCTCATTGTTTTGCACCCCTTAATCGATATCAAATTCATTCTTATCACTGTTCATGTTATATGTTTCCGAAAAAAAAAATAATAAAAGCATTCGTGACCATTGTAGACGTTTTGGGTTTTCCATGGATGTATCATGTTTTAAGGGAGAACCTGTAAGATTTATAAAATGAGCATTCTTATATGATTCGCAACAAGTAAAAATATCCCAGGAATCACATTTAACACTGATTACACATCTCAGGTGATTTCTGTCTGGAGGTAAGTATTGCATATGTATAGATCCTGCATGAAGTTAAGCTTTAAACAAGTACAATACACTAGTGGTAAATGGTTAATTCTCTGATTACCTGGTATCTGGACCTGGATTTTCTTCTATGTCACCGGATCTTAACAGGAGTAAGTTGACTATGTCAGCACTGTCATTCCCTTTCATTCCATCTGCTTCATCAGAGGTCGAGCCTGATCTAAGGACTCGAGTCATCGTTGTTTGACGATTCGCTGTAAATTCCTTAGAAATAACGAGAACAATGAAACTCGTTTTGCTTTGAAAACTTGATAAAGCTTATTGATATTGGTCTTTAAAAATATATTTTGTAGAAGTACTTATTTTTGTTTTCTTAATAAATGTGCAGCCTTATTAAGAACCAAATTAAAGGACATTTATATTCCATTGTATTTTAAGTAAAAGGAATCACAATAACAAAACAAAACTTGAAAGAATGACTACACTTAATATAAGCAGTAATTCTTAAGCTGGGTGTTATAGTTTTCAAAGACGGCAAAGATGGAGGAGACACGTGCAACTAGATGACAACAGAGTTGGGGAGGCAGAGAGGGGGGTAGGTTTTTGAACAAGAAAAAAAATGGAGAGGTGGAAGTTAAGGCAGATGATAGCTCCTAGAGCAATGTATTTACCTCATCAAGAAAATATTTTATTCTGGAGGTTTTGCCTTTGACATGAGATTCAGTGGAAGAGCTAGTGTCTTTGATGGGAGATTCAGTGGAAGATCTGTTGTCTTTGATGGTAGATTCAGTGGAAGATCTGTTGTCTTTGATGGGAGATTCAGTGGAAGATCTGTTGTCTTTGATGGGAGATTCAGTGGAAGATATGTTGTCTTTGATGGGAGATTCAGTGGAAGATCTGTTGTCTTTGATGGGAGATTCAGTGGAAGATCTGTTGTCTTTGATGGGAGATTCAGTGGAAGATTTGTTGTCTTTGATGGGAGATTCAGTGAAAGAGTTGTTGTCTTTGATGGGAGATTCAGTGGAAGATCTGTTGTCTTTGATGGTAGATTTAGTGGAAGATCTGTTGTCTTTGATGGTAGATTCAGTGGAAGAACTGTTGTCTTTGATGGTAGATTCAGTGGAAGATCTGTTGTCTTTGATGGGAGATTCAGTGAAAGAGTTGTTGTCTTTGATGGGAGATTCAGTGGAATAGCTGCTGACTTTGTTGGGAGATTCAGTAGTAGAGCTATTGTTTTTTATGAGAGATTCAGTAGAAGAGCTGCTGTCTTTGATGAGAGATTCAGTGGAATAGCCGCTGTCTTTGATGGGAGATTCAGTGATAGAGATGCTGTCTTTGATGGAAGATTTAGTGATAGAACTGTTGTCTTTGATGGGAGATTCATTGATAGAGATGTTGTCTTTGACAGGAGATTCAGTGGTAAAGATGCTGTCTTTGATGGGATATTCAGTGGTAGATCTATCGTCTTTGATGGGAGATTCAGGGATAGAACTGTTGTCTTTGATGGGATATCCAGTGGTAGAGCTGTTGTCTTTGATGGAAGATTCAGTGGTAGAGGTGCGGTGTTTGACGGAATATTCAGTAGTAGAGCTGCTGTGTTTGACGGAAGATTCAGTTGTAGAGAAGTTGTGTTCGACGGAAGATTTAGTGGTAGAGCTGCTGTGTTTGAGAGAAGATTCATGAGTAAAATCTTTGCAGTTGATGTCCTTCACAGATGTAGGGCCATTGACTTGACGACTGTTCATCGATTGATCATCTTCGATAGACGAAGTTTTTAATGTGTCATCAGTTAAGAAATTATTATTAGAGCGGTTGGTAAAAGTCTTAGTTCGTTTCCCTTTACTCTTCCTGTTCCAAGATTTCCTTCTTACGGATTTTACTTTAGGTTTTTCTTTTACATATTTAATCTTTCTGTATCTGTTCTTGATATGCCCAGTAGAAGTAACGGTATCTTGATTAGACTCGGTCTCTTTGGTTGGGTTAGATTTAGTTTCAGTTCTGGCTATGTTTGATTTTACGTTAGAATTTATTTGACCATCGTTCCCTTTCACACCATCTCTTCTTTCTCTGTCCTTTTCATCATCTTTCCTCGTTCGGAATTTGCATATCATTAAGGACGGGGATTTTATTTTTACTTCCACAGAATTGTTTAAAGTTTTGTTAGATCTTGTAGGGGTATTAGAAAGCTTCCCATCTTTGACGATACAATCACTGCCGCGTTGTTCAACTTTCATAGATTTAGCAGGAGACAGTTGATATTTAGATGGTACGTATGGAGTGGATGTTTCTTCAATGTTCAAGAGCCCTGACAATTCTTCTTCATTGCTATTAGGAATACTATCTGATTTATTGTAAGATATTGTTATGGTTTCTATTGTAGTTTGGCCGTTCATTGAAATAGTTTCTGCAAGTTGAGTCTGCTTTTTCATGTCTTTCCTGGAACAGTCAGAGAAATAGTTTATGTGTTTTGTAGTTGGTACACGGTTGTTTTGGTAGGTATAGCTTGATGACCCCCTTGGAATTTTGCATGCTCTGGTTTTATATTCACACTTCCTGTTCTCAGCCTTGTTATTATGTACACTTGTATATCCTTTGCCCTCAATATTAATCGTCGTGTTTGTTACCACATGGTATGCTAACCAACCGCAATATGCCACGATGAAACATATATCTGGCCATGATAATTCGTTTTCCCACTTGAGAAGATCTCGACGTCTCTCACGAAAGACATATGGCCAAACAGTAAAGATAGTGATCAATAACAGCAGTAAAACGGGTAGTGCAAACATCAAGATAAAGTACCAAATGTTTTCATATTTGGTGGGTTGATGTTTTGTAGCTTCACGTGCCTTTTTTGTCTTTTTATTCCGCTTTTTCTTTGGAGCCGAAACACAGCAGTTATCTTTTTTTGCATCATTTCCATTTTTACCAGTCAAAGAAGATTCCTTTAAAACGCCCTCCACGTTCACTTCACATTCCATTGATTTGGACTGGTAGTCTTCTTCTGATTCACCCTTCTTTTCTTGACGTCGTTTGCGCAAAACGTTCATCAACCGATTTCTCTCCTTCGATAAATGTTCTCTTCGCTCTCTGACATCATACTCTCTGAACCGATGTACGTAGCGTCCTATTCTCATTCTCCATTCTCCGAGTGTTATAGCCATGTTGAGATTGTCGCAGTTCTCGTCCTAAAGACAAAATAGTAATAATAAAAACAAGATCAATAAAAATCGTTAGTACCTCTTTATCCTGTTACATGATTTTCTTTCCCCTCAAAATATGTCAACTGACTTTGTGTTATTAGCATATTTATTTATTCAACAATCTATATCAACTAATTAATTTTTGTGGACATTAAATTGATATTAATAGACATTGCATTATCATATCTTTTTATTGTTAAATGAACCCGGTTACATAAAACAATATATTTGATATTTGCTACAATCGTATTCTGGTATATATATATATATATATATATATATATATATATATATATATATATATATATATATAAATATATATATATATATATATATATATATATATTGTTTTCTACATTCCTGTAAACCTTGCAATGATAGGCGTTCTGTAATGGGTCCTCCGTTTACAATATCTATTGAACATTTTTTTTGCGATATAGCAGTTCATTTTAAAAGTTCAATAGTATCTTATATTACATATCATTGGTCTTTCATTATCTCGCCCAACAAGAATAACCCTTTACCTCATATTATATTAATCATTTCGTTATAGCCTTGTTTACGGACAAGTCGTTAATGAATAACATTTTATCTTTAACAAAATATGATAACGTAATTAAGACTAGGGTAAACATCGTTTATGCATGACCCCGTGCCGTTCTCGGTGAACTTTTAAGGTTTGAACATATTTAACCTAGTAAAATTATTTTAGAATGAAAGACACTTGAACGTCACTTATTTTCACGTCCACGATCATATTCTAGGAGAAATTTAGTCTTCCAAACAGATCATTCCCTTTTAATTCTAAGGTTCAACTTAAAGTTACCCCTTGGCGCCCAGCTCCCAGTTATCTTGATGAAAGCCTTATCGTCATTCTCCAAAGTGTCAGATATTTTACTCCATCATTTTTGACTCCCCAGACTGCATCACTCGTGAAGGTTTTTTTTTCAGATAATCGGTTCACATCCGATTTGACGCGAATGTACGGTAACATGCCTGTATTAATCCAAATATCCCAGCTTTTCCACTTATTCCACTTTTCTTCAGAAGAACTTCAGTCGAAACTGTAGAACCCTAATAGTAATTATCAAAAACGATTTTGTCAATTTGATTATTTGCATTATTTCATGAAATTTAGTAAAGAAAATAATAATCTTGTTAATTTTGTCTTATTTTGAAACCAAGAACTGTTGTGTAGTTGCAGTTTGTTTGGTGTGCCTATTTGAATTACCCAGAGCAATTTCTAGTAGCGGTTTGTTAATAGGTTAATGCATTAATGAAGTGTTTTCATAGATCGTTAATGAATAACATATTTTTCATTGCGAAAAACAAAGATAAGGGCCATGAAATCAGTGCAAACGTCGTTTTCACGCGATCCCGCTCCATTCTTGGTGATCTTTGCATATTAAAAACTTGTTCAATTATTATCGTGATTTTAAAATGAAAGTCATTTGAAAGTCACTTATTTCCCAGTTCATATTCTCAACTTCATTCATCGCCACGGTATTTAATAATCGAAAATCACAAGCTGATGGAAAACCAAGCCCGAGGACATTAAATTCATGAAAGATTAATGTAATAATGAATTGATATTCAGTTTATTTTCAAATAGAAGTTTTTATCAATCTTGGAATGAAATAAATATGAATCCGAATTATCTGCATAAAAAGCAATGTTAATGTGATTAGAATATAGTAACGTTCGAGGTGTTATGAGTCAGTGGACAAGTCTCCAAACTTTAAAAAACCACAAGGTCCGGTATTCGAATTCCAGCGCTTCACTCTAGTCCTTTGGCAAGACGTTTAACTATGTAAGCTACTCTCCACCAAATTACTTAATGTATAACGATAGGAAGAATTTCGTTGAATACTCCAACGCCCGATAAGAATAGCCGCTCTAAAGCCTTGGTATTAGTATAGAGCGCTTACTAAGCTATATATAAATGTTGAATATTATTATCAATCATATTATTATTATTATCATTATTATTATTACAATGAAACTGTAATATCATGTTGTTCAATTGACCGCAGACTCATTTATATAAGCTTCAGAAGCTTCAAAATACAGCTGCTCACATCATCCATTTGTCAAATAAACGCTCTCAAATCACTCCCATCTTGAATTCACTGCACTGCATGGCTCCCTATAAAAATTGGATTTTGTTGCTTGCTTTTCATAGTATTCTTGAATCAGCACCACAATACAGTCTTTCCTTTATCAATTTCTACAGACCAAGCAGGTGTTTGTATTCATTTACTTTTGGCTTCCCTATTATTCCAAAAGATTCAAAAACTTGGGGGAAGATCATTTGCTTTTTTTTGCCCTACTTTGTGGAATAGCCTTCTTGAAGACATTAAAAATGTACCTCTGTCGAAACTTTCAAAAATCTCATAAAAACTTTTTTATTTAACTCCTAGCTCTTTATGCGCCTTGAGCACTCTACAGAGTGGATTTGGCGCTTTATAAGTCACATTAATATTATTATTAGTAGTAGTAGTAGTAGTAGTAGAAGTAGTAGTAGTATAGGAGAGGTATTATTAATACAATTATTATTTGTTTATTAATTTGATTCAAGATTGTATTTTCGACTTAGTACTTTATATAAAGATTATAAACAGTTTTGAAAATAATCAATTCTAATCATTTTCATTTCCAGTTAAATCTACCAACATTCAAGAACATTAAAATAGCAAAGACACGTATCACTTCTTTTAAAACAATTGATGCAATCTTCCTATCAAGGGATATATTTTTTTAACAAGTGCACACCTAGTTACCAGTAATGCATATAGCATTTCCATTTATTTGAAAGCAGGATAAAAGAGCATTGTAGATTAAATTCCTTGCTCACTGGTATAGGTGCCGCGGCCGGGGATCGAACCCCGGACTTTCTATGTATAGCCAGGCGCCTTAGACCACTCGGCCACGGCACCTCCATGCCATGTTACAACCGATATTGTCGCGCCTAATAACGTTTTGTGTCTTAACTCATAATGGTGCAAACTCGCAATGGTATTTTGAAACAAATCTTAAGTTCAAATAACTAAATACATGTTTTCACTCAGTATTAAAAGAAAATCTCCAGGGAACATGGAGGGAAAGAGGAATAGGGTGGTAAGAGTCATAGGTAGGACTGTCAAGCTCGTGTAGATACAAAAAAATATGGTAATGCCAATTTTTTAACCCTTAGATTACTCTGGGTCAATTCCCCCAGACAAATTTCGTCACCACGCAACCATGCACTTTTCTTTTGACCGCGCACCTTTTGAAACCAAATTTGCGACACCCAGGCACGTAACTTTAAGATAATGCAACATTTTGTATGTCCGTGTCAGATAAAAAATGCTGAAAAACATAATTTCCTGTACAAAGTCGATGCAAATTGTGTTTTTCAACCGATGATTATAAATGTACGATTACTTTTACTTTTACTGGTTTAAATGAATTTATTTTATGCTCTTTATGATTGCAAAAGGGCCTTCGACAAAGTTTATTTTAGAAAAACAATGAGAAACTAAGGTATATGAAACAAGGAAATGCATAATAATTCAAATCCAAAAAATAAGAAATTTGGTAATGTTTCGGCCCTTTTTCTTAAAATTTTGTTGGAAATGTAAAAAAAAATCATAAAAAATAACAATTCTACTCGTTGCATAAAGTTAGCTAAAGACAAAAACACACACACACAAATATTTTTAGGGTAATTTTCATACACTTATTTGCATAGTTACTTAGTAAGAATATAAAAACAAAATTCATGAAACAAGGAAAGGCATAATAATTTGAAAAAAAAATAAGAAACTTGATGATGTTTTCGTCCTTTTTCTTAAAAATTTGTCGGAAATGAAAAAACAAGATTATTCATCAAAAATAACAATTCTACTCGTTGTATAAAGTTAGTTAAAAGCAAAAGCAAACACACACAAAAAAATATTTTTAGAGTAATTTTCATACACTTATTTGCATAGTTACTTAGTAAGAATATACAGAATATACATACAGAAATTTTACTCTACAGTAATGTAGTTTACATCCGGTTCTACACTCGAGCAAATTTTCTAGGGGATCGCACAATCGGAAGCCGAGATCTGAAAGGGGTCTACTGACCCCCCTCAAGTATGCCTTGCTCTGAAACAGCCTAGTTAATATGCTTAACTATAAGGGAATTATTATCTATTCATGGCATTTCCGCAGATAAATAAATATATACTTTCAATCTGATACCAACGAGGAAAACATTTTCCATGTTGCCCTCCCCAGTCTTTTCACATAAAGAATGCTGTACAAAAACAGGGGGATTGTCCGTATTTCTGCAAGAGCGCTTGCACAGTCGGAGTAGAGTTTATGTTTTGTTATTGTTTAATGTTGGAAAACAACGAACAATATATCTTCCTTTCGCAAACCTTACGCTCATTAAATTTTATTTTGTTGCACCTCAGTATTACTATTATTATTAACTTGCCTACACACATTCGGTTGAAAGAAATAACAAAGATGAATTGTACGACTGGTTCATAATGTAAGTTGAAGACACCGACATGTGATTACTTGTTAGCGTGTATAATGAACGAAAAATAAATAAATATTATCAGAATCTATTTGCTTGCTGTTAAGACATATAGATATGAATCTAATTGTTTATGACCCCTGTCAATAATTAATTATGTTTGAAATTTGAATAGATATGAAAGAAGGCTTTTACACTCCTTACTGAGATGATATATTCATAAAGACCCACGGACTTTAAATAATTCATGACATCACATATGCGCTTATAGGCGGAAAAAGTATATAGGTCCTCGGTGATACAGTCGTTATTTGGCATCAGGCGTCATTAGCGTACGTAGCGGGGGGGGGGGGTTGCAGGGGTTAAAATGCCTTCCTTATTTTGAGACCCATTTTGTACGCAGGGAGATATTCACAACCCCCCCCCCCCCTCCCTTTTTTGGTTCGAAACGACCTCAAATCTGAAGACCTTTTTTTATGTTGCTTCTAAAATTTGTTGTGGTACGAAATCTCAAGTTATTGGTGTAGAGTCTTTTTTATTGTTGGCTTGTCAGCTTTTCATTCAGATTGAACCCCCCCCCCCCCATTAAAAAATCCTGCGTACGCCACTGTTAGGCATGTACATGTACTTCCAAAAATATTTACGCCATAACATATTTTAGTTATTAAGATACCTGTTCTATTAAAAAGATCAGTAATAACAGATCGTTCGAGTATCCTATACGGACTACTTATTCAACACAGTTGAATTTAATAAACATTCTCACATATTTTTTTAGCTGCGCAAGGTGGTGTTCAATGGCACTGACATAACTCTTACGATTTATGATTACTCATACAATTCCTGTTAAAAACTATTGTAATGCCAACTGAAGAGAAGCAACGTGTATATAATTATTGATTTACCTAATTTCTATGAGTTATTAATCAGGAAATATAATTGATTTATCTGAAATGATACGACCAAACCTGACTTAGTCAGGTTTCTACCTAAATTCACCAATTAACATGATTAATTACGTATATTATTTTTTTGTATTAAGAAGTTTTTTAATTGTTAACAACTTCAATTCATACATGTCATATACAAAATAAAATACATACATCAGTTACGGTCTTAAACTGTAAACTCTTGCTATATAGTGCGTATCCAAAAAAGTTTAGACTTTTTAAAAATCATGTAAAATTATACATTTGTAATATCCTGATGATTTTTCCACATTTTAACATTGGTACAGATCCATATAATGACGATATAACCGTCGAAAAATATTTCCGCTTGAGTGAGCACCACTTGCTTTTGAAAATGTAGTGAAAAATGATTTGCGCAGAACTTTAAAATAGTCATGCAAATAAAAGTGGACCTTAATCATAAAGAAAATGTGGATTTTAGCAAGTGAAATTAATTTGAAGAAATCTTTTACCTTTTAAAAACTTGTGTCCTTCGAAGAGTGCATTGCGCCCCACCACACTCCCCCCACACACCGAGGCCATCGAGACGATATTTTCTTAACACTAAGCTGTGATTTACATGAAATGGCTTGGTCTTGATTCTAATTATTTTAATCATTGTCAAGCTTGGGAAAAGTGTGGAGAAACAAGTATTAAATGAAAAATGAAATGTAAACCCACGTTAAATGATAAAAGCTCAGTGAAAAATGCTGGAGATGTCTGATGTAAGCATTTGTTCAGATTTAGTTATGTTCTCAGATCCAGCTTGCACAAAAAGGGTAAATGTTGTACTTACTAAATGTTGAAATTTCAATTTGAGTGGCAAAATTGTTACAAAATGCTTGAATGTATCCGTTTTGTTTCAATTGACTAAAAGTACAAGGGAAATGTATGAGAATTGTTTTGCAGCTTGTTACGATACTGCAACAAATAACAAGTAAATTTGATTTTTTTTTATTTCCTCTTTTTTATTACAGGAAATAATTATACATAAATAAAACAAATAATGATCTTACATAAATCTCTTGAAGTGTCCGATGTAAAATCCCGAAGTGATGATGCTATATCCAAGTAATAATCCAAATGATAAAAATCCCAGTTGACTGGCGAAAATTCACAATGATGGCGATGATGAAACTGATGTTGAAGTCCGATGAATAATAAGAGTCACTGCAACGAGTTGAAATGTCCGTGAAGACGATGTTGATGATGATTAACAGTCAATTTCAGCAATCCATGGGTTGAAGCGTGTTCATTGAACAGGTTGATGATGTTGAGAACTGATAATTTCTCTCTCAAAATAACTGCAAACAGTTCATTGATGCATAAACTGCTCTGATCTGATCTGGTGAAGTGATCTCATATGATGTGATGTGATCTCCTGCTCTCATATGATGTGATGGTGTGATCTAATATGATGATGTGATGGTGTGATGATCATCTTGAAAAATCTGCAGCTTTTATACTAATTACAAGTGTTCTAGATCATTCTCAAATTTCGACTAATCTACAAGCTTCTAGAATTGTCTTCCAAAAGAACTTTCTCCTTTCAGGAGCAGTCAAAATCCAGAACACTCTTGAATGACCTCATTGAAATCAACAGTGTAAACAAAATACCTAAGCCTATTCATTTCCACTACCAATACAATTCTATTGTTTGGCTTTTCCTTATTCAACAATAAAACTCCTTGGCCTTTAAATAGGCAAGGCCTGCATAATAAAAAGACATCCTGGAATGTTCTTTACAATTCTTGGCTATCCTTAAAGGGAAATAACTAATAGATAAATGTAATTGCTTTTAAAATTCTTTTACAATTATTCATATATGTAACACCTCCCCCACCGGGGAAAAGAAAGCTTTACCGTAGTAAAGGTTTCTTTATGATTATTTTTTCTTTTAACTGTTCAAAGTCATCTTGATAAATCATTTACAGTTATCGTGTACAAAGATATAGTACTTAACGAACATGTTAAAATAAATGAACATCAAAGATGTTTTCTTCAAATGACACACTTGGTCAAAATCATGAATAATTTCACTTTTTATACTCTTGATAGAGCATCAGCAATTACATTATTCTTTCCCTTTATGTGTACAATTTTCAAAGGGAATGGTTGGAGCATTAGGCTCCATCTGTACAGTCTTTGATTCTTTGTTTTGAATTTCTCCAAAAACACAAGAGGATTGTGGTCTGTATAGACTGTAATCTCTCCATTGGTTAGATACACCTCAAACTGCTGAAGGGCTAGTACGAGACTCAGGGCCTCTTTTTCAATAGTTGAGTATTTCTTTTGAAACCGATTGAGTTTCTTAGAGAAGTAGCACACTGGTTTTTCGATGCCTTCTTCATCTTCTTGGAGCAATACTGCTCCTACTCCAACATCACATGCATCAATAGCTACTTTGAACGGCTTTGTGAAGTTTGGAGCTGCCAAAACAGGCTCATTCACCAAAATGGCCTTTAATTTCTCAAACGATCTTTGACATTCGTCAGACCAAACATACTTCACTTTTGCCTTCAGCAGGTTTGTCAGAGGACTAACCACTGTACTGAAATTTGGAACAAATTTCCTGTAGAAGCCACTCATACCTAAGAATCTGAGCAATTCTTTCTTAGTTGTGGGAATTGGGAAGTCTAAGATAGCTTGTATCTTGGCTTCTCTTGGTAGCACTTGCCCTTGACCAACCACATGACCAAGATATGTGACTTTTGCCTTGGCAAATTCACTCTTCATCAGATTCACTACTAGATTGGCTTTGTCCAGCCTGTCAAACAGTGCTCGCAAATGATTCAGATGATCATTCCAAGTATCACTGTATATTAGGATGTCGTCAATGTATACGACACAATTGTCAAGTCCGGCAATCACTTGATTTGTCAACCTTTGGAAGGTTGCTGGTGCATTTTTCATTCCAAAAGGCATGACTTTGCATTGAAATAAGCCTTCAGGTGTGACAAAGGCTGATATCTCTTTGGCTCGGTCAGTCAGTGGCACTTGCCAATATCCTTTAAGCAAGTCTATCTTTGTGATATAGGCAGAATTTCCAACCCTATCAATACAATCTTCTAACCTAGGAATTGGATACGAGTCAGTCTTAGTTACTGCATTTACCTTTCGGTAATCAATGCAAAATCTCTGAGAGCCGTCTGGCTTTGGAACCATTACAATGGGAGAACTCAAACTACTCTGACTCGGTTCAATTATGTCATTATCTAACATAAACTGTATTTCCTTATTCACCATTTCCAACTTGCTTGGATTGAGCCTATAAGGATTCTGTTTGATAGGTCTTACATCACCTACGTCTACATCATGTACAGTTAAAGGTGTACGACCTGGTTTGTCTTTACATACATTCTCATATTCTCTTAACAGGCCAGATATATCATTTCTCTGATCTTCAGGCAGGTGTTTTAATGCCTCATCCATATTTCTTAACATCTCTGAGTTAGACAACTTTATACCACATGGTTCGTTCTTAGATACATCTGTATAAGACAATTCATTATCTGTCTTTCCATAGCATTCTTCTTCATGTACATCTACATGTTTTTCTTCTTCTTTGACCTGTGTTGTACCTATTGGCTGACTAGCCTCTCGCTCAAAGTATTCTTTCAACATGTTTACATGACAAACTCTTTGAGACTTTCTTCGATCAGGGGTACTGATCACATAGTTGACATCATTCAATTTCTTTTTGACTATGTAGGGACCACTAAACCTAGCTTTCAAGGGCTCACCTTGCAAAGGCAACAACACTAACACTTTGTCTCCAGGCTTGAAACTTCGCTCTTTTGCATTTTTATCAGCATGAGCTTTCATTTTTCCCTGCGACTCTTTCAAGTGTTCCTTAGCCACATCACAAGCTTTTGAGAGCCTTTCTCTAAACTTTGACACATAGTCTAGAAGGTTTACATCATCATCCTGAACCATAAACCTCTCTTTGATAAGCTTTAGAGGACCCCTAACCTCATGACCATAGACCAATTCAAATGGACTGAAACCTGTGGACTCATTCGGGGAATCCCTAGTTGCAAACAGTAGGAATGAGATCCCTTTATCCCAGTCATCGGGATAGTCTTCACAATAAGCCCTAATCATGGTCTTCAAAGTCTGATGATAGCGTTCTAACGCTCCTTGGGACTGTGGGTGATAAGCAGAGGACTTGATCTGCTTTATTCCCAACTCCTTCATAACTTGCTGAAATATTCCTGACATGAAATTTGACCCTTGATCAGATTGAATTTCCTTCGGCAGACCGTACCTAGTGAAAAACTGCACTAACGCCTGCACCACTGTCTTTGCAGTGATACTTCTCAAAGGTATCGCCTCTGGAAACCGTGTAGACAAGTCCATAATCGTCAGGAGAAATCTGTGACCCGACCTAGTTCTGGGTAAGGGTCCGACACAATCAACAAGAACCCTAGTAAAAGGTTCATCAAATGCAGGAATGGGTATTAATGGAGCAGGCTTGATAGAAGGCTGTGCCTTACCAATAATCTGACATGTATGACATGTCTTACAGAAATGCACAACATCTTTGTGCATCTTAGGCCAATAGAAATGCCTCATAATTCTATCTTCTGTCTTCCGAATACCGACATGACCTGCCATAGGTAACTCATGAGCCATTTTCAGAATATCTGTGCGGTAACAAGGAGGAACTACAACCTGGTGAATTATACACCAATCTTCATCAGCTGGTCTCCGGGGAGGTCTCCATTTCCTCATCAAAATGTCATCTTTGACATAAAAACACTCAGGAACCTTATCAGCCTCAGCCTCAGAACATGCTTTTTGTGACAAGCTTTTTAATTCTGGGTCTGCCTGTTGTGCCTGTACAAGGGAGGATTTACTAAACAAACTATCATTGTTAGCAACAGAGCCTTCAACACTATCCCCATTCAAATCCTTGAAAAAGGTTTCAGCTAACCAGACATCAGTACTCTCCTCTACATCAGCAGATTCCGCATCATCCTTTTCAGCTCTACGAGTCTGAGACCTAGTAACAACACAATCCGGGAAAATCCCTGGAAAATCTTCCTGCAACAATTCAGTTTCAGCTACCTCAACGGGCTTTTCCGAAACCACTGGAGATGCAACAACTTTATCTCCAGCCAAGTCGTTACCTAACAAGAAATCAACACCTTTCATGGGTAATTCTGGAACGACACCAACAGTCACAGGACCACTAACTAGGTCACACTTTAAGTCGACCTTATGCAAAGGAACCGACATGAAATTTGGGCCAATACCTTGAACTAAGACGTTGGCATTCTCTGAACTCTCCGGAGGAAGAGCCGAATCACCTGGCACCAACAGGGACTGTGCAGCCCCTGTATCCCTAAGGATCACCACTGACCTACCAGCAGCACCAGTCGAACAAGGGGATACTTCACCATCATGCAAAAAACTTCTAAAAGTTTCATCAACCTGCTTGACTTTATCAGCAAATACCAGAGAAACACTCTCAACATCTTGATTGGGCTCTGATGGAACAAACTCCATCGAGGGAACACTTGTTTGCTTGACAAAACCCATGTCTTTCTTAGTTTTGGTTGGCATTCCAACCAATTTCCAACATGATTCTTTCAAATGTCCCGATTTATGACAATGAGTACAAATTTTGGAACTACGACTCTCAGACCTTTTGGTTGATTCTGTGCCCCCACTAGCCTGATTCTTTTTAGCGTCTTTGTCCTTGCTTGCATATTTTCCCTCACTAGGTTTATTGTGGGATTCAAATGACCCTTTACCTTTCTTTTTCCAATAATTCTTGAAAGGAGGCCTATCTCCACTACCTTTATGTGTGACCTCAAATTCATCAGCTACTATGGCTGCTTTACTGACTTCAGTAACTCTGTGGTCACCTAAGTGAGATTTAATGCCAAAAGGAAGACTCTTTTTGAATTCTTCTAGGAGGACAACTTCCCTAAGGTGAACAAAATCTTTGTCAACTTTCAGTGATCTGTACCACTTATCGAACATCATTTCTTATTCCCTAGCAAATTCAACATACGTCTGGCCTGATTGTCTTTGCATGTTCCTAAATTTATGTCTGTACGCTTCTGGTACCAACTCATATGCATTGAGAATTGTTTCTTTTACTGTAGCATAGTCACATGATTGCGTTTCAGAGAGTGAAGAATAGACTTTTGCAGCCTTTCCAACAAAAACACTTTGGAGGAGAAGAGTCCAGTATTCCTCGGGCCAATTCAGTCTCTTGGCCACTTTTTCAAATGACACAAAATATGTATCAACTCCCTCTTCATCAAATTTTGGCATAAGGCGAATGTTTTTCGCCACATCAAAGCCTTGGGGAGATTTATCTTTAGCAGAGTTAGTATTTGCATGAGCTAACTCCATTTCTTTCAATTTCAACTGGTACTCCAATCTCATTCTCTCCTTTTCAATGTTTATTTTCTCCATTTCAAGGTTTTGTTTGATTCTCTCTTTTTCCAATTCAATGTTTGCCAGTTGGATCTGAGCATCCTCTGACATATTGATAGAAGTTTCAGGCTCCTCTGTAAGCTTCATGTGACTAGCTAACAAGTCAATTATCTCTGCCTTCTTTAAACCTGGGGCTAGAGATACACCCAAATGATCACAAACTGTTATCAAATCATCTTTCTTCAGTGACTTCAAATGATCATATGACAATTCTGTCATTGCAAGAAATTCTTCAACATCAAATGTAGCCATAGTGAATATACACAAATACAAGCACGTAATAACACAGTACAGTATATTCTAGAACTTTCCAAAATGTTTCCAAAATGTTTCCAATTCAAATTGGCTTTTGTTTCAAACTGACTTTCGTCTCAAATTGGCTTTCGTTTCCTGAAAAACTGGTTTTAGTTTCAAATTGGCTTATACAAATTTGGTTTTCGTTTCCCGGACAAGCCCCCAAAATTATTTGTTACGATACTGCAACAAATAACAAGTAAATTTGATTTTTTTTTTATTTCCTCTTTTTTATTACAGGAAATAATTATACATAAATAAAACAAATAATGATCTTACATAAATCTCTTGAAGTGTCCGATGTAAAATCCCGAAGTGATGATGCTATATCCAAGTAATAATCCAAATGATAAAAATCCCAGTTGACTGGCGAAAATTCACAATGATGGCGATGATGAAACTGAGGTTGAAGTCCGATGAATAATAAGAGTCACTGCAACGAGTTGAAATGTCCGTGAAGACGATGTTGATGATGATTAACAGTCAATTTCAGCAATCCATGGGTTGAAGCGTGTTCATTGAACAGGTTGATGATGTTGAGAACTGATAATTTCTCTCTCAAAATAACTGCAAACAGTTCATTGATGCATAAACTGCTCTGATCTGATCTGGTGAAGTGATCTCATATGATGTGATGTGATCTCCTGCTCTCATATGATGTGATGGTGTGATCTAATATGATGTGATGGTGTGATGATCATCTTGAAAAATCTGCAGCTTTTATACTAATTACAAGTGTTCTAGATCATTCTCAAATTTCGACTAATCTACAAGCTTCTAGAATTGTCTTCCAAAAGAACTTTCTCCTTTCAGGAGCAGTCAAAATCCAGAACACTCTTGAATGACCTCATTGAAATCAACAGTGTAAACAAAATACCTAAGCCTATTCATTTCCACTACCAATACAATTCTATTGTTTGGCTTTTCCTTATTCAACAATAAAACTCCTTGGCCTTTAAAAATAGGCAAGGCCTGCATAATAAAAAGACATCCTGGAATGTTCTTTACAATTCTTGGCTATCCTTAAAGGGAAATAACTAATAGATAAATGTAATTGCTTTTAAAATTCTTTTACAATTATTCATATATGTAACAAGGGTAAGTTTAATTTTGCCTTTTCCCCTTGACACAGCGTGAACACGAGCATTCTGCGCAAACAGATTTCTGCGAGCTTTACAAAAATGGACAGTGCTCACTCAAGTGTAAAATTCTGTCAAAACTTTTACTTTCATTGGATAGATGAGACCCAAACCTAAGATTGAATGTGATAAATTTACCCAAATGTTGTATATTTTTTAATTCCCAGGGCTTTTTCAAAGTGTGAACATATTTTTGATACGCACTGTTTAGTAACCCGCTCCCTAGCTTATGTGTCCAGTGCTTTGGTCCGGTGTGTGCGCGCACTGACTCTGTGTAGTTTGGTACCATTTGTTTGTACACCAACGCACCGGATGCACGCATAGGATCCACTGCACGCACACGTACACGATCGCCTATGATTTGCTCTAAATGAAAACATATGCTGCAGTTTTTTTTTACCAGGTTATTATATGTCTTAAATCTCTTTTATTTTTTGATGAGAAAGATATGTTTTTTTCTAGAACTCACTACAACTCCCCACCCAAAAAAAGAAAACGTAAGTAGTTGGAAAAAAGGAACATAGAGAGTGTTTGTGCTGGAATATTTTATAGAAGCGATATTCTTGCATAAACTCCCCCATTCACTGTGCGCTCGTACATTATATTTGCAATAGAACACTTTTACGCGAACTTACCCGGCGAGTTACACTATAAGCACGATTCGCTTTAGTATAAGATCGTAACATACGTCAAATACAATATATCTTTACAAATTAATATATGAATACATTGTAAATTCATGTAGTTAACACTTTACATTTTCTTATTTTTCCTTTAGTGTTACAATAAAACCTAATGAAACTCAACGTACTCGTTTTTTTCTATTGTCAAAATGTTCAAAACAGATTTTCCAAATACACAAAGCCAATCATTAATACAACCTAGTCGAATTGAAGCCATTAACAAGGATTTTCCATACCCCCTCCCCACCTTGGCCTCATTCCTCAAATATTTCATATCCTATAACAACATCAGCCTCTGGCCCTGAACCCTAACTACCTACCACCCCCCCCACCCTTGTTTATAAAAAGGAGTTTGAAAATAGCCAAGAAGCAAAACAAGAATAAAAAAGAAAGAAAAGAGGAAATAAAAAAAAAAACACGGAAGCAAAACAAAACAAATACAAACCCCCTTCCAAGACATGTGTCCCCCTACCCTCTACACCTCCCCATAACCCCTCCCCCCTCCCATGCCCTTCGTCGTCACAACCTTCCCATTCTACTCGTGTGGGGGCGGAAAGAACGATCTCTTTTTCTGAATGGTAAGAATGAAAAAAAAATATATGTACATATACATGCATGTATTAATGAAAAATACTCTCAAACCTAAAAATAGTTTATTCATTATCGTTATTACATGCTATTCATTTTATTTATTCTTTTATTCTTATCTTATTTTTCATTTATTTTTCATTTATCTATCTTTTTTTCAATTTATTTTATTTATTCATTTTCATTTTATTTATTAATTTTTATTATTTTTTTTTGCACATCTAGCTCTCCCTAAACTCCTCCCAACATTCCCATTTTTAAAGTGAAGGGGGTATTTATTTCTATTTAATGCCAATTTTCTTTCTTCAAATTCATCTACTTTAAGTTTAAGTTTAATCTTATTCAAAACTATTTCTGAATTGTTATCTCTACCACTGAAAACTAAATACTTCACAAGGATTATAAAGTGATTAACCAATTTTTCTTTTCCTTGATCTGCTTATTTTATCGCCCAAAATATGTCTTTTCAAGTAAGATTGGTGAAAGAAACAAAGTCAAAAATATTCTCGCAGTCTCTCCATATTAATTTTGCTTTTTCGCATTAAAAAAATAAATGACGATATTAAAGTCTCTTCTTCTTTTTTACAGTAGCTACACAGAACATGCAGAATAGAATCAACTTTCCCAAATAAATGCAAATGCTGATTTGTATAAATGATTCCGTGTATTGATTTAAATTGGAACCCTTTTAAGTCGGCTGTTTAATGTAAATTGCATTTTTCTTTTGAAAATATTTTCTATGTCTTTATCTGAAAGACGGTAGTTACACTTTAGTCTTGTGAATACTCCAGGTGTTATTGCTTTCTGGTTAAGAAATGTTGTATATTTCTTTTTTTTATGCAATGTTACTTATTGCTACAACGTTTGTCCCTAATTAAAAAAACTATGTCAGGATCATCAGGAATAGTTTCTCTATCTGTTCTCATATTTCTCTTCCAGCTGACCGGAAGTGTATCATAGATCTTGCTAATCAATTGAACATCATTGGGTTCTAATCCTCGTCGTTGAAAGTATCCATGGGATATCAAATTTCCGTCACTATCCATTATGTGGTTCAATCTATATATTTTTTTGTCAAAAAGCTTTCTGTCAAATTTTCACTTTCCGTTAACTGGTATGAATTTATTATTAAACATTACTTAATTTCCTTTGTATGGTTCATAACTCTGCTGGAAATTCCTCGTTTCTATCCACACTTCCAGAAGATCTGTATAGAATTTTGGCAATGTTAAATTCAAAAGGCCAAGTAAATAGTAACAAGAAAAAATGAAATTTCAGCCTACATGTTGTGTAGCGTGATTAAAATATAACTTCCATTTCATTTCGTTATTTTCCATAAGTTTTTTTCCCCACATAACTCTCTGTGCTTTTATTAACAGTTCAAAATTCATCATTTTAAGACCTCCCAAATGGTAATCCAGATACATAGTATTTTTATTAATTTTATTTCTTTCACCCCACAGGAACTCAAAAGTTATCTTTTCTCACTCCTCAGAACCCATTTTGGAACTGGCATGAGGGATGCTGTGTATGGATTTTGAATATATAAATATTTTGAGTACTGTATTTTGTAAACTTTTTTTTGATACGCACTGTATATTTGATAAATATTTAAAACTTATTACTGTATATCTTGTGTTGTTTCATGTTTCCTCAATGTTTCCTCAAATTATACATGTATAAACGTTTCATACGCTTGTTTGTTGGCAGTTATATATGATATTGGCAGATTCCAGTGATGTTTCAATACATGTAGATACAATCAATTCGGAATATATACATCACACCTAAAATGTATCGTTTTCAAATGAATGTAGTCATACCTTGTTCAGTTAGGACTTTGCCCAAACATTATCTTGTACTTTATATAACTCCTTTTTCATGATCTGAGAAAAAAATAATTACATGCCTATTTATAAGTCCTTAACATATAAGCTTGTGTTTTCCTCCTACATTTTCTTAAAATAATGATAAGCATATCCTGCTCTTGACTTTCTGCAGGACTCAGTAAAAATCATTTTATATACATGTATATATAATAAATAGTGCGTATCAAAATCAAGTGCTGTAAAATTATACGTTTGTAATATCCTGAAGATTTTTCCACATTTTAGATATGATCAAAATTATTGCATGACCGTCAAGTTAGGTATATATATGCATTTTTTGGTGACAGTTGTAGTGTAGGGTGTCTACTTCAAGAATCCGACGGGTGCCACTTGGGCACCCTTGGGCTTTTTTCACTTTCACTCTGAACTTACTGCTTACTCTACAGAGCCTTATGTAGAAGAAATGGACGGGAATCAGAATCAATTGAACCTGTAAAGTAGTATTCAAAGTTGATCTCTTTCTTAACTAATAATAAATGTAAAGATTAAGAGCCTACCCCAACTGAAAAGTCAGGAAAGTGAAGTCTTCTCCAAGATCTTTATCCGGAGAAAATCTTACCGAAAGACTCCCCTGCTGGCCCTTCAACTAACCTTTTATGTATGGATTAGAAGTATAAGTTATGAGGACATTCCTGTACCTGTTCATAGCACAGTGGATACTCCCATCATGGCATTGTCAGACCTTTTTCCTTGTGTATTAATATCGGGGGCCACCATGCATATTCTAGGGCTAGCGTTTGTCACTTTCATGACTTTGGTGTATCGTTTTGTGCCATTCTAAACACAAGTATAACTTAACATGCAATCGAGACTGAAGAGGGGCAAATCAGACTGGGAGAGGATTAAGCAAGTTCAGAGTGCAACTCGTTCCCTTGCCAGATTGACACAATACGGTATCCCCACATAATATATTGTCTGTGTACAGCCAGTTTTTTTCCTGCTAGTTTGCATACCATAACTTACAATACATTACAATATCGATCACTTTCTCATCAGTTGAAAACTTGTAAATCCTAAAAGAGAACAGTCTGGTAGAACACAAATGTCAGTGTTGTCAGAGAAAAAATATATATACGCTCTACTCCCATGATATCTTCAGAAGATAACTGATACTAGGTGGAACAAGACTTTAGGCCTACCCGAGTACGTGGAAAAGAACATTAGGCCTACCCGTACTTGTTCATGACAAAGTGGTTCCTCCCCTTGCAGATGCAAGTCGATGTCACCCTGTTCTATGAGGCTTAATGCAGTTGCCGCCCAGCCGTCGAATCATGTTTTTTTCATAATTCATACTGCAAGTGTGAAGCGAACATGACAAAGTGTAGATCGAAATTTTAAAGGAATTTACACTTTTTAAAATACTTATAAGCTCCCGCCTTCATTACAGCTTTCATGAGCTAAAATTACCTAAAGGTGATCTTGGTATGTGATTTATTTTTGTATAAATGTACATTCCATTTTCCCATAAGCTTTGGTTTGATACCAAACATGATTTATTCCGTACACTAGAAAAGAGATATTAACTGTAAATCATAATTAAGAGGTTGACCTATATGAAAAGGATGGTGTAGTCTATGACGTCAGAAAATGATGTTGCCCCAAGTGTACCCAAGTTACAACTGTCAGATTCTAAATATGCTCATTTTCAATATGATTATCAGCCCAAAATACATTTAATGCTCAATTGAGAACGCATTATATGTTGCATTGCTTACATTTGTGACTTTACTTGACCTTCATGACCTTAAATTACCTTTAAATTGTCTGAACGCAGTATAAATGCCTTGTGATTCATAATTGTGGATTTGATTTAGCTTTTGCTATAATTTGATATCAAACATATTCCGCACAATAGAGAATTAACAATTAAGAGGAATGTATGATGTCACATAAATAAAATTCCTCAAGATGCCAAGGTTGCACCCATCAAGTTTTTAATATGCGCATCCTCAACTTAACTTTCAGCACATGATGCCCATACTTCCTAACTTATTTTATTTAAGACATGTATTTCGCCTTACATGTATTACTTACATTATTTTGTAATGCAATTTGACCTTTTATGACCTTAATGATCTCTCACTTACAAAGATGTCTTTTAAATGCCAGTGATATATTTGCATTTGATTTTTCATTAGTTTTAATTTGATACCAAACACGACATGCTTATTTCATAAAATATGAAAGTCATATATAAGAGGTATGTAAAAAAGTGGGCGTGGCCTATGACGTCAATTAAAAAAAATGCCCAAGGGCGTCCAAGTGGCACCAGTAGGATTCTTGAAGTAGACACCCTACACTAAAACTTTCAGCAAAAAAAATGCATATATCCCCAACTTGACGGTCATGTTGTGGTTCTACTTGACTAATAATAATAACAATATTAACAATATGTTTATAATTATAATAATATAGGGTTTTTATATTGCGCACATATCCACCTTGTTAGGTGCTCAAGGCGCTCCTATATTACCCGGCTAAGCTAGGCGTTCATAGCGCACACAGCTTTTTAAGAAATTACTTCCTACCGGTACCCATTTACCTCACCATGGTTGAGTGCAGCACATTGTGGATTAGTTTCTTGCTGAAGGAAATTACGCCATGGCTGGGATTCGAACCCACGACCCTCTGTTTCAAAGTCCGAAGACTAATCCACTGGGCCACAACGCTCCATACGAGCGTTATTACTTTAGGGTATCATTAGTGGCCAATAAGCAGAGCTGCAACCCCTTTACACATAACAACCTTAAAACACACAGATTTTATATCGTAAGTAACAATATTAACAAATAAAATACCCTTTATCAAAAAACAAAATTTCAAAAACATCTGGCGAAATATTAAATAAATAAGAAGAAGAAACAAGTTTGTTACTCAGAGAGAATGCTAATTCAAAATCGATGAATGTTCAATGATTGCTCTTACTGGTAAATTGTGACATTACTAAACAGCATAAGATGTATTTAACATCATGCTATCCCTTCAGTCATTCACCTTAACTTGTTTACAAACTTCCCCAATGCCATCTTATAATTCCAAACCAACAATGCCATTTTAACTCCTGAATCGTACCCATAAAGCAACACTTAGTGCGTCAACTAACTTCAAGGAACAAAATTTTTTTAAAGTATAATTCATAATACTTTGAGTTGCCAATTCGTCCACTGCCAACTCGTCTTCTCACCACATGGTGTACCTTTATTTAGTCATTCCGTTCATCAACATTTCGTCTAAAAACGATTTGGTATAATAACCATTCGGTATAATGACCATTTAGTCAAATCACTACTTCGTCTAATCACCATTTCGTTTAATAACCAGTTGGTCCGATATCCATTTTTTTCATTCATTTTGCACAATTAACATAGGACGTTCGTTGTTCGTATAATTATGTCGCATGTATACATGTACACGGTAAACGGCGGAAAATTCATCCGTTCTGAAAGTTTTGTGCAGCTCAAAACTGTTTGAGCGGGTGAAATCACAGTGGATGGATGCTCGAAGAATATAGCGTATAAAAGATGTATGCAATGGGTAAACAACGGATGCATAGCGTTTTCCAACGTTTTACATCCGTTTTGCATCCGCAAGTTCTATGGGACCGTGCCTTAGATAATTCGGATTTTACACCCCCAAAAACTATTGATATAATATACAGATACACCATGCTTATGAGTGCGACCGTTCCGAATATTACACAAGCGTGGAATTTGAAGAAATCTATTCAACGACGCGTAGCGGCTTAAAAAAAGAAGTTCCTGTTTTAACGTAAAACGTAATACATTTTAGGTTAAAAGATCACAGAAAATTTACTCGCACATCAATTATTGTGTTGTAAGGAACTTATTCTGTCTTTGGTTATAGAAATAACTAGAATGTCACATTTTCGGGATGGAATATCACAAATATTGGCTCGCGTTTTTGCACTTGCATCAATTATTGCTTATGCAGTACTTATTTTGCAATTTTCAAGTTTTGGTTCGCGTTTAGCGATCATATCAATTATTGATTAATAATGTACTCGTTGTTTATGGTTACAAAAAAATGCTTCGAATGCCCCGTTTTCGGGTTGGAAAAAAATAAACCTGAATGTACATTTCATGTTAATATATACATGCATATATATATATATCAGTGTTGTAGTGCATTGATGCTCGGCCTTGGCCTTAAGGCGCCTTAAGGCCTATTTTTTCAAAGCCTTGGCCTTGAACATTCAGGCCTTGGCCTTGAGAGGGCCTTGGCCTTGGCCTTGAGGATTTTGAGCCTTGAAATTTCAAGGCATTTTCAAGGCATTTTCAAGGCTTTTTCAAGGCATTTTGTATTTTGTACTTTCATTTGTTTTATACAAGTAATTATAAATGTTTCAATTGTTCTGTACATGTACATCTAATGACACTAAATACTACCAGTCAGCAGCAGCAGAAGCAGTATGTGTACTTAGCAGTGCCATCAATTGCAATTATCATCACATAATTATGTAACAAAGAGAAGTGATGAAAATTGATATTATTTATTGGTAATATGACGTAATCATGACTAATAAGGATAATGACAATATCAATAATAATGATAATAATTACGATTAGGATTATAGTCAGTGGCGTAACTACAGGGGCATGGGGGCACGTGCCCCCCCCCCCATCGGCTGACTAAAAAAAAGGAGGAAAAGAGGGAGAAAGGAAGAGAAACGTAGTGGGAAAGAAGACAATGTTCATTATAATGTTATAATTATGTTATGTTACATTACATAAGAAACATTTTTTTCATATAAATGAAACATAATTTGCTTAGGGCATATGACTTCATTGTTCCTGGTGCTCCCATTGTCTGTTTACCGAGATATATAATCCTGTTATACTAAAACCTCCCGTTTTCAAGTCAATATACACCAAACTACCAAATATATTTCCTCGCACTTCGAGTTATTCTTTTACATGTACAAAAGTATGCTTCTTTTTTATGAATACTTTAAGTGATTGTCCCATTTTAAGGTCTTAATATAAAACATTTCCTGTCCGTGCCTACGTTCGCAGTAGTGGATTGGTGAAAGATGTCTGCTCTCCATCAATTCCTAGAATGAGTCCTTAAAATGTTCCTTTTTCTGTTTTCTGATCTGAATATCAAAAATTTTCAGCTCGCGCTTCGCGCTCGCATCATTTGGTTAGTGAACTATGTAAGTCCTTCTTGAATTCCTACAAACAAGCCTTAAAATGCCCCTCTTCAGGTCTGAATTTCCTCAATTTTCAGCTTGCGCTTCACGCTCGCAAGATTTGATTAGTGAGATGGGTATGTTAATTGTTAATCATGATTACAAGTGCTTTATGTGCATGTTTAGATGTAATTCTAACAAAATCAGCAAGCGCTTATTGACACTCCCATTAGATGACTATGGTGAGATGTGTATAATCTTAATAGATAAAAGATTCCTAAAATATAGTCCTTAAAATCTTCCTGTTTGGGGTCAATATTTACAAAAATTTCAGTTCGCGCTTCGCGCTCGCATTATTTAACGAGACAGGTACGTATCATGATTACAAAAGATTGATTGTAATGTCCCTTTTTAGGTTTGAATATCAAAAATTTTAAGCTCGCGCTTCGCGCTCGCATTATTTGACTAGTGAGATACATGTCCGTTTATTGGCACTGTCCTTATAAAAATATCTCTATTAGTTCAGTATACCTGGCAACTGGGAGCGCTTTGCGCGCTCACTAGGCAATTCCAAGTTTTTGCTGGTGCCCCCCAATGCCGTGACCCACGGTACACCACTGATTATAGTGATTTTATGACAGGAATAACTCTGACAGATCTGACTGCAATTTTGACAACAATTTTCATACTCTAAAAATAGCTTACTCTGAAGAATGATAACAAGGTTGATTTCTATTCCATTAGGTTTTCCTTCTATTATTTTCTTTGACCAACAAGAATGTTTTAAGTCTTAATGATATTCTGAAAAGATTCGGTAAACTTGAACACAAACTTCAATTTCGTCACTTCCAAATGGGCTATGGCATCAATGGCATGATGAGCCAAGCATGGCATACAGAGCAAAATTTTAGGTTTCAAAATCAACAAATTTTGGATTGTGCTTGCATATATTATTGTTAAGTAAGGTTCGCATTCAATTTACACAAAAAAATGCTTAGAATGTCTAGTTTTTAGATCGGAATATTACAAATTTTTGAGCTCGCGCTTTGCGCTCGCATTTTTTTGATTGGTGAGTTATGTATCCTATTTATGAGTCACTAAATGCAGTCCAGAACAGCTTCCTTTTCTGGTCACTAAAAATTTCTGCTTGTGTTTTGTGCTCGCGTTAATTTGTTTAGTAAGATGCACACCTTTTTCATGATTACAAAAACAGCTCAAAATATTTAAATTTCATTTCTTATTACAACATCTCGCAAGGATGCCCTTTTAACAGTGATTGGCACCATTAAATTGACCCAAAATCGAGTTTTACAACTTCAAAATTGATTTTTTTTTTTCAAAACCACTTGCTCGCTATGCTTTCTATAGCGGGAAATTAAAACCTAAATCAAAATATCTGTCTTATCAATTAGAAATCACTTAAAAAAGCTTTGCTGAACTGCACCAAAATTCTCATTTTGACTTATACTGTAAGTGCATTTTTGGCTTTGACCTCCCCCCCCAAAAAATACATTCTGCCTCCCCTGTCCCAGGTAGAGGAGAAAGACATGTTGAGAATGGGCATGCCATGATCAGATCACCTTGGTAATAATAATTATTGCAATGTGAATCGCCTAGAACAATAATGAATTGTACAAATGTAACTATATGTTTATTTTGATTTCATGTCTAAATCTACATGATCTATCATAAAATTATTTTCGTTTTAAATGTACAAGGGTAAAAAATTTTGCTCACTCACACCTTTTATACATTTGGTCCTGTGTGTCATGTATGCCGCCTAAGCATTGTTGTCTTTTTTCCATATATTGTACAATTGAAATGCCTTGGCCTTGAGGTTTTCAGGCCTTGGCCTTGGGCTTCCATGCCTTGGCCTCAGCCTTGGTTATTGAAGCCTTGGCCTTGGGTATTAAAGCCTTGGCCTTGGCCTTAGCCTTGGAGGTTTGAGCCTTGACTACAACACTGATATATATATATTTATATATATATATATATATATATATATATATATATATATATATATATATATATATATATATATATGTATGTATATACAGTTCTTTAAAAAAAGAGTTTACACTTTGAAAAAAAATCATTTAATTACACATTTTTCATATCCTGAATATTTTTCCACTTTTCAACATTGGTACAGATCCATTTCAGCAAATTACGATATATTTGTCGACATATATTTTTTCGCAAGAAATATAATTTAGATAACAAGAGAACATTTTAACACTGACAATCCTATCGAAATCGAGTGTTTAAATAAGAAAGTCATGACATTTTACATGTCGCTTGATTTCGCAAAAGAGTTATTTCATATGCACATCCCGGTTCGGTATGCCCCCCATGACGTCACCCACTCACTATTTCATTTTTCAATGAAAACTGATATTGTACCTAGCTCTCCTTTACCCACTTGTCCTCTCTAGTTGTTCTCCTTCAGCGAGCCTTGTTATCAAACTCTGCTCTTTTTGTAAACGATCTTATAGTAACTTTAGTGTTTGAAATTTGAAAAAGTTATAGGAAAAAAATGATTGAAATCGAGAGTTACAATTAAAACGAACTAAGAGAAGTGGAAGAGCCGTTTCATATATTATGTGCATCAAGTCTAATGTGAGAAGTGGTATTTTCGATAAAGTTGTCCTTCTTTTCATGAATTCACTCTCTATTGATCGACGATATAAAACAGCTAATTGGTTTTTACTTAACACGAAACAGGATGATAACAGTTTACACGGCTGACATGAACATTGAAATGACCCCCCCCCCCACAAAAAAAAGTGTGAGAAAATATTAACAAGAAACATGAAATCCAAGTGCATACTATGACATTTGAGTAATCAGTACAATAATTAAAAAAATTAAAGGACAATTAATTATCGCATGCGTTTCTATGAAATAATGGCTATATAAATCTAAACCAATCTTAACATAAATTTGACATATACTAATAAAAGGGAGAATTGATGACAGACAGAGAAACAAATGGGGAAAGAGAAATTGCAAGAGAGATTACAAAGAGAAAGTGGACAGGAGAGAGAGGTGGGCGGTGTTACAACCGATATTCCCGACCTTTCGTTTGAGGACGCGGACGCTATTTACAACGGTAGTTGACTTTGGAAGGGACTTTTTGGGCCCGTCATCATGGTCGTAAAACTCAGTCCTGCAATGCAAATTGTGTGACATGAGATTTTTTTTTCGTTTCGCATCTGCGACGGAAACATTCAATATGCGTTTCGTGTGCAAAATTCTGGTTGCTACTATGGTAACAGCGATTTATCCGATTGAGGACGACTTTCCAAAGCCACATTTGACTCCTCCTAGAGCTCGAGAGGCCGCCCGGGGGGCCCACTTCCATTGATTAGTGGATACCAGTAGCGACCACCCGTAAAAGGGGACAGAGTGGGCAGGTACGTTACGTATATAGGCCTATGTAACGTTATAAGGGTGTCAAAACGATGTTTAAAAATGCTGAAAAAAGGGATATATATCCAATACTTGTAGGGTTTCACAAGCCAAATACTTGTTAAGAGATGCATTTTCATAATCTTTATTGCTTCCCTTGTATAGCATGTTTAGGGTACTTTTCGAAACCCCATGGTCGTGCCTGGTATCCACTCATCAATGGAAGTGGTCCCCCCGGAATTTGAATCTAATCCCCATTTCTGGGGAATGTAAAACATAATGCCCCTCACATCGTGTGCGAGAGGCATATCGTTTGTGTATAAGGAGTAAACAAAAGAAACAAAGAAACAAAAGAAACAAGAGGAAACGAGTTCAAAGGTATCGCATATGATGTGTACATATCAACGCATGCGAAATGTTCGGCTGGAGAGGTTGATCTGATCCATGAAATCAATTGCCAGTGATCCACCAATAATCCACATTAATTGTAATATCGATTCGATGGACTGTAATGATCTATATTTAAGCCTTCATTCAGTAAGTTTTTCCTCACTCAATATGTTCTCGATTTGCTTGAAAAACCACTTTCTTAACCACGTCCTAATTTTGAATATCTCCAGCCATCAGTCGTAATATACATGCATGTATGGTACGGGTGTCGCGGAAAGGGATTTTGCACACGAAAAGCAGATTTGTAGGGCCTGTAACCCCCCTGTTACACAAAGCTTAGCATTGATCGTAGAGCAGTTTTCTACGTTTGATTCGATTGACTGTAATGCACAATCAATCTTAAAAATCAAGTGCATGATTAAGCGTTAACTTTTGTGTTAGGGGACCCTAATACTAGCGTCCGTGAGGATTGCGAAAGGTCCCAAATGTCGCACCAACGCATAATGTCGCAATCTGCGACATTATGCCAAGAGCGTCCGACGCATAATGTCGCAGTCAACGCATAATGTCGTAGTTTTTCTAACGCATAATGTCACATGTCGCAACGCATAATGTCGCAGCAAATCGTTAACGCATAATGTCACATGTCGCAACGCATAATGTCACAGCGGTATTTTCTTCAGGACTTGAGCTACAGATAAGATATAAAACATGCTTTTACTTAGTATTTTGAGACACGAAAAAGAGTCATTTGGTCTAATAGCCGTTGTGTTTATTATCATTTAGTCTAATTGTATTTTTTCAGCTGGTCCAATATCCATTTTGTCCAATATCATTACGTCTATTACCTTTTGGTCTAATAGCCAATTGGTCTAATAACCACTTGGTGTACTCTCATTTTCGTCCATGTTCCATTTGGTCTAACTTCAGTTGGTTCGCTATCACTTTGTCTAAATCCATTTCGGCTAACACTCATTTGGTATCGTTGCCACGGGTCCAATCACCAATAGGTCCAATCATTGGTTCTAGGACAATTACCCCACGGACAATCACCCTTCCGGACAACTAATCCCTGACAAGTTTACCCACCCGAGGACAATTACCCCCTGCACAATTACCCCCTGAGGACAATTACCTCCGAGGACAATTACCCCCTGAGGACAATTACACCCCGGACAATTACCCCCCTAGACAATTACTCCCGGACAACTACCCCCTGTAAAACTACCCCCGAGGACGATTACCCCCTGAGGACAATTACCCCCCCCCCCCGGACAACTACCCCCTAGGGCAATTCCCCCCCCCCGGACAATTACCCCCTGAACAACTACCCCCCGATGACAATTACCCCCCGGACAATTACCCCTTAGGAAAATTACCCCCCCCCCCGAGGAAAATAACCAACGGGAACAATTACCCTGCCCCGGGGACAATAACCCTCTAGACAAAGGGAGTGCACAGAGTGTATATTATCTTTGCATATTTTTTTTGCTTACTGTATTAAAACTAAAGCCACATCTTAATCTGGAATGTGCACCAATTGTTTCATAATTCTTAGCTTCTTGTTAGATGAATTGTTTTAAAATAACACGTTTATAGGTTCTTCTTGTTTAAAACACGTTTATAGGTTCTTCTTGTTAATAGTAGTGTTGATGGTTTGCGTTACCGACTTTCAATAATTCTACCTAAGAAGGTGTCTTTTTAATGTTTATCTTTTTTCCTGATTTTTTCCTGAAATTAAACCCCAAATGAATCAAGAAAAAATCAGATCAGTTGAAATCAGAGAAATTAGGCATTTGTGATTATTATGTCTAATCGTGTCTTTTCATGAATGTTCAATTGTTCTATGAAAACTTAGTATGTGGGCCAGTTTACACATTTTCTGATGTACATATGCGTAGCTATATAGCGCAAGCCCCCACCCCCATTTTTCATGATGCAGAAGGCATTGCTAAACAAAAAAAAGAAAAAAGGCGGAAAAGGAAGAAAAAATATGAAAAAGAAGAAAATGAGAGAGAGAGGGAGAGAGAAAAAAGGAGGGGGAGCGATATAAGAGAGAAAGTTATTAACATAAGATAAAGTAGAAAATATATTGAAAACCTGTGCCACCGACCCAGATCATTATAATGGTTCACGCCCGGGGGGGGGCACTCAGTATATAATAATAATAATGTGCCGCGGAGGGGACCCCCATTTTTACACTCAAATTTCCGTTCCAAGGCATAGCATCTTTGTCTTATTGAGAAAAAGAACAAAGAAAGCCGCTCCAAGGCAAAACATTTTCTTCTTATCGAGAAAAAAGAAGAAAGAAATCCGCTCCAAAGCTTGTCATATTTTTCGTTACGCCGTTCCGGTCGCATTGATCTGCTACAATGAGCTGCAATTTTGGTGAAATGCGGCAGCAGAGCGCTGTCCGACCATCACCTCTGCGCGAGCGCACCCGGCGGACGTGCCGCTGGGCTAGCTACATCATGCACGCATGTCCGTTCCACAGGGATGCATCAGCACTGACACGCTAGCGATCCGTTCCAAGGACCCCGTTTTTTGTCTCGCCCGCGACACACCCCTACCACTTTTTTGGTCGAGTGCCCCTTCCCCCGATGCCAGAGAGAAGGTGGGGCCGGGGGGGGGGGATTTTCCGGGGGTAACTGTTTGGCGGTAACTGTCTGGGGAATCATTGTCCTCAGGGGCATTTGCGGGGGGGGGGGTAATTGTCTGTGAAATAATTGTCCAGGGGGTGATTGTCTGGGGGTAATTGTCCGGGGGGGGGGGTAATTGTCCTCGGAGGCTAAATGACAAGAGGTGGTTGTCCGGAAGGTGATTTTCTTGGGGGTAATTGTCCTAGAACCGATGATAGGACCTAATGGTGATGGCAACGATACCAAATGATTGTTAGCCGAAATGGGTTTAGACAAAGTGATAGCGAACCAACTGAAGTTAGACCAAATGGAACATGGACGAAAATGAGAGTACACCAAGTGGTTATTAGACCAATTGGCTATTAGACCAAAAGGTAATAGACGTAATGATATTGGACAAAATGGATATTGGACCAACTGAAAAAAATACAATTAGACTAAATGATAATAAACACAACGGCTATTAGACCAACTGGCTATTAGACGAAATGGTTATTGGACTATGTTGATAGTTGACTAACTAATGGTAGACGAAATGATATCAGACCATGCGATAGTGGGGAAAAGGCAGTAGACGAAATGGTAATAAAGCGACAAATATCCATACAAAGAGTAATCCTGATTTCAAAATAATTTCTTTCTCTTTTTCGTGTCTCAAAATACTAAGTCAAAGCATGTTTTATATCTTATCTGTAGCTCGAGTCCTGAAGAAAATACCACTGTGACATTATGCGTTGCGACATGTGACATTATGCGTTGACGATTTGCTGCGACATTATGCGTTGCGACATGTGACATTATGCGTTAGAAAAACTACGACATTATGCGTTGACTGCGACATTATGCGTCGGACGCTCTTGGCATAATGTCGCAGATTGCGACATTATGCGTTGCTGCGACATTATGCGTTGGTGCGACATTATCGGTTGTAACAGGCGGTAAGAATAAGAAGAAGAAAAAATGTACAAATTCTCACAAATTCGATTTGTAAGGATTTTGTTTTTCTTTCTTGTCATTAATTTTGATACACCTTGTTAATATAATATTTCATTTTGTAATTGTTGGAAAGGCATCAGCATTTTATCGATTTCCAGTATCTTTGAAATTTGATGTATAATTTGTATAATTATATGAGATATGGATTTATTGTATAATTTACAATCGTATTTCAAATATTTTGTAAAACTTGTTAATGGAATGTGTATTTTGATTTGAGAGAATACAATAAAAACATCCATAAGAAAATAATAAGCATCGTTGCTAAAGGAGTTCTGACGGGGTAATAGCAATACAATAAAATATACTAAATTGTGCGCCTACCAAAGAAAACTCTCCCTATTTGTTCTTACTCGTATAATTAAGCTGCTTTTAGCACATTTTATTTTTCAGAACCCTAAATCATGAAAAAACTTTTTATTTATTCTTTCAATACTGCAATTTTTTTTTTAAATTTTCAACGAAATCTATAAGTACACACATTTCAAGATATTTTTTTATTACAATACATTCATATCCCACACGCCACTCATCCAACATTTACTTCACGAACCCGAAAATAATATTAGCATACTAAACAATCAGACATCACGCCAGATATTTGGAATGAATTGCCTATTGATATTGAAGTTCGCTAAATCTATTTTTTCACACCTTCATTAAAAAGGTATTTTAAAATCAGGCATTCATAAATATCTCAGACACGCAAACTTCACTTCTCTTCTATCCCCTTAATGATGAAGTGTAAAGTTTGATTATTGTGTTTTCAGATCAAAGCAATACGATTGGTTCCCATGTCATCCTTTCCCTTCTGGCTCCTCTTACTCCTTCACTTTGCATACAGTTTGATGCTGCATTTCTTCATTGCTTTTATCCTATCCTTTCATATTCCATGTATATGCACCAAATCAGAGTGTGGGTCTACATTCAAGCCCTGATGTTGATGGTGGAGTCCCCCAGGGTAGCTTATTGGGCCCACTTCTTTTCACAATGTAAATAAATGATTTCTGTAGATCAGCCAAAATATTTCCTTATCTTGTTTGCAGATGATTCGACCTTATTTTTTTCTCATCAGAATCCACAAACTTTAGTTGATGTTATTAATTCTGAACTTATTAATGTTACTGAGTGGATAAGAGCCAATCGATTATCTTTGAACCTTAAAAATACATGTTATTTGGTAATTCCATAGACAAGTTACCGATGAACATTATGTGTGATAATACCCCATTAGAAATGGTACCTTACACCAAATTTCTTGGAATAACAGTTGACAGTAAACTTTCTTGGAAAAATCATATCGAAAATATATCCAAAATAATTTCACAAAATATTGGTATTATTAATTGGCTAAAATTTTGCATTCCCTCCACATCATTAATCATGCTCTACTCATCCTTAACCTTGCATTATTTAAACTATGGGATTCTTATTTGGGGTGATACCCATCAATTTTTATTAGATAAATTGTTGCTTTTGCAAAAGAAAGCACTTCGTAATATTCAGAGTACATGTTTCCGTTCTAATACGGACCCACTTTTTCTAGAAAGTAAACTGTTGAAAGTCAAAGACCTGTATTTACTACAGTTAGGGCACATCATGTATAGTTATAATAATAATGCACTTCCCGATATTTTTGATGCCATGTTCCCTAAAAATCAATTTTATCATAACTACCCCACGAGACACTCTGACGAACTTCACATTCCACTTTACAGAACTTTACTGGCCAAAATTACATTTCTATTCAACGGTCCTAAATTCTGGAACTCACTCGCTAATAATGTTAAAGACAGTGTCTCCTTGAATTCATTCAAACGTAAACTCAAACTTATCCTGCTTGATTCCTATAATTCTTCGCAACGGAACTAACACTTCATTATCTTGATTATAATCTTACATTTTTCACTTTTATTTTATCTTTTTTCATCTATATTGTCCAGTCATATCTTTTGTTCTTTCACCAGATCAAGCTGGTTCATGGTCAGCCCTTTCCCATTCTTAGTTTTACTCCCTTTTAAAAAAAAATAGTTGTCTTGTACTGTCCTGTCTCTTGTTTTGTCTTGTCTTCTACGTCTTGACATCCCCTCTCTCTGTTTTTTTTTCTTCTGTCTTGCGCAACATATCATTTTAAACGAAGACCTCTTTGTGTGAAAAGCTTTGAATTTGTTTAGTAATTATGTTTCCATCAATATGATTTCTTTTTCTCTTTTTCTTTCCTGTATATGCATGTACGCATATTATAGTAAGTCGACTATAATTTCTTCATTTCCAAGGGGATCCACAATTTTACAAGCTTTGCTTTTTAGTGGATCCCCTCATTTCCATTTCCATTTATGCTCTATATTATACTGTTGTTTTTTTACGAAGTAAGAATGCCCTTCTGTAAAATTGTACTTGATTTGTATTGTTTTATATTACTTTGTATTATGTTTTGAATGGAAATGAAATAAAAGAATTGAATTGATTGAAATATTATGATAGGAATTAACGTCAAGGTGACGTCACTAGTGATTTGAACATTACAGAGTAGAATAAAAGTTGTATGGCTCTTTTCCTAGCCATGTTAAGGGGATGGTCCGGACTGAAAGTATTTAATACTTAATGAATAGGGTACAAGTCACTGAGAAAAATGTCGAAAATATCATCAAAATCGGACAAAAAATAACAAAGTTATTGAATTTTAACGTTTTGCAATATTTTGTAAAAAAAAGTCATCATGAATATTCATTAGGTAGGCTGATGATGTCACATCTCCACCTGTTCTTTTGTATTTTATTATATGAAATAAGGTTTCTTCAAATTTTTTCCTCCAAGAACTAGAAAAATTGGATTGACAACTTATTTAGTTCATCAGATATTTATTGTTGCAAATTATTTCATTATAAAGGAAACATATTATTCACACAAGTATGAAATAATAAAAAAAAATATGATTTTTGTAATAACATAAGAAAACTGAAAGTGGGGATGTGACATCTTCAGCCCACCTAATGAATATTAAGACGACTCTTATCACAAAATATTGCTAAACTTTAACGTTCAATAAGTTTGTTATCCGATTTTGATGAAATTTTTCTGCATTTTGCTCAGTGAATTTTATTCTATATATGAAGATATCAATATTTTCAGCCCAGACCATCCCTCTAAATGTATTGTATTATTCATTTTTTGGTTTTATTTATTTTATACTGCTGGATAGGTCTGTTCCGTTATGAAAACCTGCTTTCCAAAAGCGCCCTGCAGTTTAACAAATAATTTGACAATGTAATAAATGAATGTATGATAATTTCGTTCACTTCTTGGGAAACCATTTTCTGAAAGATACGCAAGTTGATAAGTTAATATGAGGATTTTTACTCAACGGATTTATAATAATTTTGATGCAAATTTGTATAATAAATATCACACATATAGCTATGTGCTCACCCGTACTTTTAGAAACACACAAAAATAATATCTAAATCTTTTTTTCATTACATCAAAATTTTCATATTAAAGTTAAATACACGGGTAAAGCTGGATAATATTGATTAAAAAAACATCTGGTTTTCGATAAGGTACTAAGTTCGAGAGTTGGACGTTCGCTTAAATTGTTACTGGTGTTAACTCCCAAACAAGAACCCAAGTTATTACTTTGTTATTAACATCCTATGGCGTTGTATCAGACCCTTCCGATAGATTATAATGATGATCCTTTTAAGAAGAACAACATGTGTTAGCTGAGAAGATTTATTGCATCCACTTGATAAACTTAACAAATTGTCATTATTCCATTGATTCAATCCAAAAACCTTACATTCAGGTTTCAAACTTTATTTTTGTGTCAACCTGTAAAAGTTATGGCTTAAAACTGGTTCTTAAGAAGTAGATTAAAGTAGTAATCTATAGGTGGAAGCATGTATTTAATGCAAGAGTGTAATGTAATAATTAAGTTACAATTAATTACTTACCTGATATCTATTTTAGGAGCTCAAACAGGTGTAATAGGTTGTATTCTTGTAGATATGCTAATCCAAGATTCATTAATCCCTCTATCATCTGGAAAACTATCATTCCAAGTGTCGAAGTTTAGAACAACATTCTCTCATGTCTCTTGGAAATAAGTTAATAAAGTGAATCAAATCTGATGTAGGGATCAATTCAGAGTATTGTTTTCAAATTCAAGGGAATAAAACCATTCAATTATTCAAACAAAATCGTCTTAGTCCATATCAGCATTGTGTTTCAATTAAAAAGTAAGGACGTCTTCTACCATAACAGAGTTTAACGGCATTTACAAAAGACAGTGATAACCTCCGACGAATCCAGGCGCTCAATGCCAAATTAATAAATCGTATATTGGCAAATAAGCACACAAGTCATGGCGGGTTTCATATCTTTCATTTTCTAATCCAAATAATAATTCAAAACGACCATAGCCTTCAAGGTAGCGTGTTGTAGAAGGATACACATACCTTATAAGGAAGTGGGCGGAGTCTGCAGGTCAGGTCAAACGTGATATGCGAGTGAGTGATTGGTCAAAATTCAGATCACAAATTAATTTATTCATGATTGTGTGTTGCACTCATAGTTTGATGCTAGTTAATAATTTATTATCTGGAATAAAAATACACTGCAATAAATGGTAAGTAGGAAATAATACATTGTGATTATGGTAATTATGCTGCATATACTGTAGAGCACTTAGAGACTTCTGACAAAGCATTAAGCGCTATATAAGCAAGTATAATTATTATTATTAATATTTTGTGTATCAAAGAACTTAGAGCAACTGTGGCTACCAAATACAACCAAACAGTGTGTTGTTTTCATGGGTGTCGATCACGGGGGATGGGGGATATATCCCCCCAATATTTCAAGTGGGGGATGGCCTGTATTATCATCCCCCCAATAATTTAGGGTAGAAAAATTATAATAATGATGAAAAAATGAAAAGATTGATCATGATGATTATAGTATGCCATATATCAGTTTGTTTCCCTCGCAATTTGTGTATTGTTTTCCAAGACTTTTAAACAGATGGGTGGAGGTTCAAGATGAAAAGAATGAAATGTTTATTTATATGATATTTTTAACACATGGCATAAAAGGACCCCAACGAAAAACAACTTTTGTTGATAGGGTGTTCCATCCCACCAGTGGTGAGTAAATTAATTTTAATAAATCAATTAATTCAAAAGGGTGGAAAAATAAACGGGAGTAAAATGGTGGCAAGATAAATCGTCTAAGGAATGACGGTTAGCCCGATGGTGCACGAGAAGCCACACAGTTTGTAACTTGTGCTAGTTTTAATTCAATTCAATTGGTCCGAATCTGCATTTTATCATTATGCATTAAGAAGAAAAAAGATATTGCCAGTCGGGTTGTATACACAGGCGTCGATCCTCAATAATTCCGCATGTGCAACTAAAAAAAAAAGATTGTAATGCTACACTTAAATCAGCAAGCGAGATTGAGATACCAACTCGATTTTGATTTAAAATCGTGCATAAAATGTCTGCTTTTCAGATTGGAATATAAAGCTTTTCAGTTCGTGCTCGCATCGTTTCTGTACCAAAAACCCATACTATTAATGATAAAATAGGTGAATAGAATGTCCTGTTTTCAGTTCTAAACCTCAAAAGAACTCCCGCTTCGATTTGCAATAATCTTTTGTTGGATATATATCTTGTTCTTTATCAAAAGCGTCCAATAATCTGTCTTTTTTCAGATCGAAATATCAAAATTTTCAGCTCGCGCTTTGCGCTCGCATCTATTGTTCTTCTAGATAACCATCTCAATCATTGGTACCAAAAATGCTCAGAATATCAAGTTTTCAGGTCAAAATATAGAGAAATTTGAGCTCGTTCTCTATTGAGATACATGTATCTATCCTCCTCATGAGTTACTACAAACAAACCTAAACAGGTACATTTTTCTGTTTTCATGTCATACTAAAAAATTTCAGCTCGCGCTTCGCACTTGCATTGTTGGTGAGGGTGAGATATGTGTCTCTTTCTCATGAGTCATAAATATATGTAAAGGCCTATGTGTAGGTGGGTGAGTTTGTTCGTTTTGAGTGATAGAGCGCCTTTAGAACGTTGATTCATGATTTTGCCCCCCCCCCCCCCCATCTGAAAAATGGATCGACGCACAGTGGGCCGGGGCGAAACAAAAGTGCGCCCAAAGTCATTTTGAGCAATTTCAGATTTTTAATTTTTGTCATGCCCAGCTGAAAAACAACACTTTGAAGAATACTTCAGCAAAATATTTCATTCCGGAATTTGCATAAAGGTTGTTAATTTCTTACCTCAAATCGTAAAATGTGACATTATGCGAAATGTCGCGTATATGGCAACCTAGTTGAAAAACAGGCCATTTCACAGGAAGTTTTTCATGTAGGAATCTGAAATGGTACCCACATTATCTTGATGTATTCCTTTTTCGTGTGAAAGGGTTCAAAATAGATAAAAGACACCTTTCAGGTGGTTTATAGGATGATTATTCCTCGAACTAGGCTGAAAATCCATGTTATTTGCATTTACAATAGAAACGTTTAGATTTCCGTGGATTTCCGTCAAAATTCTATAAACATCATTTTTCCCGATGTCTAAGCTTTAAGTCGATACCAAATTTAGCTGCCCGTTTTTGCCCGTTTTCATGTTAGAGCCGATTTTACTTGACATATCACCCCAAAAACCTGTTAAAAAACGGTCATTTTTATATCGCGCAGTCGTCGTAGCGCACCGTATAGGTGTAAATTGCCGTTCGCTTTTGCACGCGGCGAGGACGATTCCCCTTCCATTCCATGAAAATGACGTGAATTTCGGGCATAATGTAAACAAAATAAAGGTTGCTAACGCAAATAAGGGCTATATCCACAACTCTTCCAGATATAAAACTTACTTGTAGAATAATTTAAGCCAAAAACCCTCCTCAAGGTGATACATTCGTGGCGTTACTACTCTGCGTTTTACACAAGTCAACACAGCTTGATATAGCACGGTTAAAGGGGAATCCAACCCAAATAAAAAATTGTTTTTATAAGGAAAAGAAAAATCAGACAAGTTGATAGGTGAAAGTTTGAACAATATTGGACAAACAACAAGAAAGTTATGAATTTTTAAAAGTTGTAAATATTGGTAATCACTATACCCATGGAGACTTCAAATTGGCCGCATATGGGATGTCATAGTGATGTAAGACAAGGACTACTCTTCCATGTACTCCAATACATATTATGGCTTAACTGTCATTTTTCCCAAAAGTTTTATTTCAAATTATATTTTTCTTTCATGAGGACATACTACAATAAACTACCTGGGTTATATTTAGATTACTGCCCCAGGGGAATGGGTACTTAGGAGAAAACCACAAATCCCTGATAATAAAGTACATGGCCTATGGGAAAGTTGTCCTTGTCCCTTGTCATAATTTACTTACCCAGTTGCCAATTTGAAATCTACATAGTATTAGTGATCTCAATTTTAAAGCAGCTATAACTTTCTCATTGCTTGTCCAATTTCTTTCAAACTTTCACCATTCTGTTTAATTTATTTTTCTCCTTCCCAACATAACATTTTATGGCCAAGGCTGGATTCCCTGAGAGTAGCACATAACACAAAGTTTACTACATATTGTTTAGCGTAATTTGTCTTTTCACACGTGGGTTTTAACTAGCCAATCAAAATTTGGTATCAAGGTGACGTCACATCGGATTCAAATTATGTTCAGTCAATTTTACGCCCAAAATTATCCAAATTCAACATGTTAAAGTAAAATTCTAACTCGGAATATAATTTTGGCTCATTTTCAACTCATTCTGGCCCACTGTGCGACGCCCCTGTGTATACATCATGCTCAATAAACAGATCACTATGTACATGGTCCAGACAATTTTTGTCATTTTTTTTTTCTTTCGCATAAGTTTAGAATAGGCTCACTTGTAACACAATTTGAATTTTCAAAAAAAATATATAAGTAAAGGACACTACAACAATTAAGGAATTTCCAAGATCACCATGCATATCAACCACTCCCAAATGCCCTTATTTGTGATTTTAGTGGGGGTAATGTTGAAAGATCCCCATCCACAAAAAAAATGTGTCAATCATCCCCCAAACCAAGAATACCGATCGACACCCATGGTTGTTTTTCTTTTTGTCACATGCTAAAACAACAAACTTTCACGTGGATTTCATAAAATATTGACCTTAATCAGAATTTAAACAAATATGGACTTACATCGTTAACCGTGGATTTATAGCCCTCCTAATACAGAGTATCACACAATATATATATATACATATTTTTTAGAAATGTGGGCGATGTGATATAAGCGAACAGATGCATTCAAACTCAAAATCTGTTAATCATGTGGTATAATGGCTAACAAATTTTAGTCAAGAATATTCATAAAGACAGGTTGTGATAAAGATTTGTGCGAGATAACTAGATTAATAAATCAGCTAACAATCGGAACTGTGTGTTTTTATGCAGACACCAGCCGAGTATAAAGCCCTACGATGCACAAAGGAAATATGGATTTTCGATTACCATGGCTACGCGAACGATGGTATCTGGGTGATGGCTCTAGCTATTAATCACGTGATTGAGATGTTTGAGAAGGAGAATAATCTTGAAGCATTGTTTGATTTTATGTATAATGATCAGGAGACGTTAGATTTTAATAAAGCTATGTATGAGACAGACTTCCCTTCTGTGACGGTGAAATTCCTTATTTATTATTCATTTCTTATTTTACATCCAAATTTCATTTTAACGGTAATAAATGTAATAAAGAGGTTGTAATTAAAATGTGTATAAATACTGCATACTATTATAATATTACCTTGAACAGTGTTGAATTTCGTCAGGCTACCCTACTTGGTGATCTATAATTAAAATGTATTTCTTCCTACCAGCCAAGCATTTACCATGCACACAGGGGCGGAAATCTTTACCAAAAGGTACGGGGTCAAGGGGCTGGAAAACTTGACAAGCCCCCCCCCCCAAAAAAAAAGAGAGTTATCACCCAATATTTAAGGTAATTTGAACGAAAATACATGTTTTAGTTCGATTTTGAATGATGTATTTCTTACCATCATAAAAAAATAGTAGGGGGACATCTGATATTGTGTCCCCCTACTATTTTGAGTAGGGGGACACGTCCCCCCTCCCCCCCCCCCCTGGGATGCATACTTGGATAGAGAGCAGACAATGGTGATAGACACATACTAGTAGTCGAAAGGACGCAAGATGCTGCTATATGTTGAGGATCGAACCTTTATCTACACATCATACTTATGTACAAATTCAAAGAAAAACAAGAATGATAAAATAGTACAACTTCGTGCCCCTTTACAGTCGGTTCTAATTGATATATAGAAATGGTATTAGTTGTGATTCATACCATGTGCATTTCATGTATTACAGGTAGTTTGTTAATTCCGAGAGGAAGAACGACTTGGATGTACCATGCATAAACAGTTGCAAGTTATGTACCCGTCTGCCCTTGTACGTCAATCATTGATATCATTTGTTTTAATGTTGTTTATAATCCTTATTCCTCCTCCAGATGACAGTCATATGGCATCTCATCCACGATTTCTAATTTTGAGAAGCGGGGTAGAAATAAGTGGATGGGGTTACTTGTATACACAGAGGGAAAGGGGCCGGGGTGACATTAACAGTGTACCACATGGCCAAACTCCTTTGCTGAGTCAAAGTCCTATATTTCCATGCGTTCTTACAATAGATTAAAATTAGATCAAAATAATCGTTTTTAACCTGCTATGATATGCTGACCCCAAATGCATTAAAATTAGCTATACTGTTTACAAAGAAAATATGAATTAGAAATTTAGGATGCTTCTTTCTTCGTTTCACTGGTTTAATGAAAGTTTCAAATAATACAAGTAAAGTAATGGTATGATTATTCTATCAAGCTCTACACAGCAAAAACTGTGGTGTTAACCGGTGTACATAGAGGACCACACCAGTTATTTTACACCGGTGTTAAATTAGTGGTGTTAGTTTTACACCTAAAGGTGTTATTACAACACATTTTGTTGTTGCAATTACACTCTTGGGTGTTACGTTTAATCTCTAGGGTGTAATTTTAACACCTCAGGGTGTGGTCCTCTATTAACACCAATTGGTGTCAGTTTGAACACCGCAGTTTTTGCAGAGTACCGTGTCTACATGTTTAAGAAAAAAATGAAACGGTTCACCTCACAGTTAGTTCATACAGTAGGACACTTTAGTTCGTGGATGTTCACTTTACTAAAATTTGTGTCAGACAGTTCTTTCATCCGCAGACGTTAATTAATTCGTTTAGCTTGTTTTACTTTTGATTTTAAACCTTATTTTTGATGGATGGAGAAATGTTAAAGGTAGCCGAGTATTACGCAATTACTGACTCTCTGCATCTGTCTACTAGATCAGGAAACAACTTCATGTGGGAAGGTAATCTATGGATGTAATTGTGGTATATAAACGCTTGTAAGACATTGAGACATCGTATTTTGATAGTTCGGGTTTTCTTAACCAACTCATCCATGTGTCTTCTTTTCGACATCTGTTGATATTTCATATATTTCAAACACTGTTATAGCGAACCAATGTTTGCGTTGAATGTACATGTCCCTTTTTCAACTTTTGACAGTATGAAAAAAGGATCGTGTGGTCAGCATTGGACGCATAATCACAAGGTTGTGAGGTCAAATCCCAACTCTGACAATTTCTCCCCACTTTGATAAAAAAGAGTCGGGGGTAATATCGATCTATTATATCGACCACTGTGACTGACATTAAAATGTTTCCTGTATTTTATATGTATGTATATATGTTTGTATGCCATATTGGCGTTTACTAGTAAAATTGTACTGCCGAGTTCTAACGCGAGTTACCATAAACAAAAAAGAGAAACAGAATTACTTTTCTACATTGCTATTTTGTCATGTCTATATAAATATGATCTTTTATGGATCTCGGCGTTCAACTCAATTGGCAGGTTACAACGTTTATAATATTTTTTCCTTCTGATTACAGCAAGATCCCAATGGCCGTGACGTCATCTTGATACCAGTGATGTTAAATTGTAAGAGTAGGAAGACAATGATCTGGCTGTCAATCATCTACATCTACAAATGAGTTCTAATATTTTAGTATTCTTGGATTGCCCCCCAAATAAGTTTGCATTCATTCAGAGTTTTGAGATATGTTAACATCTCTCTGGCATAGCTGTTCAAAAGATTGACCGTTTTCCATATATTATTATTGTGTATGGAATTTGTAAGGTTGTGTCGTTTGTTTTTAAAAGTCGTTAAAAAGCATAACATCCATATTTCTTTTTTCTTAGACCAAGGGGTGAATTATGCTCGATACCTCCTCCCTTTGTCAACTTTGCTATCGAATGTGCGTTAGCACTCACGAAGTAGTCTTTACAAATTAATGCAGTTAATGCAAAATGTGTTCTAGTTCACCAATGCATAGTCAACGACCCCCAAAAAACATTTATGATTTTATGTGCTGTTTTAAGTAATTTTGGCATAATGTGCATTTTTTCAAGAAGTATAGTATTTATATGCTAAAGAGTTCATGTGATTCATATTGAAGGAATACATTACTATATTCATTTTATTTTCTTACCTTTTAAATTTTATTAAGATTTTGGGCCTATTCTTGGCATGGGAAACTCGTCATGTGAGCATACCCGCCCTCAACGACAGCAAATATATAGGGATGAGCGTATACAATGTAGTAATCATGTGTGTATTGGGTGTATCTCTATCATTCGTGATCAATGATAATCCCAATGCTTCATACGGTCTTGTGTCAACCTTCATTCTCTTCTGTACGACCATCACTCTTTGTCTTGTATTCGTACCAAAGGTAAGCAATAAAGAGTGCCGTCTAAATACCACATAATTAACAACTCCTATACCTGTATACTTTCGGCAGGAAGAATAAATTGTATTCATCATCCATAGTGGCAGAATCAAAACCTATATATGACTTATATGTCGCAAGACATTACATTTTGCACCCCGAAAAAAACCATATCATTTACTGTTGGCAAAAAGCCATTCTTATAGCCAGCAATTGCATTTTATGCAGGTTCCCTCATATTTCACTCCTTTAAATTGTCTTTAATTCCAAACCACCATTTTCTTTAATTTTAATTAATTGTTCTGCCTCTTCTCTGATTTGTATTCTCATACGTTTTCTGATATTGTTTTCATAATTTTGTTTGTACTTGTGAAATATGTTAAATAAAGTCAAATCAAATCAAATTGTGGGACAAAAACACGTTATGATTAAACCGTCATATATAGGAGAAGGCGGTTGAGCATAGGAGCAAGTTGAGCCACCACCCCCAGGCCAATAATGAATGAGTCAGACATTGTTGTGGTGTCATGTATTGATGACCCATTACATAACCCTTTACCCGACCATATTGTTTTTGACTTTGAAACAAAAAGTACTTTTTTAGACGGAAAAATACAAATTTCAGCCAAAAAAGTAAAAAAGGGCGTAAAATAGAGGAGTGCTTTTAGCCACACACGTCTTTAAATATAATAAAGAATTAAGAGCAATATTGCTTTGGAACAGTCTCCCCATTAATGTACGTGAAGCGCCATCATCATGATCATTATAGAATTGTTTAAGTCCCTCTTGAAAACTCACCTCTTTTAATTTTGGTTATCCTATCCTTCCCTGCCTTACTGATTTGCATGAAATTATACCCCTCAGTTAAATTGTATCACAAGTCATATTGTATTTAATATTTTAGTAGTTTATGATTTTAATTGATTCAGATGTCGATCTTTTGTATTTAAGTTGTATCTGTTTAGATTATTTCTATATTGTATTTTTAATTAATTGTAGTAATGATATTCTTACTTTCATTATATTTGTTGTATACTATATCATCCTAATTAATTGTCTTATACTATTCGTACTCTTATCATTTCTTTCTTTCTTAGCGCTTTGAAACATTATGTATAAAGCGCTTTAAAAATGTTGTGTATTATTATTATTATTATTAAGAAAAAAAAGAAGAGGAGGAGGAAAGAAAATTATGTTTGAACCAAAAGGGTGCCGAAATGATGTTCGAAGGAATGTCAAAATGATGTTCGAACGGGGAGGGGGAGATGTTCGACGTAGGGGCGCCAAATTGATGTTGAACTAGGAAGCGCTAAATTGATGTTGGAACTAGGGGGCACCAAATTGATACTCGAGCTAGGGGGGCGAAATGGTATTCGAACTAGGGGCGGCAAATTGATGTTGGACCTACATGTATGGGCGCCGAATTGATATTCGAACTATGAGAGTGCCGAAATGATGTTCGAATGGATGTTAAAATGATGTTCGGAATGGGGGCGCCAGATTGATACTCGAACTAGGGGGTGCAATCGATGTTCGAACTAAGGTGGCGCCAAATTGATACTCGAACTAGGGGGGCTCAGATTTGATGTTCGACGTAGGGGCGCTAAACTGATGTTGAACTAGGGGGCGCCAAATTGATGTTTGAGCTAGGGGGGGGGGGCGAAATGATATTCGAATTGGGGGAGCCAAATTGATGTTGGACCTACTTGTAGGGGCACCGAATCTATATCCGAACTAGGAGGGGGCCGAAATGATGTTCGAAGGGAAATTTAAAGGTCAAGTCCACCTCAGAAAAAATGTAGGCCTATATTTGAATCAATAGAGAAAAATCAGACAAGCACAATGCTGAAAATTTCATCAAAATCGGATGTAAAATAAGAAAGTTGTGACATTTCAAAAGTTTCGCTTATTTTTAAAACAATAGTTATATGAACGGGCCAGTTACATCCAAATGAGAGAATCGATGATTTCACTCACTCACTATTTCTTTTGTTTTTTTATTGTTTGAATTATAAAATATTTCAATTTTTACGAATTTGACGATTAGGACCTCATTGCCTGATGCACAAAATATTAAAATAATGGAATTCCACGTGTTCAGGGATGAATGGAACTTCATTTCACATGACTATGATGAGAAAATAAAAATATTTCATATTTCATATGATAAAATACAAAAAAAATAGTGAGTGATGTCATCAGTTCCTCATTTGCATACCGACCAAGATGTTCATATAACTGTTTTGTGAAATAAAGCGAAACTTTAAAATGCCATAACTTTCTTATTTTACATCCGATTTTTATGAAATTTTCAGTGTTATATCCTAGTCAGTTTTTTCTTTTTTCATTCAAATCAAGTTTTTGTTGGGGTGGACTTCTCCTTTAAAATGATGTTCGAAATGGGGGCGCCAAATTTATACTCATACTAGGGGGCGCCAAATTGATACTAAAGCTAGGGGGGCGAAATGATATTCGAACTACATGTACATGTAGGCCTAGGGCGTCGAATTGATATTCGAACTAGGGGCGGCAATTTGATGTTCCAACTGGGGGCACCTAGGGAGGCCAAATAGATGTTCGACGTAGGGGGATGCGACGAATGGGTGTTCGACGTAGGGGCGCAAAATTTATGTTCGACATCGGGGGGGGGGGGCGCCGATTGAATGTTCATACATTCCGTCCCGAAGAGACTTCCAAGAAATTCTCGAGTTCTGGAAAGCGGGCAAGGCGCGATTTTAAACTCTCCAGTCTGCAACTCATGGCGCCCAGGCAACCACGCCAAAATAAAAAGTTCTCAAGTACCATGGCCAGCAAAAAATCTTCAGGTTGCGAAAATCGAAAGAAAAGCGGAGATGATACAGCAAGCTGGCTCCCTAGACAAGTACCTACGCCAAAATTTGAGAGGTAGGAACAAATGGTGAAACATGAGCATTCATCGATTGATAATTTAGATAGATCGATAGATAATCCAGTACGACAATACACCAGACGGTGGACTGTACTGTTTCCAGAAGAAGAAGAAGAAGAATTTGATGTCTCATTGATAAGTTAGAATATAGTAAATCCCCTGAAAAAAGGAAAACGTGATTCGGTGAAAGGTTTTGCTACCATAATCATAATTTTTCTTCATGTGATGTATAAATCGAAATATATGATTCGTTTCTGTCATTTAAAGACCATATCAATGGCCATCAAACATGCATGACTGAGTTAGAACAATGGAAATGATACCAAATTTTCGTTTGCACGAGCAATTTTATGATTTTTCTGGCTTTTAATGCTATCTATTCGGAAATCAAAGTTCATAACTAAAACATCCATTTATTTTTCTTTTTCATCATTATGAAAATATGAAAATATGAATGACGCACGGTCGCAAAAAAATTGCATGAAACATATTTGATTCTCTACCTATTCGATGAATCGTTGGAAAAGAAACATTTCACGGCAATAATGTTCAGTTATGCCAAATTGAATATTTGTTTCCTTTGAATTATGGCTCAAAGCTCATGACTAGTTGACCACCATAGTCATGAATGTATGTCGACCTTAGTTATGAGGATAATTGACTGACGGCTATTTTGTTATTTGGGGGCTAGTTGACCACCATAGTCATGAATGTATGTCGACCGTAGTTATGAGGATAATTGACTGATGGCTATTTTGTTATTTGGGGGCTAGTTGACCACCATAGTCATGAATGTATGTCGACCTTAGTTATGAGGATAATTGACTGATGGCTATTTTGTTATTTGGGGGCTAGTTGACCACCATAGTCATGAATGTATGTCGACCTTAGTTATGAGGATAATTGACTGATGGCTATTTTGTTATTTGGGGGCTAGTTGACCACCATAGTCATGAATGTATGTCGACCTTAGTTATGAGGATAATTGACTGACGGCTATTTTGTTATTTGGGGGCTAGTTGACCACCATAGTCATGAATGTATGTCGACCTTAGTTATGAGGATAATTGACTGATGGTTATTTTGTTATTTGGGGGCTAGTTGACCACCATAGTCATGAATGTATGTCGACTTTAGTTATGAGGATAATTGACTGATGGCTATTTTGTTATTTGGGGGCTAGTTGACCACCATAGTCATGAATGTATGTCGACCTTAGTTATGAGGATGATTGACTGATGGCTATTTTGTTATTGGGGGGCTAGTTGACCACCATAATCATGAATGTATGTCGACCTTAGTTATGAGGATAATTGACTGACGGCTATTTTGTTATTTGGGGGCTAGTTGACCACCATAGTCATGAATGTATGTCGACTTTAGTTATGAGGATAATTGACTGATGGCTATTTTGTTATTTGGGGGCTAGTTGACCACCATAGTCATGAATGTATGTCGACCTTAGCTATGAGGATAATTGACTGACGGCTATTTTGTTATTTGGGGGCTAGTTGACCACCATAGTCATGAATGTATGTCGACCTTAGTTATGAGGATAATTGACTGACGGCTATTTTGTTATTTGGGGGCTAGTTGACCACCATAGTCATGAATGTATGTCGACCTTAGTTATGAGGATAATTGACTGATGGCTATTTTGTTATTTGGGGGCTAGTTGACCACCATAGTCATGAATGTATGTCGACTTTAGTTATGAGGATAATTGACTGATGGCTATTTTGTTATTTGGGGGCTAGTTGACCACCATAGTCATGAATGTATGTCGTCCTTAGTTATGAGGATAATTGACTGACGGCTATTTTGTTATTTGGGGGCTAGTTGACCACCATAGTCATGAATGTATGTCGACCTTAGTTATGAGGATAATTGACTGATGGTTATTTTGTTATTTGGGGGCTAGTTGACCACCATAGTCATGAATGTATGTCGACTTTAGTTATGAGGATAATTGACTGATGGCTATTTTGTTATTTGGGGGCTAGTTGACCACCATAGTCATGAATGTATGTCGACCTTAGTTATGAGGATAATTGACTGATGGCTATTTTGTTATTGGGGGGCTAGTTGACCACCATAGTCATGAATGTATGTCGTCCTTAGTTATGAGGATAATTGACTGATGGCTATTTTGTTATTGGGGGCTAGTTGACCACCATAGTCATGAATGTATGTCGACTTTAGTTATGAGGATAATTGACTGATGGTTATTTTGTTATTTGGGGGCTAGTTGACCACCATAGTCATGAATGTATGTCGTCCTTAGTTATGAGGATAATTGACTGACGGCTATTTTGTTATTTGGGGGCTAGTTGACCACCATAGTCATGAATGTATGTCGTCCTTAGTTATGAGGATAATTGACTGACGGCTATTTTGTTATTTGGGGGCTAGTTGACCACCATAGTCATGAATGTATGTCGACCTTAGTTATGAGGATAATTGACTGATGGTTATTTTGTTATTTGGGGGCTAGTTGACCACCATAGTCATGAATGTATGTCGACTTTAGTTATGAGGATAATTGACTGATGGCTATTTTGTTATTTGGGGGCTAGTTGACCACCATAGTCATGAATGTATGTCGACCTTAGTTATGAGGATAATTGACTGATGGCTATTTTGTTATTGGGGGGCTAGTTGACCACCATAGTCATGAATGTATGTCGACCTTAGTTATGAGGATAATTGACTGATGGCTATTTTGTTATTTGGGGGCTAGTTGACCACCATGGTCATGAATGTATGTCGACCTTAGTTATGAGGATAATTGACTGACGGCTATTTTGTTATTTGGGGGCTAGTTGACCACCATAGTCATGAATGTATGTCGTCCTTAGTTATGAGGATAATTGACTGATGGCTATTTTGTTATTGGGGGCTAGTTGACCACCATAGTCATGAATGTATGTCGACTTTAGTTATGAGGATAATTGACTGATGGTTATTTTGTTATTTGGGGGCTAGTTGACCACCATAGTCATGAATGTATGTCGTCCTTAGTTATGAGGATAATTGACTGACGGCTATTTTGTTATTTGGGGGCTAGTTGACCACCATAGTCATGAATGTATGTCGACCTTAGTTATGAGGATAATTGACTGATGGTTATTTTGTTATTTGGGGGCTAGTTGACCACCATAGTCATGAATGTATGTCGACTTTAGTTATGAGGATAATTGACTGATGGCTATTTTGTTATTTGGGGGCTAGTTGACCACCATAGTCATGAATGTATGTCGACCTTAGTTATGAGGATAATTGACTGATGGCTATTTTGTTATTTGGGGGCTAGTTGACCACCATAGTCATGAATGTATGTCGACATTAGTTATGAGGATAATTGACTGATGGCTATTTTGTTATTGGGGGCTAGTTGACCACCATAGTCATGAATGTATGTCGACCTTAGTTATGAGGATAATTGACTGATGGCTATTTTGTTATTGGGGGCTAGTTGACCACCATAGTCATGAATGTATGTCGTCCTTAGTTATGAGGATAATTGACTGATGGCTATTTTGTTATTGGGGGCTAGTTGACCACCATAGTCATGAATGTATGTCGACTTTAGTTATGAGGATAATTGACTGATGGCTATTTTGTTATTTGGGGGCTAGTTGACCACCATAGTCATGAATGTATGTCGACTTTAGTTATGAGGATAATTGACTGATGTCTATTTTGTTATTTGGGGGCTAGTTGACCACCATAGTCATGAATGTATGTCGACTTTAGTTATGAAGATAATTGACTGACGGCTATTTTGTTATTTGGGGGCTAGTTGACCACCATAGTCATGAATGTATGTCGACCTTATTTATGAGGATAATTGACTGATGGCTATTTTGTTATTTGGGGGCTAGTTGACCACCATAGTCATGAATGTATGTCGACCTTAGTTATGAGGATAATTGACTGATGGCTATTTTGTTATTTGGGGGCTAGTTGACCACCATAGTCATGAATGTATGTCGACCTTAGTTATGAGGATAATTGACTGATGGCTATTTTGTTATTTGGGGGCTAGTTGACCACCATAGTCATGAATGTATGTCGACTTTAGTTATGAGGATAATTGACTGACGGCTATTTTGTTATTTGGGGGCTAGTTGACCACCATAGTCATGAATGTATGTCGACCTTAGTTATGAGGATAATTGACTGATGGTTATTTTGTTATTTGGGGGCTAGTTGACCACCATAGTCATGAATGTATGTCGACTTTAGTTATGAGGATAATTGACTGATGGCTATTTTGTTATTTGGGGGCTAGTTGACCACCATAGTCATGAATGTATGTCGACCTTAGCTATGAGGATAATTGACTGACGGCTATTTTGTTATTTGGGGGCTAGATCTATTTATTGAGTTCATATGGGGAGATTAAAAATCTCCCTTTGAGCTGAGTTCCAGTGTATTTCCTACCCTGATTTGAGGCCTTCTCATACAATAGTTGACATAGACTCTATGATATTTGACATTCACCAAAAAGAAAGACTGTCACATTTTGTGCGCACGTCAAAATTTCGTGTGTCACTCTGTGGATTTTGCTTACCAACCGAATATCCCCCCCCCCAAAAAAAAAAAGAGCCGTTATTTACCGACAAGGTCAAAACATTTCTATTGATGTATAATTACCACTAGCATTACATACATAATAAAAAAAAACATGCATAAAAACATTTTGGACTTAATGATTTCACAGATTCAAGTAATCTATTTCTATAACGGCTTTTGGGGTCATTTTCCAAACTATATTGGATTCGACGTTTTCTTTGTACACTGCAAAATCATGCAGTTTGTAGTCAGCTAGTCGGGTAATTCCATGGATAGAAAAGGGCCCTCCCTACTTTCGTCAAAACCGTGTGCAAAAAACGTAAAAATTACCATAATTTTATGAATGTGATTTTGTTGCATGGTCAGCAGCCCCCCCCCACCTCCACTTTGAAAACCGTTCCGCGCCCCCTATAGAAACTGATGAACCGGCAGAAAGTTAACTTCACTAATGTTGTTCTTTGCATGTGAACCAGTTAATAAGAGAACTCTCAATTGATCTATAGGTAAAATACTGTTAAATGAAAAGTCCCCAAAGAAAATGGCCAGTCACCGACTGGTGCATTTTTCTTTCACAAGCAAACTTACTTTCCCTACGGGGGGGGCGTCAAGTAGATCTAAAACACTTAAGAAAAATGCTTAGCACACCGTATCAACGGCAGGTAATGTTATTTTCAAGTTAGGCCCCCACAATCCCAAATCAACTAAATTAGATCTACTTCAAGAAGGTTTCCAAAAGTTTCAAAACTCCAAAAACGCTACATATTATTTCACATACAACTAAATCTACATACAAGCTAAATATCCATTGTATTTCAAGATTATGGTTGATGATTAACATAAACACAATAACGCCAATATTTACTTTTAGCACATGTTTCCAATTCAACACACTTTACAATTATATACACGTCATGATAAAAAAAACATCCCAATGTTTCTTTTACTATCGACCTTGTCACATACGCAGGTGTATCTGCTAGTTTATAATACGACGTACATTTTTATATTGTATTTTTTTATTGAATACATCTAATGTGGGAGATTAGCTTTAATCTTACACACGCTTTGGAATATCTTATTCTAGTTTTTAATTTTGCTTACAACAAAGGGTTGTTTGCGTTGTTTATTGGTATGAATCAGGCCGACGAAAATGTGATAACAAATTAATAGAAGTTTGTCAGACTCGTTGGGTCGAAAGGCATGACGCCTTTGAAGTTTTCCTGGCGCTCTTTCCGAAGGTTGGTGACATTTTTTTTTAAATACATTGCTATCGCTATCCAAAAGGAATTCTCTTAGGAAAAATGATTCAAAAGAAAACATTTTTCATATCCTAAAATATTTCCCACATTTACATGATGGGTAAAAGTCTCTTTAAAGCGAGAGACAATATTATGACTCCTGCCAAAGTTCCCGGTTGAGATCTAGCACTTCGTATTTTAAAAAGGTGCTCAAAACTGGACATGGCTAAATGGATGAAAGTGGATGTACTCATTAAGAGCACATTGACTTTAGATAAGAAGATTAATTTGCAAATATTGATGTTTATAACTTTTTCCTTGACAAACACATTCGCCCAAGCCTCACTGCCGAAACTGCCCGCCCCCTCATTACCGCAATATGTCTTCTTTTCCCGTAATAGTTAGATTTTGTATTTCTTTTGTATGTTGTATGCTGGGGAGGTGTAAGCAGACAACTTTATAATTCAGTTTAAAATTGTAACTACACTATACTGCGGCTGCTGCTACTTCTACTACTAATAATAATGATAATTAAGATGGTGGATTCGTTTAGAGCGCACAGATAAAGGACAAAAATTGATGAGGAGAAACGCTGGTGAAATTAAACGATCTAAATTAAACGATCATGTATGTCGTTAATTATTAGCCATCACATTTTCGCATCATTTTCTCGTTTCAGATCGTTGACACACTAAACGGGGGTGAACGGGGGCAAGTTGACACAATTGGGCAATTTAAAACTGCATTGAAAACATATTTATTTAACTGAAAATAATATTAAAGCATTACCAGCAGCTTACCCTTCATCTTTCTTTATATATAGCGCCATCTATCTAGAATATTCTATTCCGAGGTGCGTTGTTTTTATTACCCCGGCTTTAGCTCGAGCTGCCTTTCTGCGCTCACGCATTCAAGGAATTAATCCAGCCGGGTACCCATTCACCTCACCTGGGTTGAGTGTAGCACAATGTGGATGAATTTCTTGCTGAAGGAAATTACACCATGGCTGGGATTCGAACCCATGTACTACTTGTCTTATCAGCTATTACTCTCCCCTCACTTGTATTTTTTTTCAACTATAATTGCAATTTTTTCAATTTGACAAAAAAAGACTGACCGGTAAATTATGTTGTATTTAAAAAATGATAATTTTCTTTTGCAGGTAAGATCAGAGGAACTGGACGAGAAGCATCTGGAAATGTACAATGCTGCTTGCCAAGTAGCAGAGCATGTGAATATTTCTCTATCCGTCTCCCAAGGACCTGCAGCCAACTGATTCTCCGCGCGGATCCTGACATTGATGAGGGAGAAGACACCATCAGTGCATACTACCGAGTTCCAATAACAGTACCAATCCTGGACCATATCCTCGCAGAGTTTGCATCGAGGTAGGCCTAATAGTGTAAATGCGTGATGAAGAAAAAAAGAATTAACACGTCTATTTCATTTGATTTAGTTTAAGAAATCAAAAATTCACCAACTATTTGAAGGGATAAGCTATGGATCCCACATAGAGAAATGGAAAATTAGAATTGAAATAGGATTTATTGTAAAGTAAATTAGATATTACCAAAACAATTATGGTATGAATTGTATCATTTCTGGCTTGTGATGGTATGCATCAGCTTGTCCAATTCATCATCAATTACTTTGTTCATTTTAGATTCAGTGTACTTAAGCAGAAGGCCCTCAATGGATTTCAGATATTGCCGTCCGTAGCTGCTAAAACTCTCCCTTCTGTATAGATGCGTTTGATTTCTTCCACGACGACATCCTACATCCCGCAAATCTTCCTCAAGAGCTCGAGCTTTGGCAGGTATGTATCTTATAACATGATTATAGTAGCAGAAACTGTTAGCCCAGTATCTGAACAACAGTAACTTAGTCGTGACTTGTCTCTTGGATGATCTTCTCTATTTCACCCAGAATACCTGTGACGTGACAGATGCAATGAAATATATATAATCACTGTTCTGTTTATCAAAAACCATGTTATTGAGCAATATTAGCAACTTCCGCAAAACTCGTTTCAAACCTTGTGTCACCGGTGAGATACCCTGAAACAGCAGCAAAATATAGGTTTCGTTTTCAATCAAGGAATGAATATGATATCATCAGGACTGGTAAATCCCATGTGATGGAAAATATTTGTTTCCATGCAACGATTACAGAAGATGAGAGAAATTCGATTTTTTTTATATAAAAAAGTATTACTGCTATAAAATTTGGCTCTCCAAATTGCCATCTTTCTTTTTTCGTTGATGAAGGGTAATGCAAAATTATTGCACCTGAACAACTTTGCATTGTAGTTAATCAACGATATATGACTTTATATTCGAAATAATTCAACTTTTCATTTTCATTTTAGATGTACTGGTCCCAAGGAAGAGAAGATGAACGACACATGTCAGCTATCGATGCCATGCGAGCATGCGATAAAGCGAGTTTTTTCTGATGCATGCACAATACTTCATATTATGAAAAATTTTTCCAGTGACCAGCGCTGAGGCAGAACTTTCTTTCAGCGCCATCAAGAGATTCAAAACGCGTATGAGATCGACGATGACAGAGGTGAGACGGAATGGGCTGGCAATGATGTTGCTTCATAGAGACCTTGAAGTCGACATTGACAAAGTTGTCAAGGATTTCGCCACTTCCCATCCTCGAAAGATGAGGCTTTCCTGTGTCATTGATGATCCTAACGTTGTATAACAAGTAAAACGCTTAACGTATAACAAGTGGATATTTGGTTGGTTTTATGTTTAAATTTCTTGAATTACTAGTAGATCCATAAATATTTATGTCGACATTTCAAAAACTTTATTTTGGTAAGATTTCGATGTTGATTCTCCAAAAAAAAACAATTCTAAGTTCATTGACCCAGGCCTGCATTAACCATAAATTCCCTTTGATCTTGGTCACGTTACCTTAAATAAACGTAGTCAGAATAATCCGCTATACTTTATTACCCTTGTTTCCAAGTTTCATGAACTATGACATTTCACAAACTTAACTTTGGTTAACATTTCCGTGTTGAAGCCGTCCCCATCGTCAAAAAGAGGCGCCAAATATTGTCTCGCTCTGCTATGTAGGCGAGACAAAAATTATGTTTTGTAAGATGTTTAAGAAGGGGGCGCGTAGGCAATTCGTCAATATTTCAATGAGTAATTCGTGAGCTTCACGAGCTGAGCACGCCATAACTCTATTCCTAACAAAAGTCGCTCTTGTTTATTAACGGCTGAGAAACAAAATATGAATAAGAATTCTGAATTCTTCTTGCATGAAGGAAGCACTCTGCACTTTGACAAAAGTGAGAAGCGTCTGATTTTATCTGTTGCATTTATATTGCTTGCAACACTTAAGCCACTAATCCCAAACGGATTGGAAAAATAATGTTAACAAATTACATTTTATACTGACACTGTTAACATTTTGTACTGATACTCTTGATATGTATCAGAACAAATGAGGATTTCTATTCTTAGGTGAATGTTCTCTTGTTATTTCTCTATTGGAAAGCCGTTTGCAAATCGGTCTAGTAGTATAGTCACTAAACGTTTTGCATGTTCTAGGTGGGTAGACATTCATAACACAACGCATATCATATTCTGAAGTAGGATACCACCATGTGAACTTAAACGTGTCTGGATATATTCATATATATTATTTACAGGAATGTTGAAGTTAACTTGCAATATGTAAAGGAATAAATTAAATCTTTCATTGTAATGGTCAGAGTTTCGGATGCGTTTTTTTTTTTGACGAATCTTCAAATATATAAATCATCTTTATTTCATAGTCAAATAGAGAAGTTACAATAAACCCAGGTCCTCTGCCAGTGATTATGGGACAAATTCCCCTTCACTGGCAATAGGCAGGGTGATAATACATAATATTAATTGAACAATTCATAAGGTACAATACATATAGTAAGATTTAACACATAATTTACATTGCATAAGAAAGATGAAAGTTACAAGCATGTTAAATGAAAAAGAAAGGTGACTGTCTCAATGAAATGAAAGAGAGATGAAGAGAGGGACCAGACAGTAATAAGAAAATACAAAATTGGAACCATCACTTTGTGATAAAGATATATATACATATAGGTACGCATCGCCACAACATACTCTAATAACTGAAATAACTCTATGGTTAATATCGTTTCTATATTTGTGTTTCATGTATAGTAATACGTAAAAGACAGCTAGATACAGTTGATGATACGACACCTTTTCTTTTCCAACCTTAAGTGGGAAATCACTTTGTGATTTTTTTTAAACGAATTCCACTGAAACTATTACGTGGATTTACTCAAGCCTAAACTACATTGCTATCATTTACATTTATTTACATTTTGAAATAGTTGATGTATATAAGATACATGGGACCTTGTAATTCACGTTTCACTTGTATTGTATGAAAGAGAGAGATAAGAACTTGTCCAAAATGATGCGAACTTGAGAGCATTGTTTTCATATTTATATAATCATTGCCAATAAAGTATATTTTTACAGCATATTTATCTTTAGTATCTTATTTGTTTTATTTACACCGTTTACACGCATTCTGTTTCTTTTGAAAATCTATTTGAAGTATATACAATATGAGCAAGATTATAAGATACATAAGCTTTTGATACTTGATATGATTGCTGCAAGAGCGGAAGCGCCAATGTTTGTTGAATAGGATTGACAAGACAACTCACTGTTTTGAATGGATTTGAAGCGAATAACAAAATATTATATGACATATCCAAACACTTACAGATATAAGTAGGCAGTGCACTCCTAATTAGTAAATGCTGAGTGGTGACTACTGAGTCTACCTCAACTCTATAATAAAAAGCAGGTATATCTTTTCAAAAATATATTACCCAAAATAAAACATTAATTTTCTTTCATGCATAATATACAATTTAGTTATTGCACAACTCGTGTTCATACGCGGTGATACAAGGGCGTCATCCCAGTAAGATTTTTCAAGCCCTGAAACAAAAACTAGAAAAAAAAATGGGAGTACCCAGAAGAACGAAGTATGCCTCTACAATGCAAGAGAGGTTTCTGTGTGAAGTAACTAGACATTCAAAGCTCACATAATTCTAGCAGGGCCTACTCTGATGAGAAGTTAAACGAGATTGAAGGCACCAAATGGTTAAATAGAAATCGCTCGCGCTTCACGCTCGCATTGATTCTTTTTTAAAGTGATATTACATTTATTCATGAACACATCATTACAAAACCAATATTCAATTACTTCTCCTATGAAATAAGATAATTCAACATGCATTTAAGGCACTTATGATTGCCTGGGGAGGGAGAGGCCGCTTTTTTTCCAAAAATGACACAGGGGCGCCAAAATCAGGTCGAATTTGCCACCCCCCCCCTACAGGATCCGCGCCTGATCATACACACCAAACCATATGAGCGTAGGATAAGTTGAAGTGAAGATATCGCATTTACAAGGAAAAGTTAACAGACAGACGAACGGACAGACACCGAGCGTGATACCATAATAATATGTCCTGTCTAGGACGGGCGTATAGAAAGTGCATTTGTGTGATCTGAAAAATGTGTGTCGGTAATTGTAACATTTGGAAAAGAACTGCACGCCTGACTGTGTGTGTGTCAGGGTGGGTGTGAGTGTATGTGTGGTGTGTGTTCGTATGTGGGCGGATTGGGACGATAGGGGATGTCATTGTGTGCCAGTTTTATTAGTTAATAATAATAATAATAATAATAGGCATTTATATAGCGCCATCTATCTAGAAATATTCTATTCCGAGGCGCGTTGTTATTATTATTACCCCGGCTTTAGCTTGAGCTGCCTCTCAGCGCTCATGCATTCAAAGAATTAATCCTGCCGGGTACCCATTCACCTCACCTGGGTCGAGTGCAGCACAGTGTGGATAAATTTCTTGCTGAAGGAAACTACGCCATGGCTGGGATTCGAACCCACGACCCTCTGTTTCAAAGTCAGAAGACTTATCCACTGGGCCACAACGCTCCACAGTTACTATAACCGTAATTGCACTATCCAAACTGAGAGCTCTTTACACTTCTTCGCAAGTGTAATAATTGATTAATATTCATGTTCCATTCGGGACTATGTCGAACCCTAAGTTAGTATTTCTCGTGACATGTGTACTGCCTCCAAGTGCGTTTCATTATTATTATTGGTGTTTGTTTTCCACACGCTTTCATTTGTTGTTGGTTCTCTTGAGCAGGTGTGTACATCTTCCTTGCTTTCACGGTCAATGAGAGGGTTTGGAGTCTGTGTAAAGTCCTCACGTGCGGTGACGTCAGCAAGCCACCTTCAACAACCTCCAAATCATCACAAGTCAAAGAGAGCACTCTGGTAACTGGTTCTGATAGTAGGTCCTTCACGAGGAGCAAAGATGTAGATGACCCCAGAGTGGATATGACGATTGACTAACAACTGGTGATGAGAAAGAGGCATGGACCGTCAAATGGATGAGACGACTGCCGTTGACAAAAATCAAGAAATTTCGACATATTTTTTGTTTTAATTCTTGACGAATATAAAGAATAGAACATAACATTTTAATAAACGGAACATGTTTCGAGGTGTCTTGAAATTTTTACTTGACATCCTAACTGTATAAATACCAGTGACTCTGTTAATAATTTTCAGGCTGAGGATGAGGTGCGACACCTCGAAACATGATCCGTTTATTTAAATGTTATGTTCTATTCTTTATATTCGTCTTCAATTTAGTATCGTGTCGTTCTTTTGGAAGTTTTAATTCTTATTTCACGTTTTTAATTTTTATTGTATTTATTAATTTCAATTTTGTTTCATTTTATTTTTGCGGAAGGATGCGGGGTATGCTACAATAAAGAGGCCCGGGTATAGTCTTTAAAAATAGATTATAATGAGATGAGGTCAACTCAATAGATGACGCAGGAACTTTCGTCTTTATTAAGATTTCGTCAGAAGTGGCTTGAAAAATACAAAGGGGATTCAACATCCAAGTTCAACTTTGCCTTAAAGTCAGAAATGAATGCTCTTCAATGAATTATCATAAAGTTGAAAAAAAAATCCATAACCTCATTAGATAGATGAATGAATAAATAAATTAGTTAATAATTAATAAAATAATTAATTCGATTAAAAGAATAATTAGATAAATGAAGAAGATACGTATAATTACATATTATTTTGGCAGTAAAGTAGGATCCCTACCGTTGGTATCCTGTATCGTTCTTAATGACAGTGTCACAAATTGTAAAAATGTAAACATTGGTTGCAAGGTGGTGAAAGCGCATTGGTAATGCGTATATGTCACAATGAATATGTATATTCATGAAATAGATATCGGAAGCTGGGAGATGATGAAGAAAACATTGTTTCTTAAACACATTTTGGTAATAAGTAATTAAAACTCGTTGGAACAAAATGAATATTGAAATCAAATTGAGTAAAGATTAGATTGGGTTACCTAGGCTAGAAAGCACCTAACAGATACATGAGAAACATGTATCATAAATTGATATCATTAAATTAGTGACACTGATGCAAAAAATGTGACACACGATTGAGGTAAATTAGAAAATATTTATTCCTCTATATTGATGTCTTAAGTTTCATAATCCAAAATGATTCTCGTTTAAGTATGATTCATTCCTGGTGTTTTTTCTGATAAGTTCTATTCCTACGAAATCATCTTTGGAATGATTATTAACAATTGAATGGGCAGCAATAGGGGTTTTCTTGCGTCTACTCCATTCCAAAGTCATTCACATTTCTAGAAAACCATGCGCATACATGTACAGAGGAATTCCATTAGCCTGCCATTGAAATTGAAGTTCACTTTGACAAAAATGGTTATTGTAGAAATAGCAAAAAAATTAGTTTTTAAAGATATTGTTGAAGGTTTGATGAAAATCTATCAAAGAATAAAAGTTATTAGAATTTTAATTATTTGGTATGTGACGTCATAATTACGCGAGCAGCTTTTGACATATCATATTGTAGAAATCGATTAAAAGTCATTTTCTCAGAAAATTTAAAATGGTTTTTATTGAGCTTCAGTAAATCAGTAGGAAAATCATTTCACACCCGCCAAAAAAGAAAAAAAATATATAAATCACGAATAATTGAAATTTATGCATTTTATATTACAAAACACATGGGGCATCGGCTCGTGCTTGACACATGGGGCATCTGCTCGTGCTTGACGTCACAAATCCAAAACCTTTAATTTCTGATAACTTTCTTAATCTTTGATGGACTTTCTTCAAACCTTCACAAATATTCAAGTTCTGCTATCTTTATGACAAACATTCCGTTAGGATAAACTTGCATACATTAGGCTTGTGCTACGTAGCATGCTTTCAGTTTATCAAGAAAAAATAACCTTTGTTTACAATGTATGCCTACTTTAAAGATTTGAATATGTTTAGCAAACAGGTATATTTGAACGGTGCCATCCGCCCATTGGAATTTGCGAAAACGATTTCAAGCGAGTTTTTCAAGCATGCAGATGACGTATTCTGCGACGCCAAATGTATGACGCCGAGTAAAAACACGCTTTGGATTGATTGATTGATTTATTTATTTATTTTATATATACATGCATATATTGTTTTAATTTCTTAAGTCATCTACTCTTATATTATTTATTTGATCCAACTTGATTTCATTATATTCATTTGAATATACTTAATTAGGCTATAGTTCAAAAGCACAACTCATATAAAATATCACGGAGAGGATGCAATGAGTCCTATGGTTGCACGCAGTATAAACGAACAACTTATAGTGCACTCATGTATTCTTATTAATTTTGTTGGTAAATTAGCAAAAATATAGCGACTTAAACTTTGTAAAGTATCAACCTTTTCATGAGGAGAATGTTTGTTAAATATATATATAAGGGGGCAATGAAGCCCCCCCCCCCCCCAACAGTCCGCAATACGTCTCAAATAACCAAGTCATTTCAGGGTTAAGCTTTGATCAAACATTTACCTATATGTAGTATCCTCTGTCATTTTAGGGTTAAGGTTTGATCAAACATTTACCTATATGTAGTATCCTCTGTCATTTTAGGGTTAAGGTTTGATCAAACATTTACCTATATGTAGTATCCTCTGTCATTTTAGGGTTAAGGTTTGATCAAACATTTACCTATATGTAGTATCCTCAGTCATTTCAGGGTTAAGGTTTGATCAAACATTTACCTATATGTAGTATCCTCTGTCATTTTAGGGTTAAGGTTTGATCAAACATTTACCTATATGTAGTATCCTCTGTCATTTTAGGGTTAAGGTTTGATCAAACATTTACCTATATGTAGTATCCTCTGTCATTTTAGGGTTAAGGTTTGATCAAACATTTACCTATATGTAGTATCCTCTGTCATTTTAGGGTTAAGGTTTGATCAAACATTTACCTATATGTAGTATCCTCTGTCATTTTAGGGTTAAGGTTTGATCAAACATTTACCTATATGTAGTATCCTCTGTAATTTTAGGGTTAAGGTTTGATCAAACATTTACCTATACGTAGTATCCTCTGTCATTTTAGGGTTAAGGTTTGATCAAACATTTACCTATATGTAGTATCATCTGTCATTTTAGGGTTAAGGTTTGATCAAACATTTACCTATATGTAGTATCCTCTGTCATTTTAGGGTTAAGGTTTGATCAAACATTTACCTATATGTAGTATCCTCTGTCATTTTAGGGTTAAGGTTTGATCAAACATTTACCTATATGTAGTATCCTCTGTCATTTTAGGGTTAAGGTTTGATCAAACATTTACCTATATGTAGTATCATCTGTCATTTTAGGGTTAAGGTTTGATCAAACATTTACCTATATGTAGTATCCTCTGTCATTTTAGGGTTAAGGTTTGATCAAACATTTACCTATATGTAGTATCCTCTGTCATTTTAGGGTTAAGGTTTGATCAAACATTTACCTATATGTAGTATCCTCAGTCATTTCAGGGTTAAGGTTTGATCAAACATTTACCTATATGTAGTATCCTCTGTCATTTTAGGGTTAAGGTTTGATCAAACATTTACCTATATGTAGTATCCTCTGTCATTTTAGGGTTAAGGTTTGATCAAACATTTACCTATATGTAGTATCCTCTGTCATTTTAGGGTTAAGGTTTGATCAAACATTTACCTATATGTAGTATCCTCTGTCATTTTAGGGTTAAGGTTTGATCAAACATTTACCTATATGTAGTATCCTCTGTCATTTTAGGGTTAAGGTTTGATCAAACATTTACCTATATGTAGTATCCTCTGTAATTTTAGGGTTAAGGTTTGATCAAACATTTACCTATACGTAGTATCCTCTGTCATTTTAGGGTTAAGGTTTGATCAAACATTTACCTATATGTAGTATCATCTGTCATTTTAGGGTTAAGGTTTGATCAAACATTTACCTATATGTAGTATCCTCTGTCATTTTAGGGTTAAGGTTTGATCAAACATTTACCTATATGTAGTATCCTCTGTCATTTTAGGGTTAAGGTTTGATCAAACATTTACCTATATGTAGTATCCTCAGTCATTTTAGGGTTAAGGTTTGATCAAACATTTACCTATATGTAGTATCCTCAGTCATTTTAGGGTTAAGGTTTGATCAAACATTTACCTATATGTAGTATCCTCTGTCATTTTAGGGTTAAGGTTTGATCAAACATTTACCTATATGTAGTATCCTCAGTCATTTTAGGGTTAAGGTTTGATCAAACATTTACCTATATGTAGTATCCTCTGTCATTTTAGGGTTAAGGTTTGATCAAACATTTACCTATATGTAGTATCCTCTGTCATTTTAGGGTTAAGGTTTGATCAAACATTTACCTATATGTAGTATCCTCTGTCATTTTAGGGTTAAGGTTTGATCAAACATTTACCTATATATGTAGTATCCTCTGTCATTTTAGGGTTAAGGTTTGATCAAACATTTACCTATATGTAGTATCCTCAGTCATTTTAGGGTTAAGGTTTGATCAAACATTTACCTATACGTAGTATCCTCAGTCATTTTAGGGTTAAGGTTTGATCAAACATTTACCTATACGTAGTATCCTCAGTCATTTTAGGGTTAAGGGTTGATCAAACATTTACCTATATGTAGTATCCTCTGTCATTTTAGGGTTAAGGTTTGATCAAACATTTACCTATACGTAGTATCCTCAGTCATTTTAGGGTTAAGGTTTGATCAAACATTTACCTATACGTAGTATCCTCTGTCATTTCAGGGTTAAGGTTTGATCAAACATTTACCTATATGTAGTATCCTCTGTCATTTTAGGGTTAAGGTTTGATCAAACATTTACCTATATGTAGTATCCTCTGTCATTTTAGGGTTAAGGTTTGATCAAACATTTACCTATATGTAGTATCCTCTGTCATTTTAGGGTTAAGGTTTGATCAAACATTTACCTATATGTAGTATCCTCTGTCATTTTAGGGTTAAGGTTTGATCAAACATTTACCTATATGTAGTATCCTCTGTCATTTTAGGGTTAAGGTTTGATCAAACATTTACCTATATGTAGTATCCTCTGTCATTTTAGGGTTAAGGTTTGATCAAACATTTACCTGTATGTAGTATCCTCAGTCATTTTAGGGTTAAGGTTTGATCAAACAGTTACCTGTATGTAGTATCCTCAGTCATTTTAGGGTTAAGGTTTGATCAAACAGTTACCTATATGTAGTATCCTCAGTCATTTTAGGGTTAAGGTTTGATCAAACATTTACCTATATGTAGTATCCTCTGTCATTTTAGGGTTAAGGTTTGATCAAACATTTACCTATATATATGTATCATCCTCTGGTATATGCCACAGAAAACAATTTTGAATGAAATATGATTCGCTACTTGCTTTACGATTGCTTGACTGATTAATTTTATTTTGTATTCATTTCTATACATGTACACATTATATTAATTCTAATCAATTTGGTATTATTTTGTTAATCTCATTTTACAGGTAGTACTTGAGGGAGCAGTAGTACCCCCCCCCTCCCCTCTCCACCATGATTGACCGACTCGTTGATTGGTATTAATTTCTATAGGTGTACATTTATCATGTTGTTGTATTGATTTATTTAATTTGATATCATTTTGTTCATTTCATTTTACTGGTAGTGGTACTTGAGGGGGGCAGGTGTACTCCTTTGCCCCCCCCCCCCCGCGTTATGATTGACTTAGTGATTCATTGATTGGTTGATTTATTTAAGTTTGTATCAATTTCTATGGGTGTACATTTATCAAGTTAATTTATTTACTTATTTAATGTGGTATTATTTAATAATCTGATTTTACTGGTAGTACTTGAGGGGGTAGTTGTACCTCCTTACCCCCTTGCCACCCCCCCCCCCCCCCTCCAATGAGTGACTGGCTGATTAATTGATTGATTGATTTTTTTTCATCAATTTATAAAAAATGCAGGTGTACATTGATCACACTGTTGTCTTGACTTATTTCATGTTGTTCATTTCATTTTACTGGAAGTGGTACTTTACGGGACATGTGATTCATTCATTGGTTTATTTTTTTTCCAATGGTGTGCATTTATCAAGTTACTTTATTGACTTATTTAATTTGATATTATTTAATAATCTGATTTTACTGGTAGTACTTGAGGGGGAGTTGTGATTATGTTTGACTGACTGATTAAGTGATTCATTCATTGATTGGTTGATTGATTGGTTTAATTTTTTCCATAGGTGTGCATTTATCAAGTTAATTTATTGACTTATTTAATTTGATATTATTTAATAATCTGATTTTACTGGTAGTACTTGAGGGGGCAGTTGTGATTATGATTGACTGACTGATTAAGTGATTCATTCATTGATTGGTTGATTGATTGGTTTAATTTTTTCCATAGGTGTGCATTTATCAAGTTACTTTATTGACTTATTTAATTTGATATTATTTAATAATCTGATTTTACTGGTAGTACTTGAGGGGGCAGTTGTGATTATGTTTGACTGACTGATTAAGTGATTCATTCATTGATTGGTTGATTGATTGGTTTAATTTTTTCCATAGGCGTGCATTTATCAAGTTACTTTATTGACTTATTTAATTTGATATTATTTAATAATCTGATTTTACTGGTAGTAGTTGAGGGGGCAGTTGTGTCCCCTCCCCCCCCCCCTTATCTTATGATTGACTGATTCATTTATTGATTGATTTTATCTAGTATTAATAATAAATTTCTGTAAATGTACATTTATCAAGTTAAGGTGTTAATTAGATTTAATTAAATATCATTTTTTTCTGGTGATTTTACTAGTAGTAGAACTTAAGGGGCAATAGTACCACCCCTACACACATAAATGATTTTATTTTGTATCATAAATATCAATGTAATAATAGATCAAGTTATTGTATTAATGTGGTATGATTTAACATAATTTTATTCATCTGATTTTACTTGTAGTATTTATGGGGGCAGTCCCCCCCCCCCCCCGAAAATAAAATAACATATCACTACTTATTATAAGCAAACAATATGAAAGCTCATCATCTGGTTTTCTCAGAGACTACATATATATTCGTCCGACCTTTTGTTGCCAATCACTATACAACCAATATTTTCGTAGTGGTAAAATAAAGTTGCCACCACTTCACAAACCACACAAACTGATTTTTTTTTTAAATTGCTGGTACCTGTCTCTTGTTATAGGAATTATAAAAAAGTATTTACCAAGAAAACAACTGCTATTAAAGAAAAAAACGGACAAAGACTAATTCTACAGCATGAAATTACGAAAGAAAAGAAACAGAATAGGCTTCTATTTGGTAGAGAATGAAACCTTTACAATAAGATAGCTTGTGTGAAAACACAAATCAAAGAAACAGATCAACAAAAGTTTGAAAAAATTCGGACAAATATTGAGGTTATGAGAATTTGAATATTGTGATCACTAATGCTATGGAGATCCTTAAATTGGCAATGCGACAAAGATGTGTGATATTCCTTATGAACAACTCTTCCCACTGGCTTATGTCGAAAGGGTAGGTGCTGTCGTGTTAGGGTGCGTCAACGCGAACGCGAAGATTCGTCCAAAGCCCCCCCCCCCCCCCCCCGGTTTGGCCGAAAGGGTGCGTTGGGAGCGCCACGTCGCGTCGCGTTCACTGGAACGCGCCCTTTCGTCCAAAGCCCCCCCCCCCCCCCGGTTTGGACGAAAGGGTGTGTTTAATAATAATGAATAAATAAATACAAATATGTATAAGAAAGCTGAATATAAGGTATTTTGCCAATTTGCACGTAAAATAGTGGATTTTCAATCATTTAAAGCATTGACAATTTGAGGAAAAGAAAGAAAAGTTCAACTAAGAATAATAATGATAATAATAATAATAATAATGATAATAATAATAATAATGATAATAAAAACAGATACCCACCCTTGCAATAAGCCACTTGGCGCCAATTTTTCACTCCAAATTCATTTCCATAAATTCAATCTTTGGGGTGAAAATTATTATTATCATCATTATTATAAGTATTATTATTATTGTTATTATTTTTATTATTATAAGTATTATTATTATTATACAAACAACACGCACATATTATTATTATACACACAACACGCACACATACACAACAGATACATCTCACAAAATATACTGAGGCAGGGTCTCAAGTGTAAAAAATAGTAAGGTAGGGTCTGAAGAGTTAAACGTTGTGAATGCTGACCCGACATCAATTTTGGCCTTGCCCTTCCAGGACACATCTGCCGTAAGTTTTATAATTTGGGGGACACCAAATATCTCCAGGTATACGAATGTTTTCCTTTGTAATAAATACACACCTGCAAAGTATAAAATTGAAGGTAAGTTACTTTTTTTATTTGAAAGAACCTTGAAATCAGTCATAATTTTTACATGTATCAATATTACACCATAAAACATTTCCACCGAAAAATCCTCATGCAGCATGCCGTCATTGTTTTTTTTTACCTTAAAAAGAATGTTTGTGCCATATGATGATTTATGTTCCTATGCAAATTTCACATATCACTCGTCTTTTTTGTTTGTTCAGCTTTCTTATAAATATTTGTATTTATTTATTCATTATTATTAAACACACCCGTTCGGCCAAACCGGGGGGGGGGGGCTTTGGACGAATCTTCGCGTTCGCGTTGACGACAGCACCCACCCTTTCGAAATAAGCCCTTCCCATTGCTCTAGTATATATTTCACTTAAATTTCCTTTTTATCACATCTATCAGTAGATCATGTGTTTCTATAGCAGGGCATGTAATACAGATTTTTAAAGAATATATATGAAAAAATAGTTTGTATCACCATCAGAAAAGGTAAAAAGATACATGGGGGGGGGGGTTATAGTCCATCAAAGAGAAAGTTAATCCCATTTGACATCACACATCCGTGTCGCATTGCCAATGGGAGGATCTCCATAGCATTAGTAATTGCAATATTAAAATGCTCATAACTTTTTCATTGTTTGTCAAATTTTTCTCAAACTTTCGTTGATCTGTTCTTCGATTTTCTGTTTTGACACAAGCTTATTTATTTCAAAGGTTTCATTCCCCTTTAAGACTGCATAGCGTAGCAAATACATTGAATTGGTATTTAATGAAATGAAAATAGGGACTTAATGACTGTAAATAGGTACAGTAATATGTAACGCTAAATCATTTATGAGAATCACCATTACTACAATTACAGTTGTTAAAACAGTAAATTGTTATTTACATTTTGTCACATGTTCTGAATAAAGAAAAATGCACAGAAAAGTAATGTTCCTTGCCTGCTTTTGTGTGATCAGAGTAGTAAACCCATCATATAAATTTCAAATATTGGATGGAATGGTCTTGCCATTTGTGATAAGCTTCGTGTTGACTGGCAATAGATTTTGATAGCCAGATTAATGGAGATGGTGGCCAAGAGGTATAGACGCTTGCCTTAAGAACTAGGCCAGTTCGATCACCGCTGGGTCCTAATTTCTTTCAGGGGCTAGACGTTTTAGAGTGGAGAAGAGTAAAAACAAAGTTATGTTTCATGGGCCCACTGGGAAACCAGTTCAAAAGAGCTGAAGTGGCTTCATCTCTTCACACATCTATATTCTTATTTTACCTGCAGACTTTCAAGCTCTGTTTTTAAAATTATTTATTCAATCCACCAATTTTCTGTTCCCTATAGATGCTTTTAAATGTTTAAATCATTCTAGACTCTCCTCGATTTTCCCCTTTGAAATATATCAAGCCCTATCGTTTTTCATTGGCTTTATCCCTCTTCGAATCTCTTTTTTTTCAGGATCCTGCTTTTTTATTAGTATCCCTCTTTTCCCTCTCCTACCTACCTAATTATCTTTCTGTATCTTTATCTTTTTATCCTTAACAATATGCACAACACAAACTACTGTAGGCTTTGCATAAGTCGACCATCCATAACTCAAATAATTGTCTCAATCAAAGCATTATTTCAGACCAGGGCAGGGCCCTGGGAACTTTTTTTTCAATGGGGGTGCTGAAATCTCTCCTCAAAGGTGCAGGGGGCACAATTAAAGCTTCCATTGTTCTTGTACACACCTCTAAGGGCACCACACACCTATATATATATACATATATACATATATATATATATATATATATATATATATATATATATATATATATATATATATATATATATATATATATATATATAGTCACTTCCTAGCTTTATTACTATAAAAGAACTAAGATAAATAATAAAATCATTCGAGCGTAAAACGCAAGCTATTTGGGAGGGGGATTTTATGTTTTTGTTCTGAAAATTGAACATTTCGAGCAATGTTTGTGGTCCTGAACAAGATGCAGATGTAACAAATAATAACTGCGAGCAGATTTTTTTTTTATATACGCTCCGGCCTGACCGAAAGGGACGTGTTATAAGGACTGTTTGCAGTTATCCATGAAGACGATCAATATATCAACAATCAAATAATGCGAGCGCAAAGCGCGAGCAGAAAAAAAATTGACATTCCGACCTAAATATTGGACATTCTAAGCACTTTTCTAATCATGAAGTGAATAGGTATATAATATACGATTGATGCGAGCGCGAGCAGAAATAAAAATGATATTTCAGACCTAAGAACAGAACACCTTAAGCACTTTTCTAGTCATGAACAGGATAGGTATACAATATTAATGCGAGCGCTTTGCGCGAGCGGAAATATAAATGAGATTTTAGACCTAAAAACTGGACATTCATGTTTGGTAAATCAAGAAAATGATGGGTAATTGGATTTCTTTCTTTCTCACATTAATAATGTGAGCGCGAAGCACGAGCAGAACATTTTTTTTATATTCTGATCTAAAACTTAATATTCAAAGCATCTTTCCTCGTTATTTATCTCACTGTCTTTACATCTTCCCTCGTTATTTCTCTCACTGTCTTTACATCTTCCCTCGTTATTTCTCTCACTGTCTTTACATCTTCCCTCGTTATTTCTCTCACTGTCTTTACATCTTCTCTCGTTATTTCTCTCACTGTCTTTACATCTTCTCTCGTTATTTCTCTCACTGTCTTTACATCTTCTCTCGTTATTTCTCTCACTGTCTTTACATCTTCCCTCGTTATTTCTCTCACTGTCTTTACATCTTCCCTCGTTATTTCTCTCACTGTCTTTACATCTTCCCTCGTTAATTTTCTCACTGTCTTTACATCTTCCCTCGTTATTTCTCTCACTGTCTTTACATCTTCTCTCGTTATTTCTCTCACTGTCTTTACATCTTCTCTCGTTATTTCTCTCACTGTCTTTACATCTTCTCTCGTTATTTCTCTCACTGTCTATACATCTTCTCTCGTTATTTCTCTCACTGTCTTTACATCTTCTCTCGTTATTTCTCTCACTGTCTTTACATCTTCTCTCGTTATTTCTCTCACTGTCTTTACATCTTCTCTCGTTATTTCTCTCACTGTCTTTACATCTTCTCTCGTTATTTCTCTCACTGTCTTTACATCTTCCCTCGTTATTTCTCTCACTGTCTTTACATCTTCCCTCGTTATTTCTCTCACTGTCTTAACATCTTCTCTCGTTATTTCTCTCACTGTCTTTACATCTTCCCTCGTTATTTCTCTCACTGTCTTTACATCTTCCCTCGTTATTTCTCTCACTGTCTTTACATCTTCTCTCGTTATTTCTCTCACTGTCTTTACATCTTCTCTCGTTATTTCTCTCACTGTCTTTACATCTTCCCTCGTTGTTTCTCTCACTGTCTTTACATCTTCCCTCGTTATTTCTCTCACTGTCTTTACATCTTCCCTCGTTATTTCTCTCACCGTCTTTACATCTTCTCTCGTTATTTCTCTCACTGTCTTTACATCTTCTCTCGTTATTTCTCTCACTGTCTTTACATCTTCCCTCGTTATTTCTCTCACTGTCTTTACATCTTCCCTCGTTATTTCTCTCACTGTCTTAACATCTTCCCTCGTTATTTCTCTCACTGTCTTTACATCTTCTCTCGTTATTTCTCTCACTGTCTTTACATCTTCTCTCGTTATTTCTCTCACTGTCTTTACATCTTCTCTCGTTATTTCTCTCACTGTCTTTACATCTTCCCTCGTTGTTTCTCTCACTGTCTTTACATCTTCCCTCGTTATTTCTCTCACTGTCTTTACATCTTCTCTCGTTATTTCTCTCACTGTCTTTACATCTTCCCTCGTTATTTCTCTCACTGTCTTTACATCTTCTCTCGTTATTTCTCTCACTGTCTTTACATCTTCTCTCGTTATTTCTCTCACTGTCTTTACATCTTCCCTCGTTGTTTCTCTCACTGTCTTTACATCTTCCCTCGTTATTTCTCTCACTGTCTTTACATCTTCCCTCGTTATTTCTCTCACTGTCTTTACATCTTCCCTCGTTATTTCTCTCACCGTCTTTACATCTTCTCTCGTTATTTCTCTCACTGTCTTTACATCTTCTCTCGTTATTTCTCTCACTGTCTTTACATCTTCCCTCGTTATTTCTCTCACTGTCTTTACATCTTCCCTCGTTTTTTCTCTCACTGTCTTTACATCTTCTCTCGTTATTTCTCTCTCTGTCTTTACATCTTCTCTCGTTATTTCTCTCACTGTCTTTACATCTTCCCTCGTTATTTCTCTCACTGTCTTTACATCTTCCCTCGTTATTTCTCTCACCGTCTTTACATCTTCTCTCGTTATTTCTCTCACTGTCTTTACATCTTCTCTCGTTATTTCTCTCACTGTCTTTACATCTTCCCTCGTTATTTCTCTCACTGTCTTTACATCTTCCCTCGTTGTTTCTCTCACTGTCTTTACATCTTCCCTCGTTATTTCTCTCACTGTCTTTACATCTTCCCTCGTTATTTCTCTCACTGTCTTTACATCTTCCCTCGTTATTTCTCTCACCGTCTTTACATCTTCTCTCGTTATTTCTCTCACTGTCTTTACATCTTCTCTCGTTATTTCTCTCACTGTCTTTACATCTTCCCTCGTTATTTCTCTCACTGTCTTTACATCTTCCCTCGTTATTTCTCTCACTGTCTTTACATCTTCCCTCGTTATTTCTCTCACTGTCTTTACATCTTCTCTCGTTATTTCTCTCACTGTCTTTACATCTTCTCTCGTTATTTCTCTCACTGTCTTTACATCTTCCCTCGTTATTTCTCTCACTGTCTTAACATCTTCCCTCGTTATTTCTCTCACTGTCTTTACATCTTCTCTCGTTATTTCTCTCACTGTCTATACATCTTTCCTCGTTATTTCTCTCACTGTCTTTACATCTTCCCTCGTTATTTCTCTCACTGTCTTAACATCTTCCCTCGTTATTTCTCTCACTGTCTTTACATCTTCCCTCGTTATTTCTCTCACTGTCTTTACATATTCCCTCGTTATTTCTCTCACTGTCTTAATATCTTCCCTCGTTATTTCTCTCACTCTTAACGGTTACACTTCGTATTTCCGAAGCTTCGTAATTCCGAAGGTTCTTTATTCCGAAGGTTCGTAATTCCGAAACACGTAAATTGCCTATACCTCGATGTTCGTTAATCCGAAAACGAAAAGGGGTTCGTTAATCCGAACATTTGTGGCGTAATTCCGACGATTCGTTATTCCGAAGGTTCGATAATCCGAAAACGAAATAAGGTTCGTTGTTCCGAAGGTTCGTTAATCCGAAAACGAAATAAGGTTCGTTGTTCCGAAGGTTCGTTAGTCCGAAAACGAAAAAAGGTTCGTTATTCCGAAGGTTCGTTGATCCGAAAACGAAATAAGGTTCGTTTTTCCGAAGGTTCGTTGATCCGAAAACGAAATAAGGTTCGTTTTTCCGAAGGTTCGTTAATCCGAAAACGAAATAAGGTTCGTTAATCCGAAAACGAAATAAGGTTCGTTAATCCGAAAACAAAATAAGGTTCGTTAATCCGAAAAATGAAAACCGGGAAAGCAGCGGCAGAGGCAAGGGGAGGGGGGGCGGGGGACACTGTTGCCGTTCAATTATCATATGAGGATGGGAAGGCAAGGGCGGCCGAACGAATTTTCGTTGGGGGTAAAGCCAAAAAATGAAACTCATACGTCAAAATTGGGACTGTGGTGATTTTTTCACCTTAAGATTATCATCTGCTTGAAGTCATTGTCTGTTTGATAGTGATTAAGTAGAGAATAACTTATTTGAAGTGACTTCTTATTATGGCAAAATGTATATTTAGGCTTTATTTTTCGGGAGAGAGTATAATGAGCGAGCGGCTTGGTAAAACAAATTCAAAGGTGAAGTTGTATAACGTTTTTTGTGGTCAGTTATTCTTAAAATGGCATTATTGCGAGGTGTTGCGAGCGTGAATCACAAGCTAAACTTTAGGTTATTTCAATAAAAAATGAAAATTAGTTTTTAAAAATCCGAGCAGATTTCTGCTGTCATTAAAAAAATGTGCATCTAACTAAAGAATTAACACGAGCGCAAAACGCGAGCTTAAACATACTGACCAGAAAAGGAACCTGTTAAAGAAAGCATTTAGTGACCTCTTTAGGATGCATACTTCACCAATCGAATGAGAGTGCGAAGCGCAAGCTGAAATTTTTCAATATTCCAGCCTGAAAACTTAACTTAACTTGTATACTTTAAAAAGAGTATTTTATTTCGAAATAACATGAAAAACGGCATATTTATTTTTGAAAAAGGAACTTTCCCATTTTGGAAAATATTAATTCCCCTGTTTTTTATTCCATTTTTGATGCCCCCTGCCTCCCTCCCGGCGGATCCAACTTTCGTCAAATAGAGGGGGGGGGGGGATTTTTTTTTTAGCCATATTTTCCTTGATCGGCAGTTTAAAGTTGATTTTTGTTTGTTTCTTTGAAAGGGTAGTCCTAACAGTCAATAATTAGCTTTATCCTTATAAAATAAAGTAAATATGTAATAACATGATAAACCCATTTTAAATAATGCGAGCGCGAGCTATATTTTTGTTAATATGATGGGCAATATGTTTGTGATCTTCAAAGCGAGATGCCTATGTAACTAAATTTAGATAATAACTGCTAGCAAGAAGCGCGAACAGAATTTTTAAATATATAAGCTCTGATCTGATCTAAAGGGGACATTTTAAGAACTTTTTGCAGTTAGCCATGAAGACGATGCGTGTTTTAGCCAATGGCGGCGGAACGTATTTTTTTTCGGGGGGCAAAGTAAAAAAAAAGGGGGGGGGGCCAATAGGGGCAATTTGGTGCAAACGGATATTTTCACCATTAGATTATCATCTGTGTAAAGAGGTTGTGTGTTTTTGTAGTAACTAATTGAGCACATTTTTTTAAGTGATCACTAAACATGCTAGTGTTATATATTTACGTTTCATTTCTGCGAGCGTAGGAAGCAAGCGGTTTGGGGGAAAAAGTCAAATCTGAAGATGTAAAATTCACCTTTTTGGTCAATACTGTGAAAAGGGCATCCTTGTGAGATGTTGCGAGCGAATCACGTGCGCAAACTTTTGGAAATTTCATGTGGGCATAGAATGATGATATTGATATAGATATCATTTACCCAGGGAAGCCACTTCAGTTCTGAAAACTATTCTCCCAGCTATTATTATTTTTTTTTACAAGAATGCTATAGAATGTCCAGTTTTCAGGTTGGAAAATCGGAAAAATTTGGCTCACGTTTCTCGCTCGCATCAAGTATTTTTTATTGAGGAACTCATTCTATTCCTGGTTACAAAAAAGAAGTATGAAATGTCCAGTTTTCAGGTTGGAATATCACAAATTTTAAGCTTGCGGTTCGCGCTCTCATTATATAGTTCGTGAGATATATATTCTATTCATGAGTCACTAAATGCAGTCCTTAAAAGATTACTTTCTGAAGCCTGTTGCATAAAACTTTTTACCTGAGAAAACTCTGGTAAAAACTGAAAACTAAGGTTAGTCTGATTTCCGCCAATTACTTTAGCACAGGGCAAAAACTCCTGTAAAAAAACCCTGAGTTTTCTCAGGTAAAAAGTTTCATGCAACGGGCCCCAGGTCAGTATATAAACAAATTACAACTCGCCCTCGCATTAATTCTTTAGAAAGATACACATCTTTCTCACGATTACAAAAAATGCTCCGAATGCTCACTTCACGTCTTGTTACATGAAATGTCTACTAGTTTCAGCTTGCGATTCGCGCTTTCAACATCTCACAAGGATATTTATTAGCATTATTTTTATTTTTATTACCAGCAGAAGCTGTTATTAAAAATGAAATTCCCTCCAATACAAATCCTATTATCTAGAGGTTGCTCGCACGCTTCCAACACACTTGATCCCCTGCATCTTTAATTAAACCATTTGCTTATAGGCAGCAATTGCTCAGATAAAAACGAAATTAGCCTATGCTTGATCAGGGCGCCATTCTTAACGAAATACATGCTTTGGCCCCAACATACATCATCGATCGTTATTACTATCATTGCATAATATCGTGTAATCTTGTAATGACAACATCGTTTTTGTTACCAAAATGAATTATTTTCATTTTCGGAAATACGAACCTTATTTAATTTTCGGATTAACGAACCTTATTTCGTTTTCGGATTAACGAACCTTATTTCGTTTTCGGATTAACGAACCTTATTTCGTTTTCGGATTAACGAACCTTATTTCGTTTTCGGATTAACGAACCTTCGGAATTACGAACCTTATTTCTTTTTCGGATTAACGAACCTTCGGAATTACGAACCTTATTTTGTTTTCGGATTAACGAACCTTCGGAATTACGAACCTTATTTCGTTTTCGGATTATCGAACCTTCGGAATTACGAACCTTATTTCGTTTTCGGATTGACGAACCTTCGGAATTACGAACCTTCGGAATTACGAATCTTCGGAAATACGAACCTTCGGAATAACCGAACCTTCGGAATTACGAATGTATGCGGTCTTAACATCTTCCCTCGTTTTTTCTCTCACTGTCTTTACATCTTCCCTCGTTATTTCTCTCACTGTCTTTACATCTTCCCTCGTTAATTTTCTCACTGTCTTAACATCTTCCCGCGTTATTTCTCTCACTGTCTTAACATCTTCCCTCGTTATTTCTCTCTCGGTAGTTCTTTAAATCTTCGCCTCCCTCTCCCCAAATCTCTTATTCCATCTTTATTCCCTTGTTTCTTCATTTCTCCCTCTTACTCCTTCACCTCCCCCCCCCCCCTTTCTCGGTCTCTATTTTCCCTGTCTCCCGTTTTTTCCTCTCCCCCTTTTCTATTCACCCCTCCCCATCTCTCTCTCCCTCTCTCATTCCTTGTCTCTCGGTGGTTCTTTAAATCTTCTCCCCATCTCTCACTCTCTCATTCCTTGTCTCTCGGTGGTTCTTTAAATCTTCTCCTCTCTCTCTCTCTCTCTCATTCCTTGTCTCTCGGTGGTTCTTTAAATCTTGCCCCCATCTCTCTCTCTCTCTCATTCCTTGTCTCTCGGTGGTTCTTTAAATCTTCTCCCCATCTCTCCCTCTCTCATTCCTTGTCTCTCGGTGGTTCTTTAAATCTTCTCCTCTCTCTCTCCCTCACTCTCAATCTCCCAGCCTCTGTCATTTCTCTTTTTCTTTCTTTCTTGATCTCTTTCTTTAATGTTACTCTCCCAAACCTTATTTTTTAAAGTTCTACTTGTCTTAACTCTTATCAAACTGTGTTACACCTCGTAATGAGCAAGATTGTTATATGAATCATCAATAAAAATCCCAGGGGGGGGGGGCACTTAAAATGGACGAGTCGATACCATGCGCGACCAAAAAACACGGAAAATGGAATTTTATAGATTGGGCGCGTTACGTACATAACGTAATAAGGGTGTAAAAACACTAATATACTGGAAGAATGGTATACATTTTTACAAGCAAAGCTACGTGTTTACGGTCCAATTTCCAAGGGTATAAATACACTCACTGAAACGGTATGTACAGGATGTTTTTTTGCTGTAAAACTGCGTATTTAGGGTCCGATTTGAGCAAGGTGTGTTAGAAGGGCAGTACTGATATAAAAAAGTTAAAGCCAATTGCCGACGTCCATGACAGAACAATTAAAATATTATACTTGTTAAGGGGGTCAAATCAAAGGGGTGGTCTAGGCTGGAAATATTTATATCTCAATACATAGAGTAAAATTCACAAAGCAAAATGCTGAAAATTTGATCAAAATCGGATGACAAATAACGAAGTTATTGAATTTTAAAGATTGGCATTAGTCCGGTCAAACAGTTTTGGGCATGTCTTCATGAATATTCATTAGGTGGGCTGATGATGTCATATTCCCACTTTTCTTTTGTACTTTATATGAAATTAGGTTTTTTATGGCAAGAAATAAAACAATTGGATTGAAAACTGATTAAGTGCATTAGTTATTAATATCCACAACTTATTTTATCATAATATGATTGAGACAAATCATTTACACATGTGAAGAGCTCACTTGCAAAAGGGGTTAGGTCAATTTCTCACCAAATTTGATTTTTTTTTGGTCTAAATTTATAGATTTTTAGTATCTCTATAGGATGATAACAAAGGAAAGTTGACATTCCCATTAAAAAGTGAACTAAAATGGCAAAGAAAGATCACCTTTTTTCAAAAGGGGTTACAAAGGGGGTAAGACAGGTAGGTTTCTTTTATTCTAAATTTTATGTTCTCATGGTAGGGTATCAAGAATTTTTTTCAGTTTTCGCATAAGAATATTGCAATATGGGAGAACTAAAAAAAAAATATTTTCATGGAATGGACCTAATCCCTTTTGCAACCAAACTCTTCTTAAGACTTTCTTTTTCAAAATAGAGTTAGGCCATTTCTCATAAATTTTATTGCTTTCTTTCTCTAACGTTAAATTTTTAGTCGCTCTGATACTAAAAAAGTTTGAAATTCAAACAAAAACGAGAATGAAAGTGGCAAAGAAAAATCCCTTTTTTAATCAAAAGAGATTGGATTCATTTCAGTTTGCTTGCAAAAGGGGCAAGGTCCACAATGATAATTTGAAAAAAAATATATAGGAAAAAATTGAAGACAGGTAGATTTCTTTATACCTAGTTCCATGTTCAAATGATAGGATAGTGCATCATTGTACATCAATATTGCATTCTCGGAATGGTCCAAAGTGGACCTAACCCCTTTTGCAACTAAAACTCTTCATGTATGAAAAAATGAAACAGATTCCATGTAATAAAATAAGGCAGTGGGGATATGACATCATCATCCATCTTCATGAATATTCATGGCGGTGTGCATATAAATGTTTTCACAAAAATATTGATAAAATCTAAAATTCAATAATTTTGTTGTTATCTGATTTTGGTGAAATTTTCAGCCCTGACCATACCCGTAAAGGAATGCTTGTCAAGGGTACCGTTTATTTTTATTATTTTTTTAATACTTGTTATAAGGGTAGGGTTTCACACACCAATACTTGTTAAGGGGTGCATTTTCAGAACATGGAAAATATATGTTTAGGGGTGCTTTTTGAAACCAAATGTGCATGCATGGTATCCACTGGTGAATGGAAGTGCCCCCTCCCCGGATAGAAAGTTAACTAACTCAACATGCCCGAAAAAAAATGGGATTTGATCTTCCATAGATTTTAAATAGCGCCATCTGTATGGCGATTAGGAAACAGTTTTTTCGGGGATTCCCCGTGACGACATCGCTCTTCGCCATTTTGGTAATTGGCCGCGTACTCTACAAACTCTTCTTCCTCATCTATTCCGAACTGAGTTCGGAACTCTGACAGTTCACTGGTGGTCATTGTTATCATCATCATGGAGACATCCAAATGCTGAGATGTTGATCAAGTGATCAGAATCAGTCGTTAACTTAAACAACAAGATCTAGTAGTACTGGCATGATGATGACTGGATCTAATCGAGTTCTGAATTGGACATCTTTACTTTAGTCTTTAGTTTCGCCTAGTTCATCACGACACGAGTCACGTCAGGTTGTTGGCCTACGACTGGGCCTGGGAAGAATGATCAGATAATACAGCTGCAGGTTATGATGCAGGTGAGATGATCGACATGTTCTTTTTCCATTAATTGCTGTAATTGCCAACCTTTGTTTTGTAGCCTTTGGTCTTCCCACGAGGCTGAGCTGAGGGTCAACGGCCACAATCCAACTTGACCAATTTTTCTCAAATCGTATTTAAATTATAATATCAGGAGTAACGTTACTATTAAAGTAACAGATAGAAGCGCTGTTCCAAAAATTGGGATCGTTCCAGAAAACAAGGATATCCTCATAAACCAGGACAAGTCATGTCTTGAGAAAATGAAATTGTGTACAGGTGTAGGGACAGCTTTTCACTTTTGAATACCCCCCCCCCCTGCCCTGGCCCTGAGGACATAGATCTAGATGGCAATTACGGGATTCAGAATCTTGTTATGATATGTTTTTTGGCATGGGGTCCGAACAGCCCGACCCGCTGCCCTGGACAACTCGTCGCGGTTGAGTTGTCCAGGGTTGGCTCTGAATCGGACAACTCGACCACTTGTTGAATTCTTCAAAATTTCATTAAATAAAATTTCAAACTTCAAAAGTATTTTCCTGCATAATCCATGTTTCTTCAATACATTCTCGATGGAGAAATTGACATTTCAGTGCATTTTGAGCTATTTTGGAAGAAAATAAACCGAGGGGAATAAAGATGAAAGGGCAGGGGGGGGGGTGATCATCATCACAAACATAATTGCCTCCACCAACTTCATCATCATCAATATCATTACCATCATCGTCATTATGACATCATCATCACCACAAACTTCATCATTATCATTGGCTTATTGAGTGAAAGATTTAGAGGGGTAAGATATGGCCCATCATGCCAAAGTTATTTTTTAAAAATTGTGAACCAGTAAAAAAAAATTTTATTACACAAACTCATTTTTTATAGATTATGACATCGTACTAAAACTCTTCTCTCTTTTCGTTTCTCTTTCATTTTTTTTGTATTTTATCATCTTTTTTTGAGGGGGGGGGGGTGCTCTTACCCCCAAGATCATGATCCCCCACCACCTGTATTCCACTGTTCATTACCAACACCATCTACTATCGTCATAAACATCATCAACACCACTAGCTAACATCACCACCACCATCATCGACATCGTTACCATCACTATCATCACCACCTTCCATCTCATAACAATCACCAGTCCATAATTATCTTCATCACATCATCATTATCCTCATCACCACAACATCGTGATCATCATCATGATTATTTCATCTGTGATTTCATACACAGATACTAGTACAATTATGTCACATTATTCATCTCTTACCCTGCCTAAGATGGACTTTACATATTCTCACCCCAAAATGACATTTCAATCATTGTTAGTAAAAATCAATGATTAGGATTTATATCTCCCTTATCAAATCAGCGCGTGTTGAAAATGCCTTGAAAAGGGAACCAGATAATAATGTATTTCATAACTATTAATGAGAATTAATGAAAAGTAAAATGTCAAAATTCAAACTCGCAGCTAAAGAAGTCATATTTGCGTTTGACAAAAGGAATATTTCAAGCTAAAGCTGTTTGTTGGAATTCTTGTAGAGTAGTGGCACGAATATTCATCCTTGGATAAAGACATGCAAGATTCATTTTCTAAATGTGTTGGAAACGGCATTACCATGGTAATAACAAAAGACGGTATTAATTTCCTTCAGTTCAGTGGTATCCCTTTTCTGCACTTTTATTCCTTTGCATTATTTTTCCTTTTTTTCATTTCTTTATTTGCGCCTTGGCCCCCTGAATGTCCCCCCTAGATACGACCCTGACTGACCTGGGTACAATACTAGTTTTATCTACTTGATGGTAGCTCCCCAAAAAACTATAAACTTTTGACATGGCTGCCGAATAAAAAATATATCACTTGGGGGGGGGACCTACATATGGAAGTCAATAAAGCCAACTTTCAAATGACACCAAAATGTGTTGAGCGAGCACTTCCCACTTAAACAAAGGGTATGAAAATTAGGCTGGGCAGGAAATAGCCTTCCAATTTCAGTCAGTTGTTGAAAGGCAAATCCGTTAGAACCTGCAAAGTTAAGGGTGTTGTGATAAATTAATGATCAATCGTGGCCAGTTTTGGTTGTTAAAGCAAATTTCATAAATTATTAAATTGAACTTTAATTCATGAGTGAAGTTCAACACACATTGCATTTTTTGGGGCAACATTTTAACTTTATTATGTGGATCTCAGCAATGTGTTCATGGGAGTCGGGAGAATAGGGGGTGAGATGGAACTTAAGTGGGAAAAGTAGGTTGATTGAATAAGGTTGAACAGAACATTTAGCCCCCCCCCCCCCACCACCCTCTCACTCGCCCTCCCCTTCTGTTGAGAGACTGACTGCTATTACATGTATGTATGAAGTCCAGAGCAGAATTTTCGGAATTTAATGATAAGTTCCAAAACTTGGGGCATCAACTTTTACCTTTTAATCTTTTGTCAAAAATTTATCAATAAATAAACTCAATCAATGCGAAATATGCTTGATCAAACATTCATTTTTTCAATAAATTATTTAATAAATCATCATCGGCATAATCAGTCGATTTCTGGTAATCATTTGGCACCCCTAGTTCAAACACCACCCCCCCTTAGTTCAAACTACAATTTTGCACTCCTACATGGATAGAACATGGCAGGGGATAAGGTTTTAATATCAATGACACCCTTGAAAATGTTATGAGGGAATGTGGTGACCGGGGAGAAAATCTTTGAAGAATTTGAATAGTAAAAACTTAATTGATTCTAGAGCACTTGATGACATGAAAGGAATAGTACATTAATACATAATATGGCCCACATATATAGCGATTATTTTTCTTTGGGGTTGAAAAATCTTGGTAGGGCTTGAGCAATTTTTTTTTGGGGGGAGAGGTGGCTTTAATCCCCCCCCCAAAAAAAACGTGCCTGAAGAAGAGAAAAAAGGAGGGAAAGAACAGAAAAAGTGGAAAGACAGAGCGAATGAAACAGTGGAATGGGGGAGAAAGGAGAAGAGAGTGACGGTCCTACTTTAGGCCTTTTCAGATAAACTAATCGTGTTTTTGAGAATGAAATTATGATTTTCTTAAACTTTGGTCTGCAGGACTATCCCCACAACATATTTATCTTGGTGCCCCCTACAAAAGTTCAAGACCCCCAGTGCACCCAAAGCTAAACAAACCCAGCTACTTCATGCACTGATGAGATCGAGTCAATGGATTGCATCATTTCCAAGAGGTTCTCAATAATATTCCTGAGATGATGAAAAGACTGTTGGTGGCGATGGTGATGATGGTCATGATGATAATGATGTTTATGATGATGATAATGATGAACATTGGTGATGACGGTGACGATGGTGGTGATGATGATATTGGTGATCATGATGACGCTGATGATGATTATGATGGTGATTATACTGGTGATACGATAGCAATAATGATGGTGTTGTGATGATGGTAGGGATGGTGGCGATGATGGTGATATGATGATGAAGATTATGGTGATAATAATGATGGCGATGATGATAGTGGTGATGGCGATGATTATGATGATGGATGAGAAGGATGTTGGTGATGATGTTGGTGGTGATGATGATGGTGGTGTGATGATGATGGTGGTGATGGCAATAGGTGGTTTCAGACCGCCTCGAAGTTCGCCAGTTCCAGATATTCTCTGATCGGGAAATTTACCCCGATCAGAAAATACCAGGTATTTTGGTAATGTGAAAGCAAACTACGCGTAATATCCCCGAAAGAAAATACCCGCTAAATAGTAGGTACTTGGCGAAATTACAAGAACTTTTGTGGGGATTTTTCCAAGGTCGCAGGTATTTTGGCGATGTGAAAGCAAATTACGGGAACTTTTATCCCAGCGTGTCGTTGGGCGCGGCGACGTGGGTGGCTGCTGGGCTAGTGATTTTGAATCTCCCGCCTTGCCTGCTTATCAGACCACACTGCGCATGCTCGTAACTTCGGGAACTTATCCCGAAGGATGTGTTTCGGGGCTGTGTGAATGCAGGAATAATTAACGGGTATTTTTTAGCCTTAAAAAGTTCTCGTAATTTAACAGGGATTCTTGTGATCGAGGCGGTTTGAAACCACCTAATGATTGTGATATTGATGGTGGCGATGATAGAGACAATGATGTTGGTGATGATGTTGAATGACAATGTGATGATGGTGATTAAGATCATGATGGCGATGATAGCGATAGTGATTATGGTGATGATGATAATGATGGCGATGAATATAGCGATAACGATTGTGGTGATGATGATGATAATTAAGATAATGGTGATGATAATGAAGGTGATGATGATAGCATAGTGATTATGGTGGTGGTGATGATGATGATGGCGGTGGTGATGGCAATGATTGTGACGATCGTGATGGTGGCGATGATAGAGATGATGTTGGTGGTGAACTGGTGATGATGTTCCATTCCTCTTCTACATCCCCTCATCTCCATCGCCTCCTCATCTCTGCTCTCAGCTTCATCTCTCTCTCTCTCTCTCATCATCATCCCCTCCATCCTTTCCATCATAATTTCAATCCCTCCTCTCATCATCTATTCCTCTCATCTCCATCCTTCTTTCATTTCCATCCTTCCTTTAATCTCCAACCCACTTTTCATAACCATCCTATTCATATCATCATCTCCATCCCTCCAATTTCAACTTCATCTCTCCCAAATGTCCATCTAATCACCACAGCACTTTAAGGTCAAATGTTCAGCAGAAAAAAATACATGGGAGTAATAGAACCCAATATTCACAATACTTTTTAGTAGACTCTTTATTTTCTATGTAACAATGTGATAAACTTGATCCCAACTAAAATTACTAAGTAACACATAATTTTCTGTTATATCTTACAAACAGTATAGCATAACAAAACATGGTTTTGTTATGCTGTTGAAAGAAAAAAACATACAAAGAAAATCAAATAGTGCACCATTCCTGGTATATTTGTTTACTATTTACATATTCACAAATTCATGTGTGCCCAGTCATACTTTTGCCTCTTAGTATAAAAAGCAATTGCCAGTCCAACTTCAGACAAATAATTCCTGCTATACTTCCTTAAAGCCTGCTATATTTGTATACTATTACTAGTACATATTCACATATTCATGTGGGCCCATACTATATTTGTTGATTTGTAACTCCGATTGAGAACAATATCCTCTGCTTTGGGTGCAAATGTAACAATATAGACAATCTTAAAGCTACAATAGTAACCATGCAAATTAACATATAATTATTAATTGCCCCTTTTGATTTAAGAATATACATTTCAAAATTTATTGCATTATTTGATTACCATGACAACTAACGTAACCCTAACTTACAGAGGGTTCTTTAAAAGTTAAGTCCACCCCAGGAAAATGCTAACTTGAATACATAGAGAAAATCAAACTAGCATAGTGCTAAAAATTTCATCAAAATTGGATGTAAAATGAGAAAGTTATGACATTTTAAATTTTCGCTTATTTTTCACAAAACAGTGATATATGCACAAATAGGTGAATAAGTCGATGCCCATCACTCACTATTTCTTTTTTTTTATTGTTTGAATAATGAATATTTCATTTTTTTAATAGATTTGATTTGACAATAAGGACTAACTTGACTGAACCATATTAGCATTAAACAATGATAATTCCACATGTTCAGGGAGGAATTAATCGTTGTATCACTTGACAATGAGGAGAAAATTAGAATATTTCATATAATAAAATACAAAAGAAATAGTGAGTGGATAACGTCATAGTCTCCTCATTTGCATACCAGCAAGGATTTGCAGATAACTGTTTTGTGAAGTTTAAGCGAAACTTCTAAATGTCAAAACTTTCTAATTTTACATCCGACTTTGATGAAATTTTCAGTGTTATGCTTGTTGGATTTCTCTCTTTTTATTCAAATCAACTTTTTGTTAGAGTGGACTTGTCCTTTCAGCACTTCCTTACAATTTTGTTTTATAAATAAAAACAAGCTATGTACGGTTTGCAATCCATGTTCTCTCAACTAAGTCAAACAGCTGGAAAGATGAAATGAAGTATGAAATGAATTATTGACAAAATTATTGTAATTTTCAAATATTTGAAGATCTGCAGTCTGCACCTCTTGATAATAAAACAAATTCGACCATTTTAAATCTTCACCTTGTCTTGAACAAACTAGAAGAAAATACAATTTTGATATATCAAAGTTAAGTTAATTTGCTAAACACACTAGAACCATATCTGGTATCTTCTTGAAGATTTACATAACATAAAGGATCCACATAAATTTCGCATTACCATACCCAAAAACTAATTTGAAATGTTACAACTTCTATGAAACCTATAAGTAAAATAAGTAAATTTTTCGTTCAATTCAAACAATGTATGAAGAAAAAAAAAGTGAATTCATTATTCAATTCAATTGTCCTTTCTTTCTTTTAAAAATCCGAAAATACCCCCAAAAAATTAAATTTCACTTTGAAATTTCAAATTGATTTATTGTATCTATAAAGCTGTATTTACCTCATCGATCAGGGGACTGCCGCTCTGATGCCCAAGACATTGGAAATCGGTAATATTTCTGCACGTGAAAGAAATGGAAAGGCCATCGCTTTTCGAGTATATGAAACCTCTTCTCCTCATCCCTGGTACAGCGCAAGTGCTTCCTCCAGAAGACCCACAGTTACCAATGGAAGTTGCATTAAAAAAGCTGCGACAGTAATCAAAAACGAAAAGCAAGTCTTTAGATTTTGATAAAAAGTTAAATTTTTTCAATTTCAGCAGAATACATTTCATTTTTAAGGTAATATAGGAGTGCCTTGAGCACCTAACAAGGTGAATATGTGCGCAATATAAATATCCTATATTATTATTATTCAATAAACTGTTCAATTTTGATAATTGTCTCACTTGCGAAGCAAAGTGAGACTATAGGCGCCGCTTTTCCGACGGCGGCGTCAACATTAAATCTTAACCTGAGGTTAAGTTTTTGAAATGATGTCATAACTTAGAAAGTATATGGACCTAGTTAAAACTTGGCCATAAGGTTAATCAAGTATTACTGAACATCCTATTGGAGTTTCATGTCACATGACCAAGGTCAAAGGTCATTTAGGGTCAATGAACTTAGACCATGTTGGAGGATTCAACATCGAAATCTTAACCTGAGGTTAAGTTTTTGAAATGTCATCATAACTTAGAAAATATATGGACCTAGTTCATGAAACTTGGACATAAGGTTAATCAAGTATCACTGAACATCCTGCATGAGTTTCACGTCACATGACCAAGGTCAAAGGTCATTTAGGGTCAATGAACTTTGGCCGAATCGGGGGTATCTGTTGAATTACCATCATAACTTTGAAAGTTTATTGGTCTAGTTCGTTAAACTTGGACATTAGAGTAATCAAGTATCACTGAATATCCTGTGCGCGTTTCAGGTCACATGACCAAGGTCAAAGGTCAATGAACTTTGGCCGAATTGGGGATATCTGTTGAATTCCCATCATAACTTTAAAAGTTTATGGATCTGATTCATGAAACTTAGACATAATAGTAATCAAGCATCACTGAAAATTTTGTGCAAGTTTCAGGTCTCATGATTAAGGTCAAAGGTCATTTAGGGTCAATGAACTTTGGCCGAATCGAGGGTATCTGTTGAATTACCATCATAACTTTGAAAGTTTATTGGTCTAGTTTGTTAAACTTGGACATTAGAGTAATCAAGTATCACTGAACATCCTGTGCGCGTTTCAGGTCACATGACCAAGGTCAAAGGTCAATGAACTTTGGCCGAATTGGGTGTATCTGTTGAATTACCATCATAACTTTGAAAGTTTATGGATCTGATTCATGAAACTTGTACATAAGAGTAATCAAGTATCACTGAACATCCTGTTCGAGTTTCAGGTCACATGATCAAGGTCAAAGGTCATTTAGGGTCAATGAACTTTGGCCGAATCGGGGGTATCTGTTGAATTACCATCATAACTTTGAAAGTTTATTGGTCTAGTTCGTTAAACTTGGACATTAGAGTAATCAAGTATCACTGAACATCCTGTGCGTGTTTCAGGTCACATGACCAAGGTCAAAGGTCAATGAACTTTGGCCGAATTGGGTGTATCTGTTGAATAACCATCATATCTCTGTTAGTTTATTGGTCTAGTTCATAAAAAGTGGAAATAAGTATCACTGAACATCTTGTGGGAGTTAGAGTAGTATTCAAAGTCAGCACTGCTGCTATATTGAACTGCGTGATGCAGGTGAGACGGCCAGAGGCATTCCACTTGTTGTAAATACCCAATCTATTGTCAGTTGTTTACCCCCCTGCTCTTCAAAACTTAGAAAACAATAAAAAATTGTGATAGTTATTTAAGAACAAAAATAAACAATGACACTTTCCTACAAAAAATGAAAACTTCAACTAGTTACATGTACATACCGGTATGCCGGCTACCGAGACATTTTCAAATCTATTTCCTTTTAGTTAGTGACATTAAAAAGAACCTGTTTAATAAGTGGAAGAAGCGTACAAATACAAAAGTAGCACACTCTCGCCACTGGAAAATGGGCAATGTCAAGAGACGGAAAATTAACTAAAATAAGTAAGATCGACCTCGCACAGCTAGTTGAGCTGACTGCCTCACTCAGTCACAATCACAGCACAGCCGGTCGCCCAGCTGGCCGGCGAGGCGAAGCACCGTATCGGTGTCCTTTCCAGGTGAACTATCTCAAAAAGTTTGCATTAAGTATCAGTTTTGTGAAATGCAATAACTTTAGATAAGAATAGGAAATGTGAAAATGGAATATGAAAATACAAAATAGCACACACTCACCATTAAAATATGTAAAGTGACGGAAAAATCAACTCATTTGCTAGTTGTAAGTTGAATGAACACAGCTTGCCGGCGATATTGGATTTTTCTCATTTTATTTTCTTTCAAAATAGCTCAAAATGCACTGAAATGTCAATTTTACTGTCGAGAATGTATTGAAGAAACATGGATTATGCGGGATAATACTTTTGAAGTAAAGTTTGAAATTTTATTTAATGAAATTTTGAAGAAGAATTCAAGTGGTCGAGTTGTCCGATTCAGAGCCAACCCTGGACAACTGAACCGGGACGAGTTGTCCAGGGCAGTGGGTCGGGCTGTCCAGGGTCGGGCTGTCCGGTGGAACTTTCATAGATTTCTTGTGATGAGAAATCTTTGAAAACTGAGAGCCCTGTAAACTTGGACGATCCCAATTTTCTGATCAGCGCCTGTACTACTGGTCTCAGCTACACGTACGTGCACGAGCCATAGACCCAACGTCAGCTTAAAGGGCGACGCCATATTGCCAGATTCTGGCCAGATTTAGCCCGTGCCCTCACCCGGCTAACGTTGAGCGCCATTCATCTATACACTAATTCCTCTTGATTACCATTGATAAAAACCTCGTTCAAATCTTTTCCGGAGTGCTTATGAATAAGCGGTTGATGTTTTTCCGTTAATCAAATATCCGTTATTACACCCATATTTTTGTGATATTTATAACATTTTTATTTTAATCACAATTTCAGTCCAAACGCGGGTCAGTTTTTGAGAACCCACGTTGTTTGTGCAAGCCCACGTGTGGCCTTACGCGTACTGAACGGAATGATGTTGGGTCGAACAGAATATTGTGATTGTTTCGTTTTTGTTGGGGATGAAGCTATGATGGCGACCAGTCACGTTTGACAGTACCGCCAAATCGTTAAGATTAACTAAGTAAGGTCAAGGTGAGATAAGAGAAATGAGCAAGGCGCTTTATGGGGTGGGGGGGGGAGAGAGAGGGGGGGAGTTAACCCAGTGGGGATACATACAGTTTCATCATGTAGTATTACAGGGTGTCGATGAACAACTTAATTTTTTTTCTTCAAAATGTGGAAAGTGACAGAAAAATCAGAAAAAAGGTTAATTGGTTCTGATTTTGAAAAAAAACCCCAGAATTTATCAAGATTGCTGTTTAATATCCTTCATCATGGTTGTAGAATTTAATTCAGTTTATCTGATAGGCCTATAATTCTTTCAAACAACTCAAATTGTGATTAATCGTATTGGATTTATTTCACTCTTTTCTTTCGCCTTGTTTTTTTTTCTTCCAAAAAATCAGGGAGCTGAAAAATATGAGAGCAAGAACGTAAAGATATGGACTCCATAACACAAATGTTTGCGATGAAGAGCAAATATGAAAGAACGCTTCTGATTGGTTCTAAATGCGCGTGTAACATTTATTTTGATTAGCCAATTCATTTAGCGATTGATCGCTAATCTTTGTGTTACGGAGCCATCATTATGGTGTAGCTATGACGTTGGAGAGGGCGCAGCCCCATGCACTTGCAGATCCAGATCGATTTTCATGGGGGACACTTAGATGTGCCCCTATATTTCTTCAGTATTATTTTTACACGCAAAAAAAGTCAAAGACATCATGCCACCGACAGCTGCCTCATCAAAGGGGGGCGGTCAATTATTTTGAATTTTTTTTTTCATTTTGTCCTCGATAGGGAAGCGGGAGGGTGGGGGTTCAATTCATTTTATATACATTTCTATATATGGGGGAGGGGGGGTCTGCTACTTGGCATGTTTTTACAAGGGCTTAATATAACAGAAATGGCATGATTTAACACAATAAAATGTATCATGGAGGTTAATACTAAATTAATACATAATTAATAATTGTTTTAATTGAAAATGAAAATAATAAAGGCACCCATAGATCTTAAAAACTTCTCGTAAATACAGGCCTAAACCTGTATTTGAAGTTGAGCAGGCATAAAGTATAAATGTTTAGCTATAGCTGATGCTTTGATCCGCAACCAAATAATGTTGGCATAAACTAGCTGTTATATCAGTGGCGTAACGAGCGAAAATAATTGAGGGTTATATACGATATGGCGTATCGATCGATCAGGCAAAATTTAAAAAGTATTTAGTAAGTTGCAACCGACATGAGCATAATTTTGATGTTTTTGTTACAAAATCCAATTGAACAATTTCGCAAGATTCTCTTTTTTTTCTGAATTGGGGGCATGCAAGGCCCCCCCCCCCATAATTATAAAGCACCACTCTTTGTTATGCCACTGTCTAAAATTGGATTTAAACTTTTAGAATTTTAATCTCTTATCTAATTAATCTAAAGGGATAAGTGTAAGACAAAAAAATAGTTGCAGATTACTAATTTCAAAGTATTTTTACTTAACTCCCCAACTCTGCTCTTGCTGCACTGCACGTAACGGCCTTCCACCAAAGGGCCAGGCCCTTGGTGACTTGAATGTCTCTTTTTTCATTATCGAAAATGAATCATAGACTTTGTTTGATTTATTTACAAGTAAGTTGCATATCCGTCGTGATGATTAGGAAAATCCATGATGTCTTCTTCTAATTCTGTAAAAAAAATTACGTCTTCAAAATGCCTGTGTCAGAAAATTGCCGGAAATCATAAAAACTTGCCTAAAATATCTCTTTTTGAAAGTTCATGCATGGTCCGATCTGGAAAAAAATGTTATAACTCTTGTAGACGTATACCGTAAACAAAGACATCCTCGATCACTGAAATAAAGTGCTTGCTAAGCTTTTTTAACTCCAACCATGTTACCATGACAACTTGGGAAAACCCTTATTTTTTCGAAAAAAAACTTTGGTTTTAAGGGTCATTTTACAGACATAAAACTAACCCAATTTTGAAGAATTGTGTTTAAGTTTCACATAAAACTGAATTATCCATATTTATACTTTCGTATATGAATATTCATATTTCTTATAGAATCTTAGTTTTTGATTGGTCAATGTTTCAGTCATGGATAATGACTAAGCGTAAAAAAATCTGAAAATGCGCATTTTATCGGCAACCAACAAGCAAGATGGCGGAACACATTAAGTTGGCGCTTTGCACATACGTGGCTAATAACTGGTAACTTTCTGAAGTTACCGGTAGGGCTGTAGACTGTGAATCGACAGCGTGCTGCTTTCATGTGGGTCAGAGTGTTGCTCTGAAACTTTCTACAGATATTTTGTTCTTTAATTAGAGTAGGATCCAATAAATTCCAAGCTCTGGTTGTTCTTAGAAAGAAATTTTTTCTTCTAATTTTCTAAACATACATGTAGGCGATAGTGTATTGAATAAGTTGCTGGCTTACTACATGTATGAAGAATTTTTAAGTTAAAAGTTCATTAGTTTTAATGACAAATCCAGATCAAAACATTCAAATTGTTTTTAAATCTTTTTCATATCAACAATGTTTGTAAAACTGTTGCAAGAAATATCGGTGTCGTCAAGAAACTTAAAAAGGTTCTTCCAGCACAGGCGCTATCCATGTTGTATTGTGCATTAATTTTACCGTATCTTAATTATCAGATTCTTGCATGGGGGAATGCCTCTCAAACAAGACTCAACAAAGTATTTCTACTTCCGAAAAAAGTACTAAGGATAATATGTAATGTGCCCTTTAGATATATGGATTTGTTTCGTCCGAAACGTATCCTTAAAGTCATTGATTTTGAACGTTTACAGTTATTCCAATTCATTTATCAGCTAGATAGAAATAGTGTACCTAATGACCTACAAAAGAAATTTATGAGAAATAATACCTTGCTTTCATATAATACCAGACAGTCAAATGACTATCACCTAGTAATTTTGAGCAAAACTATATTTTTCACAGGACCCAAATTCTGGAATTCTCTGAACAGAATAATAAAAGAGGTATCTATCTTGAATCAATTTAAAGTACTCATCAAAACATTCTTCTGAATTCTTAATGATTTAAGGAAATATCTACAGTAGTGTTGATTATTTTTAAGTTAGTATGTAATTCGTGTTAGCAAAAATGTGTCTGTAGGTCTACTGCTCGGTCTTGTGTAATATACATAACAGCACAAGTATTTTAATACACTCTCCTCTTATTTCTTCCAGAATTTGTGTGGATAGACCTATTGAATGAGAATGGAAATGGAAAAGAATAATAGAAGGTAAGGATGAGTTGAGGTAAAAAGAACGCAGAGAGCTAGAGCGTAAGAAAAAGGCACATCACCATATTCTTACACTATAATGTAATATTATAATAATACCCATTAATTCCAAACTGCATGGATCCCGCAATACTATATTCTGACAAAGGAAAGTACAGTTTTTGTCTCACCTGCTATGCAGGTGATATAATGTAATGTAATATTATAATAATACACATTAATTCCAAACTGCATGGATCCAGGTTTAACATACCAGATGGACCGTGATCAGGGACCAACCTACTCTGGACCTACTTTCAAATCAAAACCCCAAAAGATTCAAATTAAAGAGAAAGAAAAAAGATGAAAACTCATATTCTGAGAAAGGAAAGTACAGTTTTATTATCATAGTCTTAGACAGGTAATAATAATAGCAGGGCCCACTGGGAGAACAGTTTTCGGAACTGAAGTGGCTACCATGGGTAAATATACCGTTATTATTATGTTGTAGTGAACGCCAGTAATTGTTTTTATTGTTGAATATATTTACATGAATGTACTGTTCTGGTGACAAACATGGGGTGTGGATTTAATGGGCTGTTTTTTGTCTTGAGCATCGACTAGAGGTGAAAGCGAGACTAGAAAGGGATACGAATGGAGTCTGCATGTTGTCTGTCTGTCATTCGTCTCTTGCAACATATTTTTTTTTCAGTTCTGTCACCGAAGAAGAATTTTTGAGATTGGCCCAGCTCATCTCACCGAGGTACTATTCAGATTTAGGGATACATTTGGGAATCTCATCTGCTGAACTTGATCATATCATTGTCCAACATTCATCGAATTACAAGGATGCATTGATGACAATGTTCACACGGTGGAGAGATGAACAACATCCAGATGAAGATATCAGAGCTCTTCTTGCAGAAGGATTAGAAAAGAGTGACTTAGGGGGATTGTCCAAAGAACTTCTAGCTGGGAATCTAATCCAGAAAACAACAGGTAAGATAATGATAATATCTAATAGACAACATGAATATACATTGGTTAATTACATTTGTTTGAACGTGTCTTTAGTTTAAAATAGTCTAGGAGCCAGGGGGCTTTATTCAGAATTTTTGGTGGGGAAGGTTTGACAAGCTTATCCGGGGTAAAATTGTGCGCTGATTCCAAAAATGCCACTCTTATTGACCGTACTCACGCCATTTTGGTCATTTTGGCCAAATTTTGGCCAAAACTGACCATTTTGACCACTCTTTGGAAAATGGTCCCTTAACAGACTGCTTTTGTAGCCACATGCAATTAAAAGGGTCTATCTTAAGTAAAAATGCACACAGATTCCAGATAAAGTGCTTTCATTTGCCAAATCACAATAGCAGTGGTCATTTTGGCCATAATTTGGCCAAAAATGAAAATTTTCATGATTTTTTGGCCGAAATGTGTTACAAATATTGATCAGAGCTACGACTGGATGTTTTTAGAAATCCACATTTATTTTCAAAATGTGCGCTGGATCATAACCATCAACCTCATGTAATTTATTCCGTCAGTTTTGACCTATGAGGGTCATTTTGGGTGCTTTAGACATAACTGACCATTTGCGCAATTTGCATTATTAACTGTTCAAATAGGCAGGAAATTGAGGCCTTCAGCATGTTTTTTCTTCTTCCCTTATAAAATGAGAATGCATTTAAATGTCGTTCATGTGTAAAATTTTATGCTGATTCCAAATATATCAGTCTAAATGACCCTATTTAACAGTTTAAGGTCATTTTAGCCACTTATGACCCTTAAAATGACCAATGACATCAGTTCAATTATCCAAAAATACTTTGAATGTTACCAGAATCGTTAAAAGGGCATACTGTGACACCTAACACTGGTGTATTAATCCTTGAAATTGAACATCTCAAAAGTATTTTGACCTCATGCAATTTGTTCCATCAGTTTTGACCTATGAGGGTTACTTGGCCTACTTTAGCCACAACTGACCATTCACGCAGTTTTGCATATGATAAACTGCACACAGACAGGAATTTCAGGTCTTCAGCGTGTTTTATCTTCTTCCCATATAAAATGAAAATGCATGCAAAAGTTCATCTTATGTAAAATGTGATGCTGATTCCAAATATATTAGTCTAAATGACCCAATTTAACAGTTAGAGGTCATTTTGGCCACTTATGACCCTTAAAATGACCAATGACATCAGTTCAATTTATCCAAAAATACTTTGAATGTTACCAGAATCGTTACAAGGGCATACTGTGACACCTAACATTGGTGTATTAATCCTTGAAATTAAACATCTCAAAAGTATTTTGACCTCATGCAATATGTTCCATCAGTTTTGACCTATGAGGGTTACTTGGCGTACTTTAGCCACAACTGACCATTCACGCAGTTTTGCATATAATAAAATGCTCATAGACAGGAATTTTAGGTCTTCAGCGTGTTTTATCTTCTTCCCATATAAAATGGAAATGCATTCAAAAGTTCATCTTATGTAAAATGTGATGCTGATTCCAAATATTTCAGTCTAAATGACCCAATGTAACAGTTTAAGGTCATTTTGGCCACTTATGACCCTTAAAATGACCAATGACATCAGTTCAATTTATCAAAAAATACTTCGAATGTTACCAGAATCTTAACAAGGGTGTGCTGTAATACCCAACACTGGTGAATGAATCCTTAAAATTGAGCATCCACAAAGTTGACTACCTTGGTCATTTTGGCCACCTTGACCCCCCGGCCAGCCCTGCTCATTGTGTATGTTAAAAGTTAATTCAGGTGATATCGAACATGGTGAGGAGAAATTTTGGATTGCATTAATATTAGCATCAATTATTGTTAAATGGGGAAGTTTGAAAGCTTCTTGGTGGAAGTCAATGAAATTATTCCACACAGACCATAACTATTGGACCCTGTGGTCATTTTGACCACGTTTCCCTCAATATTGACCAGTGATTATGGACCCTAGGAATCTCCAATTAGTGGAGAGATCAGCTAAGAGAGAGACCTTGCATGCTTTGATGAGTCAAAAAGGGCTCAAATGCTGGTCAGTATCATTATCAGCATGAGCTACCAATAATCGGTGAAGAGTGTCGATAATTGTGATAAAATCCTTTACATCGTGCATACATAAGTTTGTTTGACCATGGCACTGTGGTCATTTACATGATTTTAGCCACCTTGACCACACAGTAAATGTTTATGGAAACCTCACATATGCTCAGTAAATTCAGGAATGAGACACTTCCCATCATTTACATGTTATTCTAAGACACTTTTCTAGATTAATGTAGATTAATGATTCCAAATATATTAGTCTTAATGACCATTTATGAGCTAGTGGTCATTTTGGTCGCTTTTGGTCCCGACAATGACCAATCACATTTGCATGTATCAAAGAGGATTCAAATGTTGTTGTCGCTCAGTATTGTTAATAAGATGTATTATATCAATTATTGATTTTAATATGATATGACTAATAGCACATCAAAATTTTGAAACCAATTTGGCCATTTTGACTATCGCATGTATGACTTTTATAAATAAACATGACAGGAGCAATTGTGGAAATGTGTTCAATCCCTTTCGATTGGAAATATTAAAAGCTCACCTTGAGTAAAAAAATTGTGCCCAATACCTCACCATTTGGTCATCATGTGGTCATTGAGTAGCCATAACATCATTCCCTCCTTTTTTATTTAAATTATACAGATAACTATATTCTAGAGGAAGGCACTAATCCTGAACTCAAAGGTGCGTCGTTACAAAGCTATTGGTCAAAGTGGATTTCACGAATAGATTTAACCATGGTGCATTTTTATTACCTTTGCCATTTTGTGTAATGTTTCACAAACCTCACATTGGCATGATTGGTAAAGTTGAAAGTGGAAAACTTGCCCTAAATTGTTAGAGTGACCAAAATTCGGCACAGAGAATAATTTCATATAGAGAATGTATTTTATTACCCAGTACGTCTTCAAAAAGAATTAAGGGTAAGTTTGCTGCTCACCAATCATGCCAATGTGAGCTTTGTGAATCACTGTACAAGAAAAAACAAAGATTGTAAAAATGAATGATAGTCAAAACTCTTTGTGAACTTCACTGTGACCTATTCTGCTTTGTAATGATTCTCAGTACAATTTGACTTTAAAGAAGGAAAATAATTCTGGCTATTTAGGAACATACAGTGACCAAAGGGGCCACAGTAGACAGTCACATGATATTTGGCACAATTTTTACTCAAGGTGAGCCTTTAATATTTCCCATGAAAAGGGATTACGCATTTCATCATGTTCATAGACCTACAATGGCTGCTAAGTCATGTTTATTTCAAAATTCACACAATTCACGCTCAAAGTGGCCAAAGTGGTCACATTTTGATTATGTTTTATTAGTAATATCATATTGAATTAAATAATTTGTCATTGATTATGATTGATACAACAAATCTTACAAAAATATAGAGCAAGAACATTGGAATACTTTTGATACATGTAATTGTCATTGCTAATTGTAGGGACCAAAATGACCACTAAGTAGTCATTAAGACTGATATATTCTAAATCATTGTATTAATCTGGTGCAGAAAGTTTTTGTAATATGTCTTATCTAACATCATTCTTGAATTCGTTTCCATGAATTACAAAAGGGTTAATGTTAATGTGTCATGAAAATTACCAAAGTGCATGGTCAAACAACCTTATGTGTACTTGATGTAAAGGTTTTTATCACATTCATTAAACTCTTGATTATTGGTGTAGTAGCTCAAGCTGAAAATAATATTAAGCAACATTTGAGCTCTTTTTAAATCAAATAATGTGTGGTCACGAGAAATTATCGAGGAAAGGTGATCAAAATTACTACAAAGTCCAATAGTTCGGCCAATAATACTGATTTATATGGAATCATTGCATTGATTTTCACCCCAAAGCTTTCAAACTTTTCCAATTTAACAATAATTGATGCTAATATTAACACAATCCTGAATTGTCTCCTCACTATGTTCACTATAGGCTAATTTAGTATACACATTGGGCAGGGGACAATCTGGCCAAAATGACCAAGGTTGTCAAAAATATTTTTGGGACACTCAATTTAAGAGATTAATACACCAGTGTTAGGTGTCACAGCACACCCTTGTAACGATTATAGTAACATTCAAAGTATTTTTGGATAAATTGAAGTATTGAACAGATGGTATTGGTCATTTGGGGCCAAACAGTGGCCAAATGACCATAATCTGTTAAATGGGGTCATTCAGACTGACATATTGGGAATCAGCATGAAATTCTACACAAGAACGACATATGCATCATTCCCATTTTATAAAGGAGGAAGATAAAGCACAATGAAGACCTCAAATTCCTGCCGATTTGCACAGTTATTATGCAAAATTCCACGAATGGTCAGTTACCCAAAATGGTCAAAAGTCAAAACTAATGATATAAATTACATGAGGTCAAAATACTTTTGAAATGTTCATTTTAAAGGATTAATACACCAATGTTCGATGTCACAGCACATCCTGGTAATGATTCTGGTAACATTGAGGTATTTTGGATAAATTGAACTGATGTTATTGGTCATTTTTATGGCCATAAGTGGCCAAAATGACCATTAGGTGTTCAATAGGGTCATTAAGACTGATGTATTTAGAATCAGCATAATATTCTATACAAGATGGACATTTAAATGTATTCCCATTTTATAAGGGAAGAAGATAAAACACACTGAAGACCTCAAATTCCTGCCTATGTGCGAATGGTCAGTTATGTTTCAAGTACCCAAAATGACCCTCATAGGTCAAAACTGATGGAATGAGGTCAAAATAATTTTGAGATGTTCAATTTAAAGGATTAACACACCCCAATGTTAGGTGTCGCAACACACCCTTGTAACGATTCTGGTAACGTTCGAAGAATTTGGGGGTAAAATTATCTGATGTCATTGGTCATTTTAAGGGCCATAAGTGGCCAAAATAACCATAAGCTATTGAATAGGGTCAATAAGACTGATATATTTGGAATCTGCATAAAATTCTACACAAGATGGATTTTTGAACGCATTTGCATTTTATATTGGGAAGAAGATAAAACACGCTGAAGACCTGAAATTCCTGTCTATGTGCAGTTTATTATATGCAAAACTGCGTGAATGGTCAGTTGTGGCTAAAGTAGGCCAAGTAACCCTCATAGGTCAAAACTGATGGAACAAATTGCATGAGGTCAAAATACTTTTGAGATGTTCAATTTCAAGGATTAATACACCAATGTTAGGTGTCACAGTATGCCCTTTTAACGATTCTGGTAACATTCAAAGTATTTTTGGATAAATTGAACTGATGTCATTGGTCATTTTAAGGGTCATAAGTGGCTAAAATGACCTTAAACTGTTAAATAGGGTCATTTAGACTGATATATTTGGAATCAGCATAAAATTTTACACATGAACGACATTTAAATGCATTCTCATTTTATAAGGGAAGAAGAAAAAACACGCTGAAGACCTCAATTTCCTGCCTATTTGAACAGTTAATAATGCAAATTGCGCGAATGGTCAGTTATGTCTAAAGTACCCAAAATGACCCTCATAGGTCAAAACTGACGGAATAAATTACATGAGGTTGATGGTTATGATCCAGCGCACATTTTGAAAATAAATGTGGATTTCTAAAAACATCCAGTCGTAGCTCTGATCAATATTTGTAACACATTTCGGCCAAAAAATCATGAAAATTTTCATTTTTGGCCAAATTATGGCCAAAATGACCACTGCTATTGTGATTTGGCAAATGAAAGCACTTTATCTGGAATCTGTGTGCATTTTTACTTAAGATAGACCCTTTTAATTGCATGTGGCTACAAAAGCAGTCTGTTAAGGGACCATTTTCCAAAGAGTGGTCAAAATGGTCAGTTTTGGCCAAAATTTGGCCAAAATGACCAAAATGGCGTGAGTACGGTCAATAAGAGTGGCATTTTTGGAATCAGCGCACAATTTTACCCCGGATAAGCTTGTCAAACCTTCCCCACCAAAAATTCTGAATAAAGCCCCCTGGCTCCTAGACTAAAAATAAAAACTATTTTAATTATCAGGGATCAGTATGAAAATTGGTTTGCTTGTAAAATGTGCATAAAATGCCTTTATGAATGAATGACTTTCATAAAGATTTCCAATACTATTACAATTGGTCATATTCAAAGGTGAGTGACACGACAATCAGAGAGGTTTAAGGGCTCATATCTTTAAACTTAAAGGTTATGAATCAATCATGACTACTATATTATATACAATGTAGGACTGGCATGGGCCACTCCAAGTTTACTTTGAATTTTACAATTCGTTGAGTAGATATGATAAAAAAAGTGGTGCGTAAGTGACATGACAAATTTTGGACATGGGTTTCTGACCATTATCACTTATGATTGGATTCATGCCCAAGTAGTTGTCCAGGAGTACTGTGAGTACCCATACATGTATGTAAATAGTGTACCTATGTAACACATATATAGTCAAAATCAATCAAACCTCTATGGAAAATGGTACCCTCCTATATACCATGAGTGACACAACATCCAAAACGTGAGTGACATGACAAGTGCAAAAATACAACATTTTTCTCAACAACCAAAGTATTTTTGGCATGATGTTCAAGAGTAAAATACCATCAACTAAAAAACAAGATTAATTTCATAACAACTGTCCTCTTCAAAGTTGATAATATATCATCCTGAATTCTTGGTTTATGGTCATATTTGTCTCTCAACTCACATTCCCTATACCATACTGCATCATTGTCACACTCGGGCTTCCACCACTCTCCTCTTTGAAGGAGGAGGAGGAGGCTCTTGAAGGAGGTGTTATGTGATCTTGGTATTGATTGACATCAACTTTCACATTCTTTTTGTGGCTTGATGTAATTCATAACTCTCCCTTTCTGTGTATGACAGTTTAAAGGTTTGTAACTCAACATCCACAATTGATGAAATAATTTTTTCTTGTAAGAAAGGGGTATTCTCCATAGTCACATCATCTGGCATGGTCTGTTTTGGGGGCTTTTTGCTTGTCCAATATTCATCTGGAAAGTGTATTGTAAAATACTGGCCCAGCCCCCTTTTTGATATATTACCATCTTTATGTCTTGTATTTCTTTCTTTTAATGTTAAAGATTTCAGACAAACAACTGCAACAACTTCAACAACTTCAAGAGCATCAACTTCAACAGGAGCAGTAGACATGTCAGCATTACCACAGTATGTAAACAAATCAATACTTAGTTTGTTTACAAATTGGGGATGTGACCAGATCGTTTATATCTTAAAGATCTCTCTGTCTTTAGTCCGCTAGAATATAATGGATTGAGAAAATATAAACCTATATCATCAGATATCATACTTTTGAATATTAAGATAAAGAAATTAGAGTTGTACTTGTATACATGTATTTTTGATTTAAAAAAATCAGTGTTTTTTCTGGAAAAGGTCATTTACTAAAACAATCAAAGAGACACTATTGTTGTGTTGGGGGTTGGATCGATTGCACTTTAACTTTCAACCAGACTTAAATGAAGGAGTCAATACAAAGCCTGTACAGTTCATATATACATTTATTGAAGATGATAGCTAAGGTGATGATGATGACAAATAATACAAGAACATGAGTAAGTCTGATGGTGACTATACTCTGCAGTATAAAATATAAACTCTTCTGTAGCTGTCTGTATGCTGGAATAATCTGTAAAGTAATCTGCAACCAATCTAACAATCTCTGAAGTAATCTCTAACAATCTGATTTGGGTTCAGAAGTGAACCCCTTATATATTGGTCTGGTCTAGACTCTTTACGATCAAACAGGTGTTGGTCAACCTTGGACGCTTGACCAAAACAATCTGTACGTCATAACTTTACTCTGAATTGGGGAGTTGACCTTTTATGGAGAACATGAAATGTAGTGAATAAGAAACTCATAAAATGTGTGTGCGTCAGAAGTTTAGCTGGAAGAAGAAATGAGTAATACTTTCTAATGAAAGTTGGAGTTGGTATACTTCCTGTAGAAGTATTGATTGAGTATAGATTATGTATTGATATAATATTGAATATGTGAGATATGTGTTATCATCACATAACACTATATTAAGTATTATAGAATATAAGTTTTCAAATGTGATGCTACTTTGGTTAACAGTTTATGCAGCACCGTACCAAAAATTCTCCTCCACATGTTCTAGTCTAATAATCCTGCCATGTAGGCCCTCTTCATTCCCCATTTGTTTTTATAAACTGTGAAGATAGTGATGAAAAATGTTTTTCTGACCTTTGGTCAGGTGCTATATGCATACATGTATTGCCAGTATTTAAACTAATGTGATTATTATAAACATTTTTAGAAGGGATTTTGTTAGACTTTGTATCACTTTAGAGGGATGAAACGTTTTCTTCCATAAAGTTGATAAATATTGAGAAAATTGAGGGATGGGGACTCGTCCCCCTGCCCATGGTATCACCACCCAGAGGAAGAAAAAAAAACTACCTTTCTACTGTTTTGTATTATGACTAAAGAGTCTTTGCAAATGCTGCCTGACAGTTTACCTTCGAGTGAAGTAAACTGGACAGTATTTGGAATACCTGTAGGTGATCATTTTCATACTTGGTGCTGAATAATGGTTCACAATAATATTAGCTCTTGATATTATTCATTTTACAGTACCGTCAGTGAGGAAGAACTTTTGATGTTATCAATGGAAATTGGACCTACTTACTACAAGAGGATTGGCGTTAACCTGAAGATCTCGTTTGTGACTCTTGATAAAATAAAGAAAGACACACAAGATACTACTGATGCATTGATGACAGTATTCACAAGATGGAGAGATAAACAGCTTCCAGACACAAACATCAGGGCTCATCTTGCAGAGGCTTTACAAAAGAGTGGTCTAGTGTCGCTGTCTCAGAAACTGATTCCTATAGATCTATTAGGGACAGGTGAGAATGAAAAACCAAACTTATTTTAAATTCCTGCAAGGAATCACTCCTTCATGTCATTATTTTTCTTGGGAATAATTATAGAAAAGTCTTGTTCAGATAGTTTGTTGTTTGTAGAGCTACTAATTAATAAAAAGAAGGGTCTTCTTATGTGAGCTGTTGTTGATATGACTTTGTATGTAATGGCATCTATGGTGATCATCTTGGTAAAAACCTATTAGATTATAGTGTTCAGCATTTCAAACAGGTTTTTTTTTGTCTCACCTGCATAGCATAGCGAGGCTACAGTGCGTATGCCATATCAAAATAAAATTACACATATAAAATAATTTTATTAAATTTATATTTGTTATGTCCTGAAGCTTTTTCCACATTTAAACATTGGTACAGATATTTAAGCAAGTGATGATATAGCTGTAAAAAATTGTTCTGGTTGAGTGAACACCACTTGCTTGGTGAAAAGTTGGTGAAAAATGATCTGCGCAGGACTTGGAAATAGTTACATGTACATGAATAAAAGTAGACAATAATTATGAAGAACACAGGAACTTTAGCAAGGAACAAGGATTTAAAGATATCTTTTGCCTTTTAACTTGTTTTCTTGCCCAAAACATTTCACAGTGCACCATTTCGCCCCCCCCCCCACACACACCGAGGCCGTTGTGATGATATCTGCTTTACACAGAGCTCATGAAATGGCGAAAGCATGCTTTTCTTTCTCATAATCATTGTCAAGCTTGGGGAAAATGTGGAGAAACAAGAATTAAATGAAATATATGAAATTAAATTTAAATCCACTGAAAATGATAAAAACTTATTGAAAAACTGTTAGAGACCGTCTGAAATAAACTTTTGTTTACATGCAGTTATGTCCTCAGATCCAGCTGGCACAAAAACAGGCTTACCTAGGGTGGAATTTCATATTTGGGTGGCAAAATTGTTACAAAATATTTATATGTATCTGCATTATCTAAATTGGCTAAAATTGAAAAAAAAATGTACAAGAAATGCATGGTCAGTTGGTTTTTGCCTTTTTTCCTTGACCCAGCAAAGATGGACAGTGCTCACTCAAGTGTAACATTCTGTCAAAATTTTTACTTTCATTTGATAGATGAGACCCAAACCCAAGAATATATGTGAAAAATTATAGATTTTCTATGTTTTTCAATTCCCAGGACTTTTTCGAAGTGTAAACTTTTTTTGATACAGACTGTATAGGCGCCGCTTTTCCAACGGCGGTGACAACATCAAATCTTAACTAAAGGTTAAGTTTTTTAAATAACAGCACAACTTAGAAAGTATATAGACCTTGTTCATGAACCTTGGACATAAGAGTAATCAGTATTACTGAACATCCTCTGTGAGTTTCAGGTCACATGACCAAGATCAAAGGTCATTTAAGGTCAATGAACTTTGGCCATATTATGGTTACATGTAATTGTTGATTTGCCATGATAACTCTGAAAGTGTGTGGATCTAGTTTGTAATACTTTTACATAAGAATAATCAAGTATCACTGGGGACAAGACTAATTTACCATTCAGACTTAAATAGCCAATGAGCGCTCGCTATTTCACGCCAGTCTGCCTTCGTGCCCTGTGTTATATTCTTTTGTTGTGTTCGCTTCCATTTATTTAGGCGTCATACTCTGAAGAGTGCAAAATGAAAATCTTAAATATAATGGCTCATTTTGGCGCTCTATTTAACTTTGTACCAGATTCTGACTGAAGCATAATGATTTGAAAATTCAATATATTAAAATAAATGATTGTTGTCAATAAAAACAAAAATAGTCACTCATTAACAAGAATCCATTTTCACTCGAAGCATAATAATATTTTGTACAGACTACAAACTCATGTTTAAGAGCAACTTCGAGTCTTACATCTACTGACGCAATATTGGGCAATATCATAACTGTCTACCCACGCATCATAAATTCCTCTCAAAAGTTGTTCAGATTTGAAAGAAAATAGTCATGAAATGACTCCCCATCACCCTCAAATGATACATATTTATCAAAAAAAATATGGAGGCCACAAGGCCCCCCCCCCATGGACTATTTTGGAATTATCATGGTGCAGAGTTTCTGACACTGTCATTGTGGTTTATTATCCTGTGACCCCTTTGTTCAACATCAGCAACAATCTTTTGGCAATCTCGCCGAAGAGGAATGTCAGTCAAATTTACCTAATATTTTAGACTAATATTTTGTTTGCTTGATTATTTTTTGGAATTTGTTCTACCTGAAAACCAGAGTATTCCCCTTGTTTGAACTCCAATATATTAAAAACTAGAAGAAATATTTCTTTAATAAACAGGATGTACCTAATTAGTGTCACAAATTTGGATCTAATTTGATGATTCCTTGTAGAATGATTTTATTGAGTTTTATCCTCTTTTTGTCACCTTTCACAATTGTGTGAGAGGAAGTGTGTTTCAATACAATTGTCAACTTTAATCCTCATTTTCTCAAAAGTAATATTTTATGATAGTGAATGTTCTTCTCTTTGTAATGAGGGATTGGTTCACCCAATTAAAGCTGAGTCTCCTCTCTCAGTAGGAATAAGTACCTGACAATTAATCGACCAGGAATGATCAACAGTAGCAAAGTTATTGTGTTCATGTAAATATACGCTTCTTATAACCCTCCTTAATTCATTCATAGGTGCATCAATGCCAGCATCACAGACCCAACCACTCACTCCTGACCTGGTTGAAAGATGTAGAAAGGAGCTTCAATCCCATTACAGAAGATATTTCTGTAAGATAAGAGCTGATAGTCTTAATCCACGTTCCCTTTTGCCGTGTGAAGACATATATACACACCTTGTTTTGGAAGAAAAAGATTATCGCAATAAGAAGCGATCACTCGAATATAAGGACCTCTTCAAACTTGAAATTAATGGAGAGTTTCCAAATCGGATCATCATTCAGGGAGATGCAGGGGCTGGAAAGACGACACTCTGCGCAAAGATTGCATGGGACTGGATAAACGATAGTCCTGATGTTCCTAAGTTTGTATGGGTACTTGTAATCCCTCTTCGTGAAGTCAAGCGATACACAATTGGTCAGATAGTCAAGTCTTATCTCTCAAAGGATAACCCAGCAACAGCCTGTCAGATCACCGAGTACATCCGTTCAAATCCAGAAAAGGTATTCATTGCCTGTGATGGTTTAGATGAGTTTAGTGGCAAGGTTGTACAGCACTCTGAAACCAAACAAGAATTAGCAGGTGCTCAGCCAGAATCTAATGATCAACCAGATTCAAGACCAAAATCAAAGCGACGAAAGTTAATGGGGCATATGTCCTCAGGTACACCAATTGCCCCATTGATGCCAAGAGGCAGCATCTCAGATGCAAGTGAAAGCACTACTGAAGAAGATGATATCTCTCTAGTACATATCCTTCGTTCAGATGAACTTAGCAATTGCCCAGTGATGGTGACCAGTCGTCCATGGAAGGCCAATGAGATAAAGTGGGATCTCAATCTAATGAAACTGTATGCTTTCATTCATGTGGAAGGCTTTAGTAAGAAGAATGTGGAGGTTTACATTCACAAGTACTTTAAAGACAATACAGTCACAGCAGATCAGCTTATTCAAATGATCAAAGAGAATGATATCATATCAGAGTATATGGCACCCTATCCTATCTATATATCTATGCTCTGTCTTATGTGGAGAGGACTTGATGACAAAAAGAAAGAATTGTTTAAAACCATTCGAACATTCTCTCAATTATTTCATGAGATGTTTGAATTCTTAAACGTGCATTATGTCCAAAAAGAGATCCAAGATCTAAGGAGTCCATCATTTAATGACCATCGCTCTAAAATTGAAAAACTCATGGAACCCGTTGCCAAATTGGCATTTACTGGACTGCAATCGAACAACCTTATTTTCAATGAAGAAGATCTTGAACAGTACTCAGACTCTGTGGAAACAGCATGCAAAGTAGGGGTGTTGTCACAGGAGAATAAGCTCTCATCCATTCATGATAAGAGCAGTCCGTACCTGCAGTCAACGTTCTATTTTCCTCATAAACTATTCCAGGAGTACATGGCTGCAGTCTATCTTGCTTCTCTCTATGAATCAGATTGCACTGAATTTAAGAGGCTGATTCAGGAAGTAGTGCTTCCTAGGAAGGAAGAGTTTAGGTATCTCCTGTACTTCACTGTGTCACAGGACAAAACGATTGCCAATTATATCACAAAATGTCTGTTACCACAGTACCCCCAAAGCCAATATGAGGAGGAGATGAATTTCTTGGTTGATGTAGCTTTTGAGAGTCAGGATGAAGATACCAGCGCCATGCTTCGGAATTCAGTATCATCTCTGTCCATTGATGTTACAGACACACACACTATAGCTGGTTATGCATCCACTGGGATATATTCAAAGGCGGTAAGTTGGATACAAAGGAAAAGTACCCTGATATCATGCATGTTTCCATTTTTTCAATACAGTAGCACTCCTTCAGGAGTGTAGCTGAAAGTTATCAGAAAGATCTTATTAGTCTTGAAATGGACTTACATAAAAACAAATCCTAAAACATTCAAACATCCATCTTTCAGTTTGTTTTACATTTATTGATATCAGTAATACATGTACATACATATTGGAATCTTGAATGGGACTGAAATATTGTCCATCTTAGCATGTTATATTATTATTATACTGGGTGATTTCAATAAAAACTTAACATCTTGAATCCCCAATTTACAGAAAAATACATCACAAACATGTAATTATTAAAAGTGGCATGAAAGAGTATGTTCTTCCAAATAATTTGATACCATATCTATGGGGTATGTGTTAATGCTTGGATGATCAGTAGGTATTCTTCGCAGTGATGTAAATTTTTATTTGTGCCAAAGTAAAGCATGACTGCAATGAATGAATCCAGATGTCAATGATGTCATAATCCTACAAGGGTTGCATTAAATTCAAATTCAAATAATTTACATTATAATTGTTAATCTTTTAAGTTTTAAACACTGTTTGTTATCAGTTCTCAATTTAACTGTATTGACAAGGGATGTACAAATATGTTTACTAACTCATGTAGGATTATGGCATCATAAAAATCTGGATTCATTCATTGCAGTCATGCCTTACTTTGGTGCAAATCAAAATTTACATCACTGCAAAGAATTATCCAAGTGTGAAGACATACCACATAAATATGGTATCAAATTATTTGTAGGAAGATACTCTTTTCAGCCGTATATAATGATTATGCCTCCATGCACAGCCGTATGCAGGAGGGTGGCAGATCCCCCCCCTAAATTTTGAAAACTTAAATTTTTTACTGAAATGTTCACAAAATTCACCAAAAGTATGCACAAAATCCTTCAATTTCACTTGACAACATGTAAAACGCCCCAATGCAAGCTCGGTCGTTTTACTCCCTAGCTTTTGATTTTTTTGTTTTAAGTTTACGCATGCTGCCCCCCCCCCCCCACCTAGTGAAAAATCTCTGCATTCGGCCATGTGCTCATGACATACATGTATTTTTACCTTAAAATTGGAGGTGTCAAGTTTTTTTTCTATTCACATGGTATATTCATTGAAATATTCTTTGACTGTTTGGAAACAAGCTTTTCAATAATTAGGCATTGATACTTTGTAAGCATTATTATGTTACGGTGGTCCTTTTCAGCCCATTTCAAGTTTGCATACATGTAGCACTGCTACCAATTCTTATATTCTGCACTGCCTAGCATATCAACCCCTTTGATCGTTCTTTAAGATGTAACCAAGCTCATCAAATCATAACATTGCACATGTTTGGAAGGGCAAAAACAGTATTTGAGAATAACAATTCATTTCAATTTTGATAAAGGAATATACACAATGATAGAGACGAGTTATGTATGTTTAATTGATGCTCAATTTTAATTATATTGCATTCTTGATGTCAAATTGTTCCTTTTTATTAACTTAATGGGCTAAAGTTAATTCACCGGACCTGTTTGAATGAAAAAATAAAAATATTTCTACAAGTAATGTTCGCTTTTGCAAAGTATACACTCGTGGTTTGCCCTTCTATCAAGTTGATGCACTGATCATGAAAATAAAAAACAAAAAAACTTCATTTTTGATGGTTTTTACCCTTCTGATCATGACCAGGTTAAATAATGAGTCCTGATAGATCACGTAAATTTCCCTGCTCAGATCCTGGATGGTTAAATGAGGGTTATCATGCTAATGCAGAAATACAGCAGTCTTGAAAACTTCAGTGGGCTGAAATGCACCACTTTTATGTAACAGGGTGTGTATTCAAAACCACTGAAGTGAGACCAGTGAAATTTTCATAGAAGTTAGATTATGAAATAAACTTTCTACTCTTTCTACATTTGATTGAGAATACTACCACATTTAAAAATAAAATCAATTGTTTTTCAGAGGGACATTTTTTGGGAGATGCGGCGTATAGTTATATTTTTCCTATTTTTGTCTCACCTTCATAGCAGAGGGAGACTATAGCCATAAACATTGTACATGTACATGTAGGCTCCGTTTTACTCCCAAGCTTTTCATTTTTTTGTTTTAGGTTTACGCTTGCTGGAGTTGCTGCCCCCCCCCCCCCCACCTAGTGAAAAATCTCTGCATTCAGCCCTGTGCTCATGACATATTTTTACCTTAAATTTGAGGTTTCAAGTTTTCACATGGTATATTCTTTGAAATATTCTTTGCCTGTTTGAAAACAAGCTTTTCAATACTTAGACATTGATAGTTTGTAAACATTGTGTATAAGGGTGGTCCTTGTCAGCCCATTCCAAGTTTGCATACATGCAGCACTACTAGTACTACCACTTCTTATATTCTGCACTGCCTAGCATGTCAACCCCTTTGATCATTCTCCGAGATCTAACCAAGCTCACCAAATCATAACATCGCGCATGTTCGGAAGGGCAAAAACAGTATTTGACAGTAACAATTCATTTCAAGTGTGATAAAGGAATATGCACAATGATAGAGACAAGTTATGTACAGTATGTTTAATTGATGCTCAATTTTAATTATATTGCATTCTTGATGTCATTCCTTTTTATTAACTTAATGGGCTAAAGTTAATTCACCGGACCTTTTTGAATGAAAAAATAAAAATAATTCTACAAGTAATGTTTGCTTTTGCAAAGTATGATACACTCGTGGTTTGCCCTTCTATCAAGTTGATGCACTGATCATGAAAATGAAAACAAAAAAACTTCATTTTTGATGGTTTTTACCCTTCTGATCATGACCAGGTTAAATAATGAGTCCTGATTGATCACGTTAATTTCCCTGCTCAGATCCTGGATGGTTAAACGAGGTTTATCATGCTAATGCAGAAATACATCAGTCTTGAAAACCTGGAATGGGCTGAAATGCACCACTTTTACATGTATGTAACAGGGTGTGTATTCAAAACCACAGAAGGGAGACCAGTGAAATTTTCCTAAAAGTTACATTATCAAATAAACTTTCTACTCCTCTACAATTGATTGAGAATACTACCACATTTTAAAATTTAATTCAGCCTTTTGTCAGAGAGACATTTTTGGGAGATGCGCTCTATATTTATATTTTTCATATTTTTGTCTCACCTTCATAGCAGAGGGAGACTATAGCCATAAACATTGTACATGTACATGTAGGCACCGCTTTTCCGGCGGCGGCGGCGGCGTCGACATTGAAATCTTAACCAAGGTTGAGTATTTGAAATATCATCATAAATAAGAAAGTATGTGAACCTAGTTCATGACACTCAGACATAAGGGTAATAGTATAAACCTGAAGAACCTGTCTGAGTTTCAGGTCATATCACATGATTTAGGTCAAAGGTCACATAGGGTCAACATAATTGGGGTTATTCGGGGAATTGTCATCGTAACTTTGAAATTTTATGGATCTAGTTCATGAAACTTGGTCATAAGAGCAATCAAGTATCCTTGAACATCCTGTGCTAATTTCAGGTCACATAACCAAGGTCAAAGGTCATTTAGGGTCAACAAACTTTGGTAATGTTGGGGGTATTTGTGGAATTGTCATAACTTAAAAAGTCTATATGGATTTAGTTCATGAAACTTGGACCTAAGAGCAACAGTGTATCCCTGAATACCCTGTGTGTTTCAGGAACATGGCCAAGATGAAAGGTCATTTAAAGGTGAATGACTGCTGGCCTTGTTGGGAGTATAATTGCATGGCATTGTAACTTCGAATGTTTTTGGATCTCGCTCATGAAACATCCGGTAATCAAGTATGAATGATTGTTTCGCACATGTCTTCGGTCACATGACAATGGTCAAAGGTCATTTTGAGTCAATGGACATAATATTTTATCATATTTTCACTGCTGCTATATCGATTTTGCGTAATGCAGGCAAGACTGCCAGAGGCATTCCACGTGTTTAAAAATTAACATTGAAAATGAAAGATAATTTTTCATTTCGAATGAAAACAATAATTCTGACACTAATGGCAGTCAATTTATTAAAACAAGAGAGAGACATGAGAGCATTGTCTGCTGAGTTTACCATCTCTAATAGGCCTACTATCAACTTGATTCTAATAATGTTTTAATTTGTCATTAATATGTAACAGATCATGCTTATATTTGAGTGCAGGTCTTTGAAATAAATTTTTCAATTGAGGTAAATACAGGATAGACATATTGAAAAAGGCTTCTTTAACTACACCCGGGGCCACTTCCATTCACGAGTGGAAACCAAGCGCGACCATGGGTTCTCAAAATGCACCCTAAACACGTAATTTCCATATTCTGAAAACGTTCCCCTTAACAAGTATTGCCGTGTGAAAACCTACCTTAACAAGTATTGGAAACAAAATGATAATTTTGGCAAATATTCCCTGAAATGAACCCCTAAACAAGTGCAGGAATGTTTTATTGATACGAGTCCTTCGGTCATCGGCTGTACCTTATTTGGTTTAATACGACCCCACCTTCTACACCTCACGCAAATCGGACTCTAAACACGAAGTGTTGGGGCAAAAAGGACATCCTTTATAAAACATTTTAATTTTCTTTTATCATCCCTGCAAATTCGAGCCTAAAGACGTAATTTTCCTAGCGAAATAGATACCCTTTTTCATTATTTTTGTGTTTTTGACACCCTTATCACGTTACGTACGTATCATGAAAAAGACATCCTTATGTGTTTTTTTTGGTCACGCATGGTATCCACTCGTCAATGTAAGTGCCCCCCCCCCCCCTGGGAACTACACACAAAAATTGTAGATACCATATACTATTTACATTACTCTTGCAGAATACACAATTTTAAATTATTCAATGGGGCAATCTAAATATCAAATAATGCATTCAAATTAATGTAATTGTGATGTATTGCTCTACTTTCAGATCACAGTGCGTATTGGTAGATATTCCTATGGACCAGGTATATCAAATGAGGTTGCAGTGATGATATGCTCAGCACCATCACTAAGGGATGTTAGACTGGATGCAAGCTTTCACCCTACCTTCTATGAAACTCTTGCCAGAGAAGGAAGGAAAGCCGCAGTAAGTAGAATTCATCTTAAAGAATAAGATGGTCATGTTGATGTTAGAATTAAGGAGGAAGAAGATGATGAGTGATGATAGTAATAATGAGAATGATGGTGCTAAAAACAAAACAATACTAATAGTAATTTATAATTCTAGATTATGTAACACTGTAATCGTAGTCCTGATATAATGCTGATGACTTTATATGATTGCAATTTAAGTTGCCTACATTATAGTGATTTATTATGCCAGTCTTGTGCAGTGACATTCCTAGATACATGTAAGACAAATTAATGATTAAACAACCAATTTGGAAAAAAACATGATTTTTTTTATATAAATCACCTTTTATTGATAAAAAGGGAAACAATTACAATTAGCCCAGGTTATCTGTTTTAGACGAACAGTATACAGGGCAACATAAGATGAATATAAATGTACATAAACAAACATAATGCAAGCGATAATATGCACATGGATTATTACGAGTCAATTCAATTCATAACAAATTTCATAGTAAAGTAATGAGAAGGGGGAGGAGGAGAAGCTTATACATGGTTTAACTTATTTTGTTCTGGTTTTTGTTACATTAATTCATAATTGTACTAAGATATTGGTATAACAAAAATATATAAATTATGAAAATACAAGTATATGAAAAAAAAAGAATGGTTGGAATTGAGTATTCATATCTTTAACGAAGAAACTTAGGGGCAAATGGGAGCTTGAAAAGAGATGAAGATGGGGAGAATGAGGAAGCAATGACTGATGGGAAGAAAGGGTATTGAACATAGTAACATAGAACAAATGAAAAATGTTGAAGGGAGAGGGAGAGAGAGACAAAGGGAGAAAGAGAGGGGAGAGGGTAAAGAGAAGGGAAAAAGAAATCAGTCCTTATGCCGTAATAATCTTAACAGCGTAATAATGCCAGGAATATTAACAATTTATTATTTCTAAAAGAAAGCTAAAACAAAACAAATGTAGCATATAATCACATTGATGGTTTGTGATGGAGCTTTGCTCAGACCAGACATATCAAATGAGGTACAGTGTAGTAGTACTAATGTGATTAGCACCAATCTCTAAATACTGTATATTTTAAAAATGGGGCCAGTCTTTCAACCGAGCTGCTTTCATGAGGCTCTTGGTAAAAAGAGATTACAACGGATAGTTGAGATGGACAACAATATTGTACATTTAGGCAAAGTAGTGTAGCGGTTCTGACCTTCGCCTTGTAATCAGAGGGTCGTGTGTTCGAATACCACCATGGCCTAGCGTCCTTTAGCAAGGCGTCAATCCACAATTTGCCACTCTCCACCGAGGCATTAAACGGGTACCCGGTAGGATGCGAGAGCCTATAAATAGTATGCCTAGGAATTGAGTCTTTTAACTCTTGTTGGAATGCTCCCCAGGGAGTGGAGAAGGTGCATACATTGTATGCGGGCCTGCAAGGATCCGTTGACCGGGTGATAATATTTCTGTAAAGCGCTTAGTGACATTGTTCCGTTGTGTTAAGCCCTGTATAAATGCAAAATATTTTTATTATCAAATTTACCCTCTAGATTGTTTTAAATAACAAATAAAATGTGAATTAATATCCTGGATATTTTTTTGTTTTACATGTACTGCACAGGTTTAGTGTCCCGCTAATTCTGTTATGAAGTTCTGGTTATAATCGCTACACAGGTTTACATAAATATGTAGGCATGTTTATTAAGTAACTGACTAATACTGATTCATGATTCTTTTCATACATCTTTGATAAATACTGATGTATGTACAAGGAAGAACATAACAAATATCATGTTAAAAGGGGAAGTTCACCCTGACAAAAAGTTGATTAAAATAACAGAAAATATACAAAAAAATAATCCTAAAGGTTCAAGAAATATCCATCATAATGAATAAACAAAGTTATTATTAAATATTTGATTGATGTCATATGCGAACAAATTTTTTAATATCGTATGGTGAAAATAAATCATCACAAACCATTAAGATATTTGATTTTTTTTTTACATTATTTTGGGCAGCTGCCCTTTTTATGACGTTACCAATATGGAAAAATGTCATTGTTCAGGGATAATACATTTAAGAACAAATTTTTATGCTACTACATGTATGTAGACAATATTATTTGAGAGTGCTAATAAATAAAGGATACTAGATCATAAGATGAGATCTTTTAAAAATTGGGTTCTAATGCACAAGTATGCTGCAATTTAAAATGTGTTATACTTTCAAGTTTTATATTGATGCAGAAACATGGAATCGTGGTTTTTTTTGGCTTTATCCATATCTTCCTAGACATCTTTTAATTAATAATACTTTGTAATCATGGAAGTTAAAAAGGGAAATATTATTAGCTTTAAAAGTTACATGTAGGAGAGAAAGCAGATCATTGAATTTCAGAGGTGCATGTGGTATTTGTATGAGAGTGATATTGAATGACAATGTCCATGATACATGTGTGTATTACAGTATAGGGAATATACATAGAGTGAAGGTAATGAAAAATGACCAGGTGGGTTGGATTGAGATGGTTTGCAGGGTGAAGGCTTCTGAAAATGGAATACATCTATGTAGACATGCAGTAGCAGCACATGTTGTTCTTGAAAGAATGTTTGAAATTATTTTAGTTCTTTGTATTGAAAAGTAATTATAGGTCACATCAATTACAGGCTTTTATAAACTTGTAAATCATCCAATTTTGTTTTGAGAATAATAATAATTGGCATATAGCACTTTATCAGTCTACGACTTCTCAAAGCGCTTCACAATTATTATTACCCATTTACTTAATTAATCTTTAAGCAGCCTGTTTTTATAGGTGCACACCTGCTAAACCAACCACAATGATGATTTTCCTACCGGTACTCAATCAATTATTAAGAGTGGCAGTGTTGATTTATGCCTTGCCAAAGGACGCTAGGCCATGGTTGGATTCGAAAACATGACCCTCTGATTACAAGGCGAGAGTCAGAACCGCTACACCACTGCGCTTCCACAAGAATAAGGCAGTTTATATTATATAATGCCAACAGTACATAACCAAGATAAATGATTTTGAAAAATTTAATTCTTTCAACATTCAGAGGTTTTAGTATTAACATAATACACGCACTTAAACAGAAAAGCTATATAATGAAAATAAAGTGTTTGGATATGGTTGATGTAGTCATCTCTTCTGATAATACACATAGAAGATATAAAGAGAAATATCAGCTTCAAAAAGGTGGGAGAGAAAGTAGATCATTGAATATCAGAGGTGCATGTGGTATGTGTATGAGAGTGATATTGACCATGATACATACAATGTATACAGTACAGTGAGAGCTACATTGAGTGTATACATGGAACATAATAATAGGATGAAATGAACAATGACCAGGTGGTTTAGATTGAGATGGTATGCAAGGTAAAAGATTACTGAAAATAGAATACAAATATAGAGTAACAAATATATCATAGAGTATATCTGAGATCATTTTGGTCTTCACTTGAAAATATGGAATAATGAAAAAGTGTTTAATCGATTCTATGTGTTAAATATGTTAGAGAACATAAATTTCTTGTAAGATTTAGATGTATTGTTTTTGGAGTGTTAAGTAATAAAGGAGACTAGATGAGTAAATGTTTTGGAAATTTGGCTCTAATGCACAGATATGCTGTAATTGATAAATTGTCAATTCATTACTTCAAGTGTTTGCTATATAAGTGATGCTATAATGTACAATGTAGAATAAGGGTACAGAGATTACCAGTAATAATTCCTTCTTTCAAAATTCATAGTTGTGTAGTCTTAAACAAAATACACCTGAACAGGAAAGCTGTGAAGCCTAAACAGGTATGGATGCTAAAATGTTATGTTGTGATGCAAACATTAGCCTTATCAACACATTTTTGAACCAGTAACTTGAAGCATTACAGCATGATCATACCATCTGATATATACATGTATGTTTAATGATCAATGTTTGTACACATGTAGGTCCATACTCTTCAGATTTGGAATGATAAGCGTCTATCATCAGCCTCTTCACATCACCTAGCAGAAGCATTATGCTCTCTACCTAACCTGACTAACCTGACACTGAGAGGAGATTGTTACCAGGAGGAGTTCTGTTCTCATCTGAATAAGAAGGCTTCAACCTTGAAGGTATGTCTGCCTCTACTTTATTCTCACATCATGTTTGGAAAACTTGGAATAGTGATAAAGTGTTTATCTAATTTTATTGTGTTAAATACATTAAAGAACATATTTCATGATACTTAGAAATATTGTTTCAGCGTGTTTATTAATAAAGGAGACTAGATGAGTAAATGTTTTGGAAAGTTTGCTCTAATGCACAGGCATACTGTATTTGAAAAATTGTCATATCATCAAGTGTTTTGTTATGAATGATGCAGAAGTAAGGAATTGTTTACAACTTTGTCCATCAGTCAGTTTTACAAGACATATCCTGATAAAATTGGTATACATGGAAGATTAAACGAGAAATATCAGCTTTTAAAAGTTAGGAGAGAAATTAGATCATTGAATATCAGAGGTGCATGTGATATGTGTATGAGAGTGATATTGACCATGATACATACAATGTATACAGTACAGTGAGAGCTACATTGAGTGTATACATGGAACATAATAATAGGATGAAATGAACAATGACCAGGTGGTTTAGATTGAGATGGTATGCAGGGTAAAAGCTGGAATGGAAAATGGATATGAATATGGACATACTGTTTTCTTGCTGACTCACATATTGTAGAAGATAAATACCTGCCTTTAAACTTGACATCAGTTTCAAATTAATGTTTTTCAATCAACAAATATCTGTTGGCAAGACAATAAATATGTTTTTGTCCTGCTCAAACTATTTTTTGTGAGTTGGTGTCTGATATATCTGTAGAATATACATCTCAATGGCTTTCTAGCACTCATAATTTATATTGAAAATGAATAGTTTAATGTTTTTTTACCTTTAAATTTTATGTGTGTAATGAAAGATATAAACCCCTCAAAAAAAAGTTCTGCAACTCAAGTTTGAGTGCTAATAAATTTTTTAGTGTGCCATCATGTTAAAGTGGTGTCATTGGAAAGTATGAATATTCCTCTTTACGATATGTGTCATTTGGATTGCTAGTGTTATCATGAAATACACAGACAAGATAAATATGCAACAATGTAAGAAATGAAATGTTGCAAAATTCGTCGTTTCCAATAGCGAATTTCCAATTGTTTCGAGGATGGACCGAGTGCATTCACTGTCACCTGCATGGTGGAAATTCTATAGAAATGGAGACTCTTGTTAGAAATAAATGCATTTTCCAACATTTCACTTCTGACTTTTCTCAAAGTTCAGGGTGATTGCATATTCCATGATTACATAATCACAGCAAATGGCATGTCATAGTATTAAGAGGAATAATTCAGCTTTCCAATGATACCAGTTTCATCTTTTATACTTCATTAACCAAAAAGATATCATCCCCCAAAACTGAGTTGCAAAACTTTTTTTGAGGGGTTTATGTTTGTGTGTTGAATGCATGAGACTTGTCAACAATCTCATCCATTGACCTAGAAGAAGCACTGTGTATTAAGCCCAATCTTACTGACTCGAGTTATTATACTACGTTAATTCATTGGGTTATGGGTGTTTGTGTGTTTTGCTTGTTTGCTTTATTTATTTTGCTTTATAGGATATAATTTATGAATGGTTTTTCAATAAATTCTGTTTGAAATAGAATAGTGGATATTGACAGGCTGCAAATTGGATTGAAGTGTTAGTACAGGATAGTTTACTACCCTGGTATTTAAATATCAATTTCAAATTTATTAATTCTGTTTGGTAACTACTAGGAGCAAAATTTGTAGGTCTAGCAAAGAAATGGAAATTTACCCCAATATCAAATGTTGCAATGAACAGTCTGCAAAATTACATGTAGTGCTTGTCTCTGATGGTTATATTAATGTTAACCATGATTGAATATTGTATTCTAGATTAATTTAGTGCCCTAAATGAATCACAGTCCTACTTCCTGGATGTTATACACCATCGACTTCAATTAATAATGCTGAATAGAAATTAGAATGAAATCCAATATTTTTTTAGAGAAAGGAACTATTTGTAGAATTGTCAAAATTGTGAACTTTGTAAAAGAAAAATATTCATGATTTTTCTACAAAGACAATCACTATACATGCACATGATCTGTATTAATACATGGAGTTATTCATGTTGAACTAATGGTGCAATCCATTATGCTGTACCAACCAGTAAACTCCAGAAAGTAATTTACATTCCATTTGTCTAGATGTTTACAATTATTTTGTACTTGACCTTGTAGTCAACCAAAGTCAGAAATAGTCAAATGAAGGGGAGCATGTACATGAATGTAATTAACATGATAACAAATGTGAATGGCTTGTACACATTTTAGGGAATCTCACTGACACTATTACATAGTGAATAAAACAATAGGGATGAAAAATAAAACTGTAGAAAGTGAGACTCTATCCTGTTGATAATGACATGTGAACTCAGAATTTCATACATGTACATCCCTGTCAAATGTTAGGAATTACTGTGTACATTTACTAAACATCTAGACAGGTGTCATCTTGTTTATTTTCATATTAAAGATAAATTTGACATTCTATCAAATAAACCATCTAACCTTTAGAGAACAATATGAGCTCTTTTTACATTGCTTCAACAAGGTATCAGGAATGTTTATTATTATTGCTATTGCCCTCACAAACATCTAGGTGTCTATTTCAGATATTAATGCTTATTCTTTACATAATGAACATAATTTAATCAAAGGGATATTCTTCTTAAAGTTCATTTTGGGTCATTAGTTATTTAGTGAGTCTCAGAAAGGGAAACATTTCTTAAGAGACCCATATCACAGTCAACTTTAAATTTAGATTTTATAACAGTTTACCATGGATAAAGGATTGATGATGCAAAGTTTGTCTAAGAATGTAGAATGATAAATGCATAGAGCTATTGTAATAGCTATTGTAATAGCTCTATGATAGATGTAAAGATAGAGAGGAGGCATAATATAATTTTTTTGGGAGACTATTAGATATTGAGAAAAAGAAAGATGGGATAGGAAAGAGTGGTGGAATTTTTAAATTACATGTATTCTGTTTGATGAAATGATGAGAACCGGGGGGGGGGGGGGGGGGCACTTTCATTGACGAGTGGATCCCCGCCCGTTTGTGAATTTGCATCAGGCAAAATCCATGTAGAAGCATTGATATGTTAAATTTATTGAGAAACAGAAAGTTCAATTTTAATGTAATTGCTAAATGTTGGAAACAATTTCGAAATGATTATAACTTACAAAAGCTGAACATTTAATTTCATCAGAACAGTAGAGTATTAAAGCAAGAAACTCATTAATGCAGTAAAAATAATGTGTGTCAAATAACACAGAAGGTCAGTTCTTTTAATGATAAAAGATGTGAAGTGTTGTGGCAAGTTTAGTTCTTGAAAGTAGGTCATAAGGTATACATGTATAACTTGTATTTTTTTTCTAAATGTACAATGTAAGCGAAGGTTATTTGTGTTGAAAACTCAAAATAATGCAAGGAAATATTGAAGTACTTTGATATGGTGTTCCACGAATTTCAGATGGTCAATATTTAGACAATTACAATTGAGAAATTTATGAGGATACATAACAGTGTAAAAAGGAGACAAAACACAAGATAATCATATTGAGTAATTTTATTGTGATAAACACTATATTTATGTTGCAGTGTCTTTCTCTCTCTCTATTTTCTCTGTGTCCTCAGATCTTCCTCCTGTTCTCTTTCTCATCACTATTTAAAAATTTGCGTCGGTTGAATTTTCTCCTAGAGACGCAAGAGACATCTTCTGTTAATTTGAATTTGAGGAGATATCAAAAACTTTGTGCTCCGCACACGAGGGGGGAAACTCCCCCCTCCCTGCATCCTCCCCCCCCCAGGGAGCATGCTTCACACTCTCTGTAAGTGTTGGCAACCTTTGCGTGCATTAATCAGCCCCCAGTAAAAGTCCAACTCTGGATCCACGCCTGATATGACTTGTATAAAATATGAATAAAATAAGAAAGGTATATTCTATGCATGATACAATTTTGAGCATTATGAAAATGAGAATAAAGAAATGATTTGGTGAATTACTATTTCCAATGATGCTTCTATTCTTTCAGGGTTCTTTCCCTCAGATCAGCAAAGGAAATTTCATATTCAATGGAGTGCCTCAGAAGGATCTTCAATCATTCCTACAAGCAGTCAGTGACGAGATACGGTAGGTGAACTAATAAACTTATTAAGCTAAAGGTGACCTCTTCACTCAGGCTGAAACAACCTAGATATGATCAATGTATAAACAGTTCTTATACTGCTCATTAATTTGATCATTACAATGGGCCAACTCATTTATAAACGTATGACATAAAATAATTGTACCTAAACAGGTAATGAAATGGCTTTGTAGAAATGCTCCGGGTATACAATAATTGTACCTACATGTAAAGTGGTCATGAAACTTCTTTTTATAATACTTAGTTATGTGTTCGAAGAAGAAATGAATTGTAGCTAAAATTAGTAAAACCAAGCAATATTGTTCATAAAACAGATTTTTAACAGTACTGATTTATATGTACGAGGAAAACACATTTATATGTAGCTAAACTGGTCATGAAACAGCAGCGTTTTTGTACCAGACTAATTTATTTGTAAGAAGAATGAAATAATTGTTCTTAAACTGGTCATAAAACATGTCTTAACATTATTAATTTACATGTATCAGGAATACCTTACCTGGCCATGAAACCGCTTTTAGTAATTTATATGAACAAGGATTCTGGGCCCACATCCTGTTGAATTAATCCTGTATTTTTGCCTTTTTCTAAATATCCCTAGGCAAATGGAATTAATGACAAGCTATTTATCAAGATTGAGCTCTTCGGTTGGATCCTCTTTCTGAACATGAGTACTCTGCTGCTGGTGCCTCTTCCTCAGACAAATATTTTGATGAATGACATTTCTCTGCCATGGACTGTGTCATGTACATGTATTATCATTAGCAATTATACCTGTGCGTATTGATGTAAAAAGCATTATGATGTCACTGACGTCTGCATGATACGCTGCCATGGTAACCGGTGATGCGGGATGAAAGCCTTGGAATTTTTAACTAAATATACCACCTTGGATTTGATTATTTAGTGTATGTATTGGTGACATAGTGGCAAGTAATTCATACAAACATATAACAGAGTATCCCAACCATCTAGATGGTATAACCAGTTTCATTCTACTCTAATGAATAGAACCATCTTATTGGTCTCCATGACAGTCACTAGATCCTACAATGGTGTGTACATATAACAGAGTATCCCAACCATCTAGATGGTATAACCAGTTTCATTCTACTCTAATGAATAGAACCATCTTATTGGTCTACATGACAGTCACTAGATCCTACAATGGTGTGTACATGTACATATAACAGAGTATCCCAACCATCTAGATGGTATAACCAGTTTCATTCTACTCTAATGAATAGAACCATCTTATTGGTCTACATGACAGTCACTAGATCCTACAATGGTGTGTACATGTACATATAACAGAGTATCCCAACCATCTAGATGGTATAACCAGTTTCATTCTACTCTAATGAATAGAACCATCTTATTGGTCTACATGACAGTCACTAGATCCTATGATGGTGTGTTCATAAACCCATTTCAGTTTTATCCCTGGAACATTATTTTAATCCTAAAATGACTGTGGAGCTCGTTCTATCCCAGAATGTTTTGCAATGAATTTATAATGTGAAATGCTTTCAAACTGATATTCAGGCATTTTTTGGTTAATAAAGCATCATTATATGACAGCTAATGATATCATGCAATGCATTTTTAATAGACTCAACAACTTTTCAGCATAGAAGATTATGCAGTCACCACCTGTCGATGCTAATTTTCATTTATTTACCAAGTACATGACGTTAACAACATGAAATCACCTTGCTATGCAAATATGAAGTATTTTTGAAAGCTATTCCAACTATTTTCACATTATTCTTAACCAAAACCCATGTTTCATCTGTCAAATTACATCAGTTTGATGTGTTATCAAGCCAAACTCTTCCAGAGGTAATACTGTTTTAATTCTTCCTGGAATCCTATTATGCTGTTATCTGAGGCAGAAGATCTAACAACTATGCTGTAGAAAATGAGAATGTCCTTGTATTATGTTTATCATAAAGGAGAAAGTCACTCCTTCAATTCTAGTATGTTTATCATAAAGGAGAAAGTCACTCCTTCAATTCTAGTATGTTTATCATAAAGGAGAAAGTCACTCCTTCAATTCTATTATGTTTATCATAAAGGAGAAAGTCACTCCTTCAATTCTATTTTGTTTATCATAAAGGAGAAAATCACTCCTTCAATTCTATTATGTTTATCATAAAGGAGAAAGTCATTCCTTCAATTCTATTATGTTTATCATAAAGGAGAAAGTCACTCCTTCAATTCTATTATGTTTATCATAAAGGAGAAAGTCACTCCTTCAATTCTATTATGTTTATCATAAAGGAGAAAGTCACTCCTTCAATTCTATTATGTTCATCATAAAGGAGAAAGTCACTCTTTCAATTCTATTATGTTTATCATAAAGGAGAAAGTCACTCCTTCAATTTTATTATGTTTATCATAAAGGAGAAAGTCACTCCTTCAATTCTATTATGCGTATCATAAAGGAGAAAGTCACTCCTTCAATTCTATTATGTTTATCATAAAGGAGAAAGTCACTCCTTCAATTCTATTATGTTTATCATAAAGGAGAAAATCACTCTTTCAATTCTATTATGTTTATCATAAAGGAGAAAGTCACTCCTTCAATTCTATTGTGTTTATCATAAAGGAGAAAGTCACTCCTTCAATTCTATTATGTTTATCATAAAGGAGAAAGTCACTCCTTCAATTCTATTATGTTTATCATAAAGGAGAAAGTCACTCCTTCAATTCTATTATGTTTATCATAAAGGAGAAAGTCACTCCTTCAATTCTATTGTGTTTATCATAAAGGAGAAAGTCACTCTTTCAATTCTATTATGTTTATCATAAAGGAGAAAGTCACTCTTTCAATTCTATTATGTTTATCATAAAGGAGAAAGTCACTCCTTCAATTCTATTATGTTTATCATAAAGGAGAAAGTCACTCCTTCAATTTTATTATGTTTATCATAAAGGAGAAAGTCACTCCTTCAATTCTATTATGTTTATCATAAAGGAGAAAGTCACTCCTTCAATTCTATTATGTTTATCATAAAGGAGAAAGTCACTCCTTCAATTCTAGTATGTTAATCATAGAGGAGAAAGTCACTCCACCATATTTTTTCAAGCACTAGTAAACCAAAATGGAGAAAGGGATATAGTAAAAAAGAATAAAAGAAATAAGTGTATCACCAGCAGGGGTTTCAGCTGTGTAGCTCAATAATAAACCCTAAAATACAAATGATAAAAATATGTCGTCTTTCAGTTTGTATGTTCATATTGTTACACCTTTGGTGTAAATTTTTTACACGTATTGATTTGATATTTATTATGGATTCAATTTACAGAAGCAATTATGCTGAATTTGACCCCTCCACAAGTATAATCCCTATTTAATGTAAATTATTTTGTATATTTATATATTTTTAAATTGTAGTAATGAAGTTGAATTTCAATTTCAATCTTATAGAGTCAATAAGATATTGTAGACAGATGATCTCTAAAGCAGCTTTGATTGTAAATACAAATGTTCCAATAATAATGACTTGTGAATACTGAATGTAATTATTGTGGAACTTTTATACACATGGGAATGAATTTTAGAATAAATATTACTTTATTTTTTCATGTATATTGTGTTTGCTCTGAGTTTGTCATGGGATAAGTTTGTGTGAGTTTGTGTGGGCACGGCATGGTCTAGTGGTTCTGACTCGCCTTTCAAACAGAGGGTCGTGGGTTCAAATCCTAGCCATGGCATGTTTTCCTTCAGCAAGAAATTTATCCACAGGTCTCACAGGCCTAATAACTAGTGGCAAGCCCTAGATATTCATTTGAGCCAACCCATTGCTATTTTTTTTATTTTGATATGGCTGATTGACAAAGTGTATGCATATGATTGTCCATCTAACACTGATTCTATTTTTGGTAATTACTGAACTTCCTTTTCCCTAATTGGGAAGAAATATCACCAATTTTGGACTATATTTTGACTGGCGGAAGGATTACGGCTATTTTGCTGTTTGAGTTGATGAATCTGCTCCCCCCCCCCGACGGTGTCTTCAAACACGCCAATTTATTTTTAAAATGAGCCGGTCGAGGGACCCTTTTCTGGTCAGATATGGATTGCCAGATATAAATCCTATCCACTGGTAGTAAACATTCGACCCCCGAATTTCATCCTTATTTTTTATGAATTTTTTAAAGTGCCAATTTAACACATGAGTCTATGGGGAATGAATTAGGCATGTGAGACCCACACTGCTGCACTCAACCGGTAGACTTGCTTAGCTGGGTTAATATAAGAGTGCCTTGAGCACTTACCAAGGTGTATACTGAGCTATACAAATCTTATATTATTATTATAACATTATTGAATACATCTGATTTACAGACTTGACTACCTTGTCTATGAACTATAGTGTGGTAAGAAATAAAAAGATATGAAGATGTGGAATGGAGGAGAGGTATGAGGGTGGGGTATGTAATAAGATAGAGATGAAGATGTGGAATGAAGGAGAGGTATGAGGGTGGGGTATGTAATAAGATAGAGATGAAGATGTGGAATGAAGGGAGAGGTACGAGGGTGGGGTATGTAATAAGATAGAGATGAAGATGTGGAATGGAGGAGAGGTATGAGGGTGGGGTATGTAATAAGATAGAGATGAAGATGTGGAATGAAGGAGAGGTATGAGGGTGGGGTATGTAATAAGATAGAGATGAAGATGTGGAATGAAGGGAGAGGTACGAGGGTGGGGTATGTAATAAGATAGAGATGAAGATGTGGAATGGAGGAGAGGTATGAGGGTGGGGTATGTAATAAGATAGAGATGAAGATGTGGAATGGAGGAGAGGTATGAGGGTGGGGTATGTAATAAGATAGAGATGAAGATGTGGAATGAAGGGAGAGGTATGAGGGTGGGGTATGTAATAAGATAGAGATGAAGATGTGGAATGGAAGGAGGTATGAGGGTGGGGTATGTAATAAGATAGAGATGAAGATGTGGAATGGAGGGAGGTATGAGGGTGGGGTATGTAATAAGATAGAGATGAAGATGTGGAATGGAGGAGAGGTATGAGGGTGGGGTATGTAATAAGATAGAGATGAAGATGTGGAATGGAGGAGAGGTATGAGGGTGGGGTATGTAATAAGATAGAGATGAAGATGTGGAATGGAGGAGAGGTATGAGGGTGGGGTATGTAATAAGATAGAGATGAAGATGTGGAATGGAGGAGAGGTATGAGGGTGGGGTATGTAATAAGATAGAGATGAAGATGTGGAATGGAGGAGAGGTATGAGGGTGGGGTATGTAATAAGATAGAGATGAAGATGTGGAATGGAGGAGAGGTATGAGGGTGGGGTATGTAATAAGATAGAGATGAAGATGTGGAATGGAGGAGAGGTATGAGGGTGGGGTATGTAATAAGATAGAGATGAAGATGTGGAATGAAGGGAGAGGTATGAGGGTGGGGTATGTAATAAGATAGAGATGAAGATGTGGAATGAAGGAGATGTATGAGGGTGGGGTATGTAATAAGATAGAGATGAAGATGTGGAATGGAGGAGACGTATAAGGGTGGGGTATGTAATAAGATAGAGATGAGGATGTGGAATGGAGGGAGAGGTATGAGGGTGGGGTATGTAATAAGATAGAGATGAAGATGTGGAATGGAGGAGAGGTATGAGGGTGGGGTATGTAATAAGATAGAGATGAAGATGTGGAATGAAGGGAGAGGTATGAGGGTGGGGTATGTAATAAGATAGAGATGAAGATGTGGAATGAAGGGAGAGGTATGAGGGTGGGGTATGTAATAAGATAGAGATGAAGATGTGGAATGGAGGAGAGGTATTAGCTAGGGTGGGGTATGTAATAAGATAGAGATGAAGATGTGGAATGGAGGAGAGGTATGAGGGTGGGGTATGTAATAAGATAGAGATGAAGATGTGGAATGGAGGAGAGGTATGAGGGTGGGGTATGTAATAAGATAGAGATGAAGATGTGGAATGAAGGGAGAGGTATGAGGGTGGGGTATGTAATAAGATAGAGATGAAGATGTGGAATGAAGGGAGAGGTATGAGGGTGGGGTATGTAATAAGATAGAGATGAAGATGTGGAATGGAGGAGAGGTATGAGGGTGGGGTATGTAATAAGATAGAGATGAAGATGTGGAATGGAGGAGAGGTATGAGGGTGGGGTATGTAATAAGATAGAGATGAAGATGTGGAATGGAAGGAGGTATGAGGGTGGGGTATGTAATAAGATAGAGATGAAGATGTTGAATGAAGGGAGAGGTATGAGGGTGGGGTATGTAATAAGATAGAGATGAAGATGTGGAATGGAGGAGAGGTATGAGGGTGGGGTATGTAATAAGATAGAGATGAAGATGTGGAATGAAGGAGAGGTATGAGGGTGGGGTATGTAATAAGATAGAGATGAAGATGTGGAATGAAGGAGAGGTATGAGGGTGGGGTATGTAATAAGATAGAGATGAAGATGTGGAATGGAGGGAGAGGTATGAGGGTGGGGTATGTAATAAGATAGAGATGAAGATGTGGAATGGAGGGAGGTATGAGGGTGGGGTATGTAATAAGATAGAGATGAAGATGTGGAATGGAGGGAGGTATGAGGGTGGGGTATGTAATAAGATAGGAGATGAAGATGTGGAATGAAGGAGAGGTATGAGGGTGGGGTATGTAATAAGATAGAGATGAAGATGTGGAATGAAGGAGAGGTATGAGGGTGGGGTATGTAATAAGATAGAGATGAAGATGTGGAATGAAGGGAGAGGTATGAGGGTGGGGTATGTAATAAGATAGAGATGAAGATGTGGAATGAAGGGAGAGGTATGAGGGTGGGGTATGTAATAAGATAGAGATGAAGATGTGGAATGAAGGGAGAGGTATGAGGGTGGGGTATGTAATAAGATAGAGATGAAGATGTGGAATGAAGGAGAGGTATGAGGGTGGGGTATGTAATAAGATAGAGATGAAGATGTGGAATGGAGGGAGAGGTATGAGGGTGGGGTATGTAATAAGATAGAGATGAAGATGTGGAATGAAGAGAGAGGTATGAGGGTGGGGTATGTAATAAGATAGAGATGAAGATGTGGAATGGAGGGAGAGGTATGAGGGTGGGGTATGTAATAAGATAGAGATGAAGATGTGGAATGGAGGGACAGGTATGAGGGTGGGGTATGTAATAAGATAGAGATGAAGATGTGGAATGGAGGGAGAGGTATGAGGGTGGGGTATGTAATAAGATAGAGATGAAGATGTGGAATGGAGGAGAGGTATGAGGGTGGGGTATGTAATAAGATAGAGATGAAGATGTGGAATGGAGGGAGAGGTATGAGGGTGGGGTATGTAATAAGATAGAGATGAAGATGTGGAATGAAGGAGAGGTATGAGGGTGGGGTATGTAATAAGATAGAGATGAAGATGTGGAATGAAGGGAGAGATATGAGGGTGGGGTATGTAATAAGATAGAGATGAAGATGTGGAATGAAGGAGAGGTATGAGGGTGGGGTATGTAATAAGATAGAGATGAAGATGTGGAATGGAGGAGAGGTATGAGGGTGGGGTATGTAATAAGATAGAGATGAAGATGTGGAATGAAGGAGAGGTATGAGGGTGGGGTATGTAATAAGATAGAGATGAAGATGTGGAATGGAGGAGAGGTATGAGGGTGGGGTATGTAATAAGATAGAGATGAAGATGTGGAATGGAGGGAGAGGTATGAGGGTGGGGTATGTAATAAGATAGAGATGAAGATGTGGAATGAAGGGAGAGGTATGAGGGTGGGGTATGTAATAAGATAGAGATGAAGATGTGGAATGGAGGGAGAGGTATGAGGGTGGGGTATGTAATAAGATAGAGATGAAGATGTGGAATGGAGGGAGAGGTATGAGGGTGGGGTATGTAATAAGATAGAGATGAAGATGTGGAATGGAGGAGAGGTATGAGGGTGGGGTATGTAATAAGATAGAGATGAAGATGTGGAATGGAGGGAGGTATGAGGGTGGGGTATGTAATAAGATAGAGATGAAGATGTGGAATGGAGGAGAGGTATGAGGGTGGGGTATGTAATAAGATAGAGATGAAGATGTGGAATGGAGGAGAGGTATGAGGGTGGGGTATGTAATAAGATAGAGATGAAGATGTGGAATGGAGGAGAGGTACGAGGGTGGGGTATGTAATAAGATAGAGATGAAGATGTGGAATGAAGGAGAGGTATGAGGGTGGGGTATGTAATAAGATAGAGATGAAGATGTGGAATGGAGGAGAGGTATGAGGGTGGGGTATGTAATAAGATAGAGATGAAGATGTGGAATGAAGGAGAGGTATGAGGGTGGGGTATGTAATAAGATAGAGATGAAGATGTGGAATGGAGGAGAGGTATGAGGGTGGGGTATGTAATAAGATAGAGATGAAGATGTGGAATGGAGGGAGAGGTATGAGGGTGGGGTATGTAATAAGATAGAGATGAAGATGTGGAATGAAGGGAGAGGTATGAGGGTGGGGTATGTAATAAGATAGAGATGAAGATGTGGAATGGAGGGAGAGGTATGAGGGTGGGGTATGTAATAAGATAGAGATGAAGATGTGGAATGGAGGGAGAGGTATGAGGGTGGGGTATGTAATAAGATAGAGATGAAGATGTGGAATGGAGGAGAGGTATGAGGGTGGGGTATGTAATAAGATAGAGATGAAGATGTGGAATGGAGGGAGGTATGAGGGTGGGGTATGTAATAAGATAGAGATGAAGATGTGGAATGGAGGAGAGGTATGAGGGTGGGGTATGTAATAAGATAGAGATGAAGATGTGGAATGGAGGAGAGGTATGAGGGTGGGGTATGTAATAAGATAGAGATGAAGATGTGGAATGGAGGAGAGGTACGAGGGTGGGGTATGTAATAAGATAGAGATGAAGATGTGGAATGAAGGAGAGGTATGAGGGTGGGGTATGTAATAAGATAGAGATGAAGATGTGGAATGAAGGGAGAGGTATGAGGGTGGGGTATGTAATAAGATAGAGATGAAGATGTGGAATGGAGGGAGAGGTATGAGGGTGGGGTATGTAATAAGATAGAGATGAAGATGTGGAATGGAGGGAGAGGTATGAGGGTGGGGTATGTAATAAGATAGAGATGAAGATGTGGAATGAAGGAGAGGTATGAGGGTGGGGTATGTAATAAGATAGAGATGAAGATGTGGAATGAAGGGAGAGGTATGAGGGTGGGGTATGTAATAAGATAGAGATGAAGATGTGGAATGGAGGGAGGTATGAGGGTGGGGTATGTAATAAGATAGAGATGAAGATGTGGAATGAAGGAGAGGTATGAGGGTGGGGTATGTAATAAGATAGAGATGAAGATGTGGAATGAAGGAGAGGTATGAGGGTGGGGTATGTAATAAGATAGAGATGAAGATGTGGAATGAAGGGAGAGGTATGAGGGTGGGGTATGTAATAAGATAGAGATGAAGATGTGGAATGGAGGGAGAGGTATGAGGGTGGGGTATGTAATAAGATAGAGATGAAGATGTGGAATGGAGGAGAGGTATGAGGGTGGGGTATGTAATAAGATAGAGATGAAGATGTGGAATGGAGGAGAGGTATGAGGGTGGGGTATGTAATAAGATAGAGATGAAGATGTGGAATGAAGGGAGAGGTATGAGGGTGGGGTATGTAATAAGATAGAGATGAAGATGTGGAATGGAGGAGATGTATGAGGGTGGGGTATGTAATAAGATAGAGATGAAGATGTGGAATGAAGGAGAGGTATGAGGGTGGGTGGGGTAAAATTGCTGTTTAGTGAGGAATGGTCGTCAGGCCTTGATAACTCTACATTGTCAGCAAGATCAAGAGATATTTTGCTTTAAAATAGTCACGGTTGTTTGGCTAACAATTAATTGATAATTGATTAATTCATCTATTATTTGAATGATTGACTGATACATTCATTTAATGGTTTAAGAGATTATTTGATTAACATATTTCTGTATTTATTGATAGTTAGACGATCGATTGATGGGTTGACTGAGCAATTAATTAATTGTTCGATAGTTCGATATACATATATATGTTGGTTGATTAATTGACTAATTCGAATGAATGGCTAATTGACTTTCTGATTGACGGACTGATTGATTGTTCTATAAATTAATCAATTAATGGTCTGATTGATCCCTGATTGATAGATTAAATGTCAGGTGAATTGGAATGATTAAGTAATAACCTGAAGGAATCCATTCAGTGACTAGTTGTTTTTGTCTTGGCATTGTCAGCTGTCGATATAATATAAAGTATCCTGTACGGTGGTTTTTAATGAATTGATTGATTTATTTTTTTAGAACATATCTATTCAGGTACAAAAGATCAGCATAAACCCTTAATTTTTTTAATCAATGACCTGATGAAAACCAAGAACAGCAAAAATCATCATATCATATATGAAAATAATTTAAATATTTGAGTCAAAGATAACATTGCTTGGTAACATAAATATATATTTTTTTCCTTCTATGATAATATATCTGAACATTATACGTATAACATTGATTTCGTTTGACTATTGAAGTACATATAAGATATTTCACCCTGGTTTATATCTGTACAGCTGAAAGTAATAGAACAGCGACCTCTCCAGTCAGTGTGACGTTCAATGTTCATTCATCAAATATCAACCACACAAAAGAGTAGGTCATTCTCGATTTTGTTTATCGCTTTATTTTTGTTACAAAAATATCTATTTATTTGTTATTTTGTTGGTTGGGGGAAGGGGTTTCCAGGGTTTGGATTGGGTTAATAATATGTTCATACATTGACTATTTTATGATAACATAATATTAACTAGATTTTAATGATGGAATTAGATATTTTGTAAAATGTGATCCTTCCATACTTGTTCCGATAGAAGTGAGAAATTATATTTCGCTGGTCAAATCTCTCCTATATTTTATCAACTTGTCCATCCAGACAAAATAATATTGATAGCTTTAGCAGGGATGAAATGGACCAAAACTAATCGCATTTAGTCAGCTCTAGAATTTGATTATTATATTTAATTATTCCATTATGAACACTAAATACGCATTTCAAACAAAAAAATACTGTGTATGATTGTGTAGAAGATATGTTTGTTATTCACTTTGAAAAATACGATTGTATTCTCTATGATTCCACATTTTATCTATGTAATTCGTTTACCTTATTTATTTTGTCCAAAATGTAGTACTTGTTTTTTGTTATAATTTGTTTTCTCGTTTGCGAACTTTGTTTCATTGTTGTTCTCTTTAAATCCAAGTTATCACTTTCTTGATTTATCGGAAGGATCGAATGTAAATTGAGATTATGTCCCTGTTTTATAAAACTGAGCAATCTTTGGTGAACAGACCAAAAAATAAGCGTTCGATGTTGACAATAGCCCCCCCTTTCCCTACTTATCAAAATATATCTGTTGTTTCTTATTGTTTTGGCTCTGTGACTTCCTAGTTACTTAACCCATTTGCTCTGCAGGGGGTGATGGAACCGGGTGGGGGGAGGGGGCAAAAAATCCCCTTAAAGTGAAAATGTTCCGTTATTATTTCCATTGAGTTTTGTGCTGCTAATATTGAACTCTTGTAATAAAGTTTGAGAAAACACAACTACTGTTTAACTTAGTCAAGAGAAACATGACAATAAATCAATATCTTGGATTTGCCTGTGCAATTGTGATACATTATAAAAGTGTAATGTAATAAATGTTAAATAGTGATCCCTATCGATAAAAAACTAGCAAATGTTTTATCGTTATATTTTCTTTTTAATAATTCAGTCTGTCCCAAATACTACAGGATATATTTGTCGACTGTTACCAACTCACTTCCTCGGTAATGATAAAAAAAATTATCAACAACTGATTGTATTATTTACTTAGATATCTGGAAGATTACAATTAAACTCGCAACATTAATTTCAAAAGAAAACCTAAATTTAATACCACAGAAAAAGAAGGAAAAGAAGAAGAAAGATATAAAGAAAGAAATAATGGCTTGCACTTTTCTTCTTAACTACTGAATTCTTTAAATCCCATTTTGTGCAGGGATCGTCAAGTTCCAGTAGACAATTATTAGAGTGCGTTGTATGCAATGCTGACCTCCTTATAATGTTTAGCAATTGTTTATGTATATTTTCATTTTTGTAACGTGTCTACTGAGGAGCACAGATAATAAAGTAATAAAGTAATATAAAGTATCCTGTACGGTGGTTTTTAATGAATTGATTGATTTATTTTTTTAGAACATATCTATTCAGGTACAAAAGATCAGCATAAACCCTTAATTTTTTTAATCAATGACCTGATGAAAACCAAGAACAGCAAAAATCATCATATCATATATGAAAATAATTTAAATATTTGAGTCAAAGATAACATTGCTTGGTAACATAAATATATATTTTTTTCCTTCTATGATAATATATCTGAACATTATACGTATAACATTGATTTCGTTTGACTATTGAAGTACATATAAGATATTTCACCCTGGTTTATATCTGTACAGCTGAAAGTAATAGAACAGCGACCTCTCCAGTCAGTGTGACGTTCAATGTTCATTCATCAAATATCAACCACACAAAAGAGTAGGTCATTCTCGATTTTGTTTATCGCTTTATTTTTGTTACAAAAATATCTATTTATTTGTTATTTTGTTGGTTGGGGGAAGGGGTTTCCAGGGTTTGGATTGGGTTAATAATATGTTCATACATTGACTATTTTATGATAACATAATATTAACTAGATTTTAATGATGGAATTAGATATTTTGTAAAATGTGATCCTTCCATACTTGTTCCGATAGAAGTGAGAAATTATATTTCGCTGGTCAAATCTCTCCTATATTTTATCAACTTGTCCATCCAGACAAAATAATATTGATAGCTTTAGCAGGGATGAAATGGACCAAAACTAATCGCATTTAGTCAGCTCTAGAATTTGATTATTATATTTAATTATTCCATTATGAACACTAAATACGCATTTCAAACAAAAAAATACTGTGTATGATTGTGTAGAAGATATGTTTGTTATTCACTTTGAAAAATACGATTGTATTCTCTATGATTCCACATTTTATCTATGTAATTCGTTTACCTTATTTATTTTGTCCAAAATGTAGTACTTGTTTTTTGTTATAATTTGTTTTCTCGTTTGCGAACTTTGTTTCATTGTTGTTCTCTTTAAATCCAAGTTATCACTTTCTTGATTTATCGGAAGGATCGAATGTAAATTGAGATTATGTCCCTGTTTTATAAAACTGAGCAATCTTTGGTGAACAGACCAAAAAATAAGCGTTCGATGTTGACAATAGCCCCCCCCTTTCCCTACTTATCAAAATATATCTGTTGTTTCTTATTGTTTTGGCTCTGTGACTTCCTAGTTACTTAACCCATTTGCTCTGCAGGGGGTGATGGAACCGGGTGGGGGGAGGGGGCAAAAAATCCCCTTAAAGTGAAAATGTTCCGTTATTATTTCCATTGAGTTTTGTGCTGCTAATATTGAACTCTTGTAATAAAGTTTGAGAAAACACAACTACTGTTTAACTTAGTCAAGAGAAACATGACAATAAATCAATATCTTGGATTTGCCTGTGCAATTGTGATACATTATAAAAGTGTAATGTAATAAATGTTAAATAGTGATCCCTATCGATAAAAAACTAGCAAATGTTTTATCGTTATATTTTCTTTTTAATAATTCAGTCTGTCCCAAATACTACAGGATATATTTGTCGACTGTTACCAACTCACTTCCTCGGTAATGATAAAAAAAATTATCAACAACTGATTGTATTATTTACTTAGATATCTGGAAGATTACAATTAAACTCGCAACATTAATTTCAAAAGAAAACCTAAATTTAATACCACAGAAAAAGAAGGAAAAGAAGAAGAAAGATATAAAGAAAGAAATAATGGCTTGCACTTTTCTTCTTAACTACTGAATTCTTTAAATCCCATTTTGTGCAGGGATCGTCAAGTTCCAGTAGACAATTATTAGAGTGCGTTGTATGCAATGCTGACCTCCTTATAATGTTTAGCAATTGTTTATGTATATTTTCATTTTTGTAACGTGTCTACTGAGGAGCACAGATACGAAATTACGTCAAAATTTCCTGTCTAAACATATACTGTCTTTATCACTTCTACCTTTATCGGTTTATATTAGTTTTATGATCTTTGCTCTCAAATATTTGCTAGTTTTTATTGATAACGGACATTGTTTGTGTTATCGTGTCATTTGTGAGTTGATTGTATTGTCTGTTTGTTTGTTAAGACCCTTGTCTTCCCTTAATTACTGTAAATCATTGCAGAGCAGCGGTAACACCAACTGTGACGTCATAACTAAGCCCCGCCACTCCCTTAATCCCTCGCTGGTCTGAAGAGGTTAATGATGATGAGGAAGATCACGAATCTGATTCTATGGATCTTTATGCTAACTTTGGGGGCGTCTACATCGGCCCACCGGATAAACAGGAAGATCCACTTACTGACCCATTGACCTCTGACATCACTTCCGCCGGAAACACAAATTCATTGGATACAATGTGCACTGATAGAATAGCGGAGATTCATCGTCCATTTGATGACGTCATGGGATATAACGATTCCATGGATATCGGTTTGATCGATACTCATATCCCTAAACATTCAGCTGATGTTTTCGAGAAATTATCACCTGTTCAAAGTGTGAACGAAAAAATATCTTCGTCTGGTAGTGTGAACGATACGTTTAGTATGAACGCTCTTCTTTTGTCAAATAGTGTTATGAACGATACTTTTAGTGGTTTGAATAAAAAGACATCGTCAAATTGCAGTGTTTCTAATGGTGGGAATGCACCTTCTGTTCAAAACTATCAATGCTCTCATTTATTAGATTAAACGTGTGATCCCTTCTTGTAATCAGTTTGTCAAACATCACTCATTGCGCCATATAACCGTGTGTTAAAGGTATTATTTGAATGAAATCTACCAACATACACTCTGTGCACTGAACGATTCATATGATAATCAGTTTTCGAGAAAATGACCCTCATAACCATCCAAACTATTAATCTATGGGATCCGGTCTGATTGAAGAGTTGCGATAATTAAGAGATTAAATAATGTTCAGCAAGGGATAAACAAGAAGTTGAAGAATATGAAATAGTTGGTAAAAGTTATTCAAGAACATTTTAAGATCATGACAAACCCGGAGTATATACATGTATGGAAAATCCGTTTTTTAAATATAAGCGACAATACATGTAATAAATTCAGACAAATTATCCAAAGTAGGGATAAATCCCGATACTCATTTTGTGGAAATTTGCAATGATCTTCGCATATTATCAAGATTTACACGTGAGCAGAATTAGACTTACCAAAAATGCTACATTTTACTAAAACATTTTCCTTATATAGTACTACGAAGCAATTTCAAAACAGCTTCCGGTGCGATGCAACATTTATCCGCATAAACCAACTTTTGTTAAAGAAACATCCTAGACGAGGGTTTAAAACAAATGCGTAAACCTATTTCCTAATAAACAATGAAGCCAACTGAAATTTCACTACTTTTGGAGTTAATCATGGATTTTAATGTTCATGATTTGGATTAGCATCTGCAAATGTTGTCATTTTTTGTCATATTTTCTTGTTTTACCTTAATAATTTGATAACCCTTTATTGCTTTTTGTGCTTCATGCATTGCACGAAGTTATGTTTCACAATGCTAGTCGTAGATTTACATAAATTATGTTTTTCCGACCCATTAAGTAATTTTCCAGATCATATTTGTGTATTCCCTGAATATAGAAAGTACGAATACTGATTAAATGTTAACATGGTTTTAGGGTACTCCGGGCTAAAAATTGTTATATTTAAATTACAATAGTAAGAATTCACAAAAAAACGTCGCAAATTTCATAAATTGATACATTTAAGAAATTTTGAAGTTAAGCAATGTTTTGAAAAAACATTAGTCTGAACACCGTAATTAATATGCAATAGGTTGGCTGACTATACTATATGTCCCCAGTTTTCTTGTTCTTGTGTTACACTGTTAGAAAATTTATCCTTAAACTAAAAGAAGTTCCTGCAGCAGAGTCTCGAGAACACCTGTAATCTTACCAGATTGTGTAATCTTACAGGAAATTGGTATTTGGTGTGTGTTATCTTACAAATTTCCTTAAATGAAACACTCTTTTCCCCTTTTTCTAACAGACCTATTCTGTTAAATTGCAGAAATATTCCTGTTTCATGAATTTAAAGAATGATTCTGGTATTACTTTCTGCAAAATCTTCTTTTATTTTTCTGTAAAGTCAGGGTTTTTTAAACAGTGTATTACATGACATTGTAATTATTTCATATTTGTACATGTCTGCATGTGAGTGTCCATAATAATTTGCATCATTGATTATCTTACACGTTTAATAAATCTATAATTTCTTTCCATTTTGGAGTACAACATCGGAGTAAATATAATCTAAGATAATACATAGACATGAATACGCGGGGATGTGGCATCCTCATTACATATCCATAAGGACATGCTTGTCGATGTTTCACCGAAATAATACCACACCTAAAATGGCATATCCCTGCTATTCAGTGTTCAATACTGATGAAATTATCAATGTCTTGCTTGTCAGGTTTTAGTTTAATATTCATCCTGGAGTACTCATGCGATTTTTGGAAAAAATATCCCCAGTTATTCTTTTGCTATTCAAACAACTATTTTCAAGAAAGGTTGTGCGTCTTATCGTTATTCGTCAAGACACTAGGTCGATCCTTTTTCTTTTCAATGTGTTATTTGGGCTCGATTTAACCATCATTAATGAAGAAACTGGCTTAGCAAGATCAGCTTTCCAATGGGTGTCCGCGATTAAAATCCTGTTAGTTTGAGATGACGTTTTTACTCATTTCAAATGTCGGTCGTGGAACAATAACAAACCAGATACCGTTAAACCAAAATACATTTTTGAGGGAGAACAGCGAATGCTTACAAGACATGGAAATGAGATTGGGGTACACAAGCTCATGATTTTACAAGCAAAAGTAACTTATTTTTCCCCAAAGGTGTAAGGACACTTTACCATTGTTGGAAGGTACAATAAGATAATTTATACCTGTTGGGATGTGGTTTTCCTGAATAAAACTATAAACATCTGAATTTACATTAATATTCAATCAATGTATTCAGCGTAAACAAAATGCATGTGTGCTGAAACATACATAACAGACTAAGAATTATTTGGCCTACATTGTAGTGATGTACATGTACTGTATATAATAAGGTCATAAATATATTATTCAGACTGTCATCGTGTTAAGATTATATAAATTGTCTATTATTGATGATAATAAACTGTCTTAAAAGCTACAAAATATTGTAATTTTTTTATTATTATTTCATTTATATTTCACTTGGTCTGTTTGACGGCTTACCAGCGCACGCGTCTCTGATCATATCACAAATTCATGTTTAAAGCTTTCAGAGTACACTAGTAATGTCATTTTATGGAATTCCACCTATATATTTACTTTTTGGTTTCCAGAATCCAATAAGTCTACACTACTTATTAACATGTTACAAGTATATCTAATCAGCAGGGAGGGCGCCCTTTTACGGTATATTAATAGTCACGACTTCAAAAACTGGAGAAAAAAAAATCCCTCGATATCTCATCAATCGGACTACGAATAACCTTTATAAGGACTACAGAATTTTCAGAAACATGTCGACCTGTGATCTTATCGTTTTGAAGGATTTGGACTTTAGATTGCCTAAATTTTTGAACTTTTTTACAACCAACATGACCAACTGGGTGGTAAGATGGCGGCTAGTGGGCTCTCCCGATGTTCATCCTATATAGCGTCAAAGCAGGCGCACACGAACACAAACGTCACGCTATGAACACGGAAGGTAGGCCTGTTTTTATCAAGCACAGTGATATACCTTTGTCCAAAGACAATGCCGTAACAAGCCCTGACTAAAACAATTTCCTTCACGAAATTTCGAGGCATTCACAAGATAGGACTTTGGAGGTCATACTTGTCGGATCAGAAAAGTAGAATTGACCTATATTAAAAAGGTCTAGACTTACCAAACTCATGTGTCACTGTCTTTGAACTAAACCCATACTTACTTACCTGCTAGCAATTAGGGCAATCTAACCAGAGTACTGATCAAAGATTTGCCATTATCTGGTCTTGATGATGTTATCATGAATGAATTAATTCCAAGCTAGGAAATTGAAAATAGTGGAAAAGATCATACTGCAAAGACTTCGAGTCGATGGTAAACTGACAGAATGTCTAACCGGGGACAGAGTGTTATACATCGAAAACCCCTCCCAATCCCTGCCAAGGTTTGTCAATTTTGGCGCCTTCAAAGCGAGGGTGTTCCACCCAAATCAGATCACCGACGACGACCACGGTTTGTTCGAATTGTGTGGAAATGGGCCATCACCGTTCCATGTTTAAGGATGAAGTGATCTGCCGCTTTTGTCACAAACATCATGAACATGGCCACTATCAGAGAGACTGCACGAGTACAGACCCGGACCCTTACCGCGCTTCACGTGACAACACTGCTTAACCCGGAATACAGGATGCCTCACCACCTTCTACGAAACGTTTGTTTGTTGAAAATATTTATTAATGGCGACCAGTCATATTTGACTATTACCGCCAACTCGTTGGACCAACTATTCTTTTCTTTTTTTCGACGTGTCTTTAAAAATCGTTCCTCTCCTTCTCTCCTTCTTTTTTTTCTTTTCACCCTTCCAATGTAGCACAACAATTAAAGCATGATCACGACATTCTTGCAGAAAGAACGAGAATCAGTTATAGCATGGTCACGGAGAATGTGGTTCCCACCTTCGAGCCGCAATCTTCGAACGACGATTCTAGCACCGACACAGAGATGACGAGAGCGAACCGTCAAGATCGACGTCACAATCGAAGATAAGACGTTTCCTCTCCGCTACACGCAACCCGCAACAAGATCTTTTCAGCAACAACTCGCCTCTTCTACAAGACCAAGCTTCTGGAGTTTCTTACAGCGATACACCAGAGTTTGTTCGGCCTCGTTTAAAATCTGGAAGCGTCAATAGTCAAAATAGGAGGCAGAAAGGAATCAATAAAGAAATGAGCATATTTGAATAACTCTACATCCCTTTTTCCGATGTCAGTCTGTCATCTGATCAGTCTAAATGTCAGCGGACTTAGAAATGAAGAAAAGAGATGACAGATATTTCGATGATTCCAACGACAAAAAGCTGATATAATCTTTGTACAATAAACATATAGGACAACTATAGAGAATTTAATCAGAAATGAATAGCATGGACCATGTTACTTTGACATGGATCGAATCATTTCATCAGGAATTTTAGTTCTTTTTAATCAAAAGTTTATGTTGATGTTATTTCTGTAAAACAGAATAATTATGGGAGAATGATGCTTCTGAAAATTGTTATTGATACTATGCATGTATAACTCTTGTTAATATATATGGACCTACAAAAAATAAGGAGAGATTTTTTTAGAAATTTACAACTTTTTCTTACTAGGAATGGTGTGAATTATTCAGATTCTAATCTCATCTTAGGTGGAGACTGGAATTGTGTATTAAATGCTCGTGATGTTCAAGGTACCTACAGTAAATTGAATAAAAAAACACGAAATTTTTGTAAACTGTTAAAACAATATTCCCTTTGTGATATTTGGAGAAGAATGATCCCATTATGCAGGCAATTTACATGGAGAAACCAATCTCTACGAATCGCATCAAGACTAGATTATTGGATTGTAAACAAAAATGTACAGCCCGGAGTAATAAAATCAGATATTAGACCTGCAATGAGAGCCGACCATAATGCAATATCGCTTGAAATTAAGATTAAAAACAACAATAAAGGTCCTGGGTATTGGAAAATTAACACTATTATTTTGAAAGATGAAAACTATTAAGACAACGTTCGTAATATTGTATATAAGGTTCAAACTAAAGATTTATCTTCTTCCGAAAATTGGGAACTATTGAAAATAATGGTTCGTGAATTCACACAAACATTTTGCAGTAAAAAGAAGGAAAGGAAAAAGAGAGAAAAGATTTTTACAGGAAAGAAGGATTTTCTTGAAAAACAGATTGATGAAAAAAATAATAATATTGAAACAAAAATGAATTGTAAATCAGTAAAAGAAGAACTTGAAAATACTTAAAAATCTGAATCAAAAGGTGCAGGTGCTGTAAAAATGTTACACGCTAAACGTGTGGATGTTAAAAGAATCACCGGTTAAATATTCGTGTTAACTTCGCGGCTTTTCCGAGACATTTGTAAAACGTTACCGATCTCAGTTTGGAAGTACAACGTACACGCAGGAATAATGCATACAATTTGCGAAATGTGATTGATGGACATCAGGATATGTTTTCACATTTTCCTCTGCACAAAAAGTTTCGTTACGCACCCCCCTCCCCGCCCCCTAAAAATGCATCTACCAGAGAATAATTAAAACACTATTGATTCAGGGAATTCATGATGCTTTATACAGAATTTGAAGACGCCTATATATTTAATCATTTCTTATCAAATGATTATGGTAGGCCTCATTGGCAGATGTACCATAATGAGACTCCTCTAAAGTCTGGACACGTGCCATTCAATCAAACCTTTATCGTGCAAGTTTTGCAGCCTATCTTCTTTATTCACTTTTATCTCAAACCGAATCACTGAAAGTATCACGCATAGCTAATCTTTGGATGTGGCATCTCTGACATGTGCTATCAGGCAGAAGCAATCAACATATCAATTTTAATGTAGTTTAGAGTTCTTTCAACCAAGATCGGCTAATGGACTAAAAAAATTCAGTCTAATTAAACGTTCAGCCAAGAGATGAATTGCAAAATGGAAGAAGCAACAACTAAATATTCAAATAAATGAAACATTTATTTATTCCGACTGATATTTCATCGAATTTCATCTAAGATATACAAATAAATAATACGATAAACAAATAAATGTGAATGCATTTTTTTTTTGTACATGGAAGTCGTAGAAAAACAGAAAGCAGATACTTGTGTAGGGATACGCCTAAGAACGAATAACTATTAAGAGTTAATATAGAAAAGGGATAGGAGAAGGAAAGGAAATGGGAGAGAGGGGTAGAAAACGACCAGAGATGCGAGCAAGTAGAAAGGAACGGGCATGTTTTACTTTTCATGATATCATTTAATTATTTATTGTTTCATGTGTGTTCACATCATCCACAATCTCATATATGAAAATACAGTGATACATGATTATTACGTAAAGAAAATATTACATAATCTCTCATTAACAGAGCACACAAAGGTCTTGCACCATAAGCTTGAAGCTTGAGTCATTACAAAACCATTATTTTACACTAACCAAAAAAAAAACTGATGAAAGGGTATATATATGCATACAGGTACATGTATATACAATATTTACATAGAATTATTCAGAGAAGATGACACAAGAATAGAAAGGAGGGTACCCCAATTATATAAGAATATATGCATAATTTGTCAAGCAAATACAACGACATAAACTATCTTCGAAGAAAACATTATATGCCTACATTTTCATCATAGATTCGAGATGAGCATGCTCTTAACCGCCTTCTTAAAGGAATATGTTTTACGTAAATTGCGAATACTTTGCGGTAAAGAATTCCAAATATCTGGACCATTATGCCTTATCGACTTATGGGCTAATGCGGTGAGAGGATTGTTTAAGTGTATATTAGATGCCTGTCTTGTGTAGTGTGAGTGAACTGCACTATTCGTTTGAAACATAGAAGTAAAAGAGACCGGCAGGAGTCCTGCGTTATATCGAAACATGAATATGGCAGTTTGGAGAAAATGTATGTCGTCAACTTTCAAATACTTTAGTTTTACAAACAGAGGATTTGTGTGGTCTCTAAAACCAGATCGAGTACATATTCGAATAGCTTTCTTTTGCAGAAGAAGAATATTGTTTGTCAAACCCTTAGCTGTTGCCCACATAATATTGCAGTACAAAATGTAAGGTAAAACAAGAGTATTGTATAGCATCAATAATATATTGGTGGCAACGTAATATCTAACTTTGTACAACACACCGATATTTCGAGAGATTGGTGCACTGATGTGATTCACTTGGTCTTTCCAATAAAATGTGTAAACATGATTAAATAGTTTTATAGCAGGCAACTATGATATACAAAGCAACTTCAAATATATAGTTATTGTATTATCATACATCTTTTATAACATCAGGGTCTGCTGGCAGAACAGCTTTCAGAACTGAAGTGGCTTCCCTGGGTAAAACACGACGTTATCATTGTTTATTTTTATTATTATGTAATGTTGTATTTGATTTTGATTGATTTATTTACCAACAATATTCACATGTGTACAGATCATGAAACAAATTGCATAATATTTACACTTACATGTAAGAAGCATACAATGATAAAAGGGACTAGAAAATAGCAAAAGTGCTATAATCGAGTCATCCCCACAATTTTAAAATGCATACATGTATTCAAGAAGAAAAAAAAAACATTGTAAAGGGTTACAGGAAACATACATCTTTTTAAAGGACATATCCCTAACAAAAACTTGATTCGAATAAAAACTCACTATTCATTTCGTACTTAATTATGTGAAATATGAAATATTACAATTATATCCCTGTTGTAAATTGAAACAACGATTAATTCCTCCCTGAACATGTGCAATTAGCATTGTTTAATGCCAAATGGTTCAATCAAGTTGGTCCTTATTGTCAAATCTGTAAAAATGAAATATTGTAAAATTCTGACAATAAAAAGCAAAAGAAATACTAGTAGTGAGTGACGGAACACCAAGGACTGTCTCATTTGCATGTCACTGAGTTGTACATATCACTGTTTAGTGATAAATGAGCGAAACTTTAAAATGTCATACCTTTCTTATTTTACATCCAATTTTGACTAAATTTTCAGCACATTGCTTGTTTGATTTTCTCTTTTTATTCAAATCACAATTTTTCTTGGATGGACTTGACCTTTAAGTTTCATCAATTAGGTAATTATATACTGTAAAGTGCATGTACGGGTGTGAATTTATGATAACAATTTTTTTTTTATAATTCCTAAAACCCTTTTTTCAGTTTGAATTCAACCGGTACTATATTCCAGAAAAAAAACCGAAAATGACATCAAAACTTGACCCTGTTCTTAGTCTTGGGAAAATCATTGAACTGTATTAATATAGAAATGTCATTGTAATATAGAAAACTCGTTGCACTGTAGGCTTCAGTACCAAAATTCTACTAAGGGGGTTTGGTAAAGTTCTGTTAATTTAGAAGAAAGAGCTTGAGGAAAAAGCCTAACACACTTTAAGTGAATGGACTTTTTAAACATTAATAGTACATAAGTACCGCATTGTTCATTATCCTCTCAAACAGAATCATGATGGGAAAACCGTATTTACAATTATCATTAAAAATAATGAGTATGTACCGTAGCAAGCATAATTCACTCTTTTGAATATGTTTCGAGAAATAAAATGTGCATAATTACCATCAAGTTCATTTTCATCTTTAAAAATCATGATGATGGAAAAACAAGAACAAATTTACACGTATCATTAACATATGGTACAGGCCATGCACTGTTAAGTAATTTAATTCATTTATTGCTTGAATCGTCTGGAACACGTGATGGTGAATCACGTGGAGGCTCTGAATCCGAAGAATGTTGTTGGAACTGATGTGTCAATGATCGTAAAGGCGTATGGTGTGGATACTGCTGCTGGACATTGTGATGTTCTGTGTAGGGATGTCCATTGGGATGTGATACTCCAAAATAAGATTGCCCTATTTGTTGCTCGTACGTGGGCTGACCTTGTCTTCTTGTTTGCTGTGAATTGTGTAAGGCGCCTCGATAATGTGAAACATTTGCCCGAGGATGCTGAAAGATCGGCGGTTGACTTTGCTGTTGGTCGATGTTAACTGACGACGGAAATGATGAATGAGCGGGTCTGGCATACAAAGGGTAACTACCGTCTGATCGAACTGGTGCCCTGATCTCGTCCATTGGGTTTGTGAATACAAATGTGCCATTTCTTGATGTGGCTGGGTGGGCTGTGATGAGTGCATTATCGTATCATTTCCCCATTGCCTATTGTTACCATGTTCGGTGAATTGTTGCCGGTTCATTTGTCCTGCTGATGATTGTAAGTAGGATGCAGTAATTGATTCTCCGAGTGTTGGTGATAATTGTGTGGTATGGTGATACTGGTTGATAGTGAAGTGTGCTGTACCCTGCAATGCTGTTGCGCCGTATATTGGATGTCCTGGTGATGAAATTGGCTGATAAGCGTAAGTTGTGTTTTGTGATGACATAAATGGGTATTGTGGTCTTTCATATGTATGAAATTGTAGATTTGGATCAGTAGCATGTACACCATACGTATTAGACATTTGACATTGTCTTGCGATTTGCTGAGAGGCCTCATTCGGTGGCGCACTCTGCATGATATTCCTACCCTGTGTAATGTCTCCTTGATTTTGACTAGCCGATGATTGTCGCTGAATAAACGGTTGAACGAATCTGCTTTGGTGTGGAAATTGCCCTGTATCTAACGGAAAATGAGCGTTACAAGGAACCTGTTGGTATGCGTGCGCTGGCATTTGCGATTGGAGGAAAGCACCTTGTACTTGCACTGACCCCGATGATGGGAGCCAATTACTAGGTTGGTTTCTTGACTGCGTGGCCGTCCACTGTGGATCAGCTAGAGAGTTCGGATGTCCGGTTGTGGATTGCACTGATAGCTGATGAAAGTACTGCTCACCTGTTCTGAATCCATGAGCTTGATAATAATCATGCGACACTGATTGTCCCGTCTGATTCGTGTATGATTGATCCTTTGCGTTGGTCATATGAGAAGGACAAGCCTGGTATGATACATCAGTATGGAATGGTTCTATTGCAAAATGAGTAACTGGCACTAGAGGTGGTTGATAATTTACCAAGGGGAAATTTTGCACTGGAGCAGCTGGGTGTATTCCGCACCAAGTAGCTTCTTTGAACTGGGATGGGGATATTTCACCAATTCTTGTTAACGGCAATGTTGGAGGAGCTACTTTCTTGTAGTATGGTGACTGCCTGTGTTCCTCTGGCCATGCTTTCCAATTAGAATTGTTAGTGAAGAAAGAGTTCTGGAGTGGAGAACAAAACAATAAAACATCACAATAAATGACAGTAATTCTGGATACGTACATTAATGCAAATATATAGAAAATAACAAAAGAACCAGCACACAACTGTAGTTCATTCTTCCCATAGTATCATTAACAATATCAATTCAGTTTAGACAATTCATGAGGGTTTATTGCTCTTCCTGGTATATCCTGGTATATCCAACATGCTAAACGTGTCATGGAGGAGGAGATGGAATAGCTCAACCGGCGTCATGTAGTAAATTGAAATAGGTTATATTCTTTGATAGATTATATTTCTTAAATGACACATCCACTCGAACTAAAAAGTTGTCTTGAATGAAAAGTGCAAAATCCAACAAGCTCAACACTAAAATTATATTTCTTAAATGACACATCCACTCAAACTAAAAAGTTGTCTTGAATGAAAAGTGCAAAATCCAACAAGCTCAACACTAAACACTTTGATAGATTATATTTCTTAAATAACACATCCACTCGAACTAAAAAGTTGTCTTGAATGAAAAGTGCAAAATCCAACAAGCTCAACACTTAAATAAGAAAGAAATGACATTTTAAATATACGTCGTATATTGACGTCATTATAACGTCTCCAAGATTGACTACGACGTCTAAATGACGTCTCTGCAACGTTTTTACAACGTTTTCCTGACCAGTATGAAGGGTCAGATTGACGTATTATGACGTCTTCGAGAGTCGATTACGACGTCTGAATGACGTCCGTGCAAAATATTCCTGACCGGTTTTAGATGTCATATTGATGTAATTATGACGTCTTTAAAAGTCAACTACGACGTCTTAATGACAACTTTGCAACGTATTCCTGACCAGTTTCAGACGTTATATTGATGTAATTATGACGTCTTTATAAGTCAACTATGACGTCTGAATGACAACTTTGCATCATATTGCTCACTAGTAATAAAAGTCATATTGAAATGAATATGACTTCGTTTGGAGTCAACTATGATATTCTAACGTATTCTGGCGTGATGACATAAACATTTACATTAAATACATGCAATGTAAACACTCCACTTCAAATACCTTGTCAGTGAGGATTATATATTGTTGGTGAATACTGAGGTGGTCTGACAATGTCCCGTATTCCCAGTAACAATATAATGATCCTCCATGCCAGGGTCTTGCATAATTTGACTCAGTCTCAAGAACATGACCCCCCCCCCAGAAAAAAGAATAGATATCAAAATACTAAACGAAATCAAATACATGTACGTATTTCAGTTAGGAAATCATGAAAAATATTCTATTAATAAAAAGAAGTTGCATAACATGATATTACCAGCAAAGAAAAAAGAAAGGAAAAAGTTTAAAAACTCTAAATAAAAAAGAAACACTTTTCTATGAAAATGCAGTATTAGGGTCAAGGGATGAAATATTTACAATGGTTGTTATACCAATACATCAATGCACATTAATACATACATGCAAAAGAGGCATTATAAATAATAATGATCTCCAAGAATTTAGCTTTTATGTTGAAATTGTAATTAAATATACCTTCATAGACAACTATGTAATGTAGGTAAATATATGATGTATGTAAAAACAAAATAGTTGCAATTATTTAAGGATTTATGGAAGCTTGCATTTGGGTGAAAGAATCATACATGTAGGAGAAGGCGGGGTAAGTTGAGCATAGGGGCAAGTTGAGCCACCAGCCCCAGGCCAATAATGAATGAGTCAGACATTGTGGTGGTGTCATGTATTGATGACCCATACATAACCCCTAACCCCACCACATTGTTTTCCACTTTGAAACAAAAAGTAGTTTTTTAGAGGGAAAAGTATGAATTTCAGCCAAAAAAGTAAAAAAGAGTGTGAAAAAGATAAGTGTTTTATACACACACACGTCTTTAAATATAGTAGACATGATAACAACATTGTTAGTCCAGGTATGGATCTTCATTCTTGTCATAGTCGTTTATATGATGGATGCATAATAAATGTGTGGATACAAAATTATCGCACTAAGTTCGGACTGGGGTAACTTGAGCCATGGTAATTCCTATGGTAATGTATCTTAAAAAACAAACCATAAAAATCGATTGAAATGCAGGCTGAAAGGAGCAAATTTACATGACTGCTCTTTTCCTTTTAAAGGATGTTAGTATTTATAGAGAATTAGCAAGTGAAAAGACTTTAAACAAAAAATTGACATGCTGGTTCTCCCCCATACATTTTGTACGTAGTTTTTGTGGCTCAACTTACCCCAGACGGTGGCACAACTTACCCCATATATGGGGCAAGTTGAGCCATTTGACATCGGTTTTTTCAAAGGTCACGATGACTTTCAGTGTGGGGGTAGAAAGTTTTATGTAGGTGAGAAACATTTCCCAAGAATCAAATTTAAAGGCAAGGTACTTATTTCTACAATAGTACTAGTCATATCAATTCTAACATGCAAATTGCAAAAAGTGTCACAACTTACCCCGCCTTCCCCTACATTAATTATTTTGAAAATTTTATAATTGTATTACATTATCACTTAGGGGTAGAATACAGTAGTTGCAGCAAACAATTATTTCTTAAGAAAGTCTTTTAAAATCAAGGTTAATTGTTAAAACATTGTACATGATCTAGATCTGGTACAAGAAGGTAAACTTGTATATTTGTAAAATCTCGAATTTTGAACTTAAAATCAATATTTGTGATGATTACTAACTCAGAAAAACATATGTGAGACAGGACAGTGTTTTATAATAGATTCGAAAAAAAACAGACATTTGATAGATTTACATGCTTATTTGGCTGATTTCTCAGTAATTATGCATTTTCTTCCCTAGCTATTTGGCACGCATCTATTACATACAAACACTTTGCTAGTAATTCTATGGGATCTGTTCGAACTCATGTTAATATTGTTGTTACTACAACTGGTAATTTATCTTTAAAGAGTTACTTGTATATGATCCGGGATCAAAATAATTATATCTATGAAAAATTGAGTAATTTTTAGCATGCATGTAGCGAAGGAACTTCCAGCAATAATCAATACAGTTGAGTCACATCAATACAGTTTTCAATCCAATTTAAATACACAATTTTATATACAACACGTTATTTTTGCCACTGCTTTTGGAGTTTTTTTAAGATTACATAATTTCCTATTTTTTTTTTCATGTACTATTTTACTTTATTTTATTATTATTTTACGTTTTTTCTAAATAGAAAATAGCCTTGTTAACATGGCAATGTTGAAAAATAGCAACTAATATGCGCTTTGAAAACGAAATTGTAAATTTCTCTTTGATTGGCAAATATAATTGATGTCATAATCACGTCATAATTTGGTCAAATAAAAACGCAAATTTCCTCGTCGTCGATTGGTAAATAAATGATGTCATAATCACGTCATATTGTGGTCATATAAACATCCAAATTTTCTTGTCGTAGATTGGTCAGTAAATGACGCCATAATCAAGTCATAATCTGGTCAAAAAATGTCCCTCTGATCGAACGTTAAATTAATTGTAAAATAAAGAACTATTTCAAAATTATACCATCATGTTAAATGCACATTTCTTAATGTAATATATGATAGAAAAATGTTATGTTAAATATATCTTATAACTCTTTAAAGGATAATGAGTTTGACGTCCATTGTCGGTGAACGGGGCAGCAAGCACAGGGGCACCAGGCTCCGCTAGGATGTAGCTGGGAACTTTAGTGGTAATGATGCAGGATGACACTTGTATTGATTTCAGATTTATATGTCAATTTAGTTTTATATCTAAGCTTTGTAGTTGTTTTACATGTATGAACGATTTGTATGAGGATAAAACAAATCATGCACCCTCATGGTAGAACTAGTCATATAGAAAGAGTGATTGACTGTAATCAGGATCAAATCCCTTTATTGTCAGGTCAGTGAGACAAGGTAGAAGACAAAGAAACCTAGCTAGATCATGTAATCGAGTTAAATCATTCCTTTCGAGATAAATACCATCATTAGAAATCTTTTTAATTTGTAAAACAATGACATTTGATATAAATATTTCGCTTTGGTACCTTACAAAAAAGAACAATGCAAAATAACTCTATATACAGTAACTTAAATGTTAATGAATTTGACGTCCATTTTAGCAAATGGTTATTAGTTCAGTTGGTTGTTCAGTTCAGTTGGTTTATTTTCATTTCAACTCAAATCAATTTAACAGCAAAAGAAATCATTACAAAGATATAAAGGAATATGCAAGTGTGTACAGTATGGCAATATGGCATAGATAAATAAATATTTACAATAGACACGAAATAATATAATCATAATAATAATGATATCAACAATGAACTAGATAATCATAATAATAACTGCAGACTATTCATGCTAAAAATGTTTTCATATTATTTCTTTTATTCATCTTTACTATTTAAATAAATTTTGAGGAAATGGAGGGATCCACTAAAAAGCAGGGCTTGTTGAGTGTGGATTCCTCAAAGAATAAGTTAAAAGACTGGTTTGTAGGTATAAGTATGAAAATGCAAGAACAAGAAAAAAATTCCTAAAAATGCTATTGTGATGGATGGAGTACAGAAATGATGAATGAAAGTGAAAAGAAATGTAACCGAGGAGAAAGACTGGTGCACCTGTGTGGATGAAAGAGAAAGAAGGGGGGGGGGAATAAGGGTGATGGCAGATGAAAGAGGACATAGAGGAAAGAAGAGAGAGAGAAAGAGAGAGAGAGAGATAGAGAGAAAGAGAGAGAAGTTGGGTCCTGAACGCTCCATTTGGACTTACTCTATAGGATTCGAGAATAGGTTTTTTTAGCTTGATTTTAAACATGTTAAAACAGTTCAGACTAACGGAGTTAATAATATCGTGACTGAGTGTATTCCGGTATTTAGGACCGTAAAACAATTTTTTTGTGCAAGTTGAGTGCGGGTACGGGGAAGGTGAAAACGGAGGGATTGTCTTGTTGGGTAATTGTGAATGGCGTTATTTTTTGTAAACATTTTAATTAATATGTTTGGGAGTTCGTTTGAATTCAATTTTTAAATGAATTGCCCTGTTTGAAAAAGAAATAGATCTGGAATTTTTAGAATATTCGACTTGTAAAATAAATTGTTAGTATGAGAGCGAGGAGGAGCATTATGTATAATTCTTATAATGTTCTTTTGTAAGATGAGAATTTTGTCTGTAAGATATTTGTTGGCGTTACCCCATGTCATTATTCCATAATTCAGGTAGGGAAGTATTAGGGAGGAATATAGTGTAAAAAGTTTTAATTTAGGAGAAAAAGGTTTCTTATTTTATTCATTATACCAATATTCCCGGATATAGTTTTGATATATTTTGAATATGAATGTTCCATTTCAATTCATCGTCAATCACGAGACCTAAACATTTGGTTGAAGAGACCCTATTTAGAGGAGTGTCGTCAAAAAGGATGTCTCCAGGTAGATTTTGCAAAGTGTTTCTAAATAACATGAAGTTTGTCTTCAGGATGTTAAGGGATAATTTGTTAGCTTTAACCCATTTAACTACATGTCTCAGTTCACAATTTATAGTAGACAATGGTGTATTTTGGTTCGCATGAGAATGAAATAAGGTCGAATCGTCTGCACATAATATGAAAGATAGAACATCTGAAGATTTATAAAAGTCATTTATGTATATTATAAAAAAACAAGGGACCAAGTAAACTATCCTGCGGAACTCCACAATTTATTGGTCGCAATGCAGAACTGTGATTATCTATTTGTACAAATTGTTTTCTCTTCAATAAATATTTCCTGAACCATTCCAAGGCTTTGCCTCTAACACCATAGTGTGGCAACTTTACCAATAGGATATCATGGTTAATTGTATCGAAAGCCTTGGAAAAGTCCAGAAAAAAGAGTTCTACAAAAAATAGGACAATGGTCAGATATATCAGAAATAACGATTCGTGATTCTAAAGGCATATCTTGCATATTAGTAAAAATGTTATCAATTAATGTGGAAGATCGGTCTGTTACTCTCGTAGGTTTAGTTATGGTAGGTAAAAAAGAAGCCCGAAGAATCATTTCAAGAAAATCGTGAGGAAATCCTTGAGCATTGGACTGCAACAAATTGGCATTGAAGTCACCCATTAAGAAACAGTGTTTATTTTGAATAATAGGACTTTGTAAAATGTTTTGGATATCTCGTAAGAAATCATCATGGGGACATTGTGGAGGGCGGTAAATCACCCCTATTATAACAATCCTACTGTGTTTATTTTTAACCTCTATAAAACGTGATTCAAGACTGTCATTCATGTGGGTAAGATTTTTTTAAACAAGAGTATTCTAGTCGGTTCGGTATATACATACCAACACCGCCTCCTGGTCTATTATGTCTGTTGTTTGTGAGTAAATAATAATTATCAATATTCAAAAGAGAGTTACTAGAGTGTTGGAGCCACGTTTCAGTCAGACCAATAATAGGGCTACTATGTGAATTAAAATGTTCTAGAAGTAGATCAAGCTGATCAAAATTCTTGTTCAGGCTCCTTATATTTAAATGTAAAAGAGACGTGTTTTCATTTATATTGTTCAAATTATTTGATTTGTATTCATTTACCGTATAGTATTTAGATGAAGCAAACTGTTGTACTGGGTCATTGTCATCAAAGTTAAGGGGCAACTCTTCTGAGCTTGTGTTTAAATCATAAGAGATGCTGTTGTCGTATTCGGGATTATTTATAGCTCTAGTGATTTTCCTATCTGCATGAAGCTGGAACAAAGAGTCGTCGTCGTCAATAGAATTGAAAGGAAATTCCCTTGAAAACGCAAGAGAGACTGAGAAACGAATCCCAATAATACATAAATATTTTTTAGTAATAAATACTTTCAAATTCCAATTGAGCAAGCCAGATAACGATCCCAACATTTGGAAATAGGGACTAGATAGGGCAATGCATGTGTGTAGTGAGATATAACGAAGTGATGAGAAGGAGACAATGATATGAGAGAAAGGAATAAAAGAAAACAAGACATGAAATGAAAACATAACATTTAAATAGAGCATTTGAGATAAGCGAAATTGTGAAACGGCGGTGGTTAACCCCTGCTTGTGTGTAGATTAAGCCATTTTAGAAGTTCCAATTGGTATTTACGAATTTCTGCATGATTAGTAGGAACCTGCTTGAACAAAATTGTAAACAAATAGCCAGAAATAGAAATTAGATAAGTATGATGTCACGAGAAATGCTATTCAAAAAATTGTAATGGCCTGCTCAGTATCTATGCAAGCAAATAAAATCAAGTTTGGGGAAGCGTGATTAGAGTCATAATGAACATACACATTTATTTGTGTTTGGAAGGGGGTGGGTATTTACAGGAGTCTCTGTCATTAACTATTCAAAATTCAAATGATCGTACATATTTGATTCTAATTAGACATTTGGTCACTTAATGAGACGGAATATATTAATAATAATTAAAGTTGTAAATGCAGAGCAAAGAATTTAATTTACATTCCTGAATACGTCACGCATTGTGTTCACAAGCATGGCAAGTGAATTCGTGAATAGATTTAAGCATGAATAAAACATGATAATGCTAAAAGGCAAATGCTGTATTTGCTATGGCATCTATGACATGTACAATGCATTTAAAATGCTGATTGGATTTATGTTATCTTAGTCCAAAAAGGCATCAAATTCTAAACAAATTTAGTGATATTATGTACATCCAGGACTACAATGAGAACGCCACAAATCATACGATCTATTTCAATTGAACTTGATTGTGGACAATCCAAGATATTTCTCAATTACATATCGGCTGTGGAAAATTTACAGAAAATCTCGAAAAGATCTTGGTTGTGAAACATCTATATAATGCTTCTAAATAAAATTGTTTGTGATCTACAATAAGATCCAGGTTGTGAACCAATTTTTTAGATCTTAGTTGTGATCAAACTACAATATAGATCTTGGTTGTGAACAATCAAAAATGATAATTCATCACATCAAGATCTCAGTTGTGATCAATCTACGATGTAGATCTTTATTGTAATAAATCCACATTATTCAAAGAGCCTGGTTGAGATCGATCTTCAATGTGAACAACCTTAGTTGTGATTAAACTGCAATACAGATGTTGGTTGTGAACAATCACTAATAATAATGCATCACCTCAAGATCTAGTAGTGATCAAACTACAATATAGATCTTAATTGTAATAAATCCACATTCAAGAGCCTGATTTGGATCAATCTTGACTGTGTTCAATCTATAATAAGATCCTGGCAGTGAATAATGCCATTAGACATGTTAGATATTGGCTTTGATCAATCTACAATTAGGTCTTGGTTGTTATCAATCTACCATACACATCTCGGTTGTAAAATTAAAAAAATCTTAAATGAAAATACATTTCAATAAGATCCTGGTTGTGATTAAACTGCATTATTGGTAGTGATCAATTAACAATATATTCCAATACGATCTTGATGGTGAATAACCGGAAATGCATCTCATTAAAAACTAATTATGAATAATCTGAGATATATATCATTTAGATCTTGGTTGTGAAAAAAGCTGAAAATATGTTTTATCAAGATTTTGATTGTAAGCATATTACTAACATCTCACTATTATAGATTCATACGAAACTTCATAATACTTGCCGTACTAATTGGAAATATGAAATGATCAATTGGGCAAAGCAAATTTTCGGATTATTTCATTTCATGTCTATTTCGAACAATATTGTTATTACAATTATGGATTTTCATAAGAAATGGTCATTCCTATATCATATCACTAGATTATTAGATTGACACATTCATCGTCAACGTTGTTTTGACTTAAAGTATCGTTTATTGAATAGGATCCAATTAGAATATTAGAATTACCTTTGAGGTTGAAGCTAGTTCTGCAATCTCATGATAGAACTGGTCATGTACAGTGAATGGTGAAAGGCAATTATAATCATAACCATAGTATCCAGTCATAATGGTAGATGAGGGTCGCTATTCATAATAGTAGATGGGGTTCGCCAGTCATAATAATGGATGAGGGTCGCCAGTCATAATAATGGATGAGGGTCGCCAGTCATAATAGTAGAAGGGGTTCGCCACTCATAATGGTAGATGAGGGTCGCTATTCATAATAGTAGAAAGGGTTCGCCAGTCATAATAATGGATGAGGGTCGCCAGTCATAATAATGGATGAGGGTCGCCAGTCATAATAGTAGAAGAGGTTCGCCAGTCATAATGGTAGATGAGGGTCGCTATTCATAATAGTAGAAGGGGTTCGCCAGTCATAATAATGGATGAGGGTCGCCAGTCATAATATTAGAAGGGGTTCGCCAGTCATAATGGTAGATGAGGGTCGCTATTCATAATAGTAGATGGGGTTCGCCAGTCATAATAATGGATGAGGGTCGCCAGTCATAATAATGGATGGGGGTCGCCAGTCATAATAGTAGAAGGGGTTCGCCAGTCATAATGGTAGATGAGGGTCGCTATTCATAATAGTAGAAAGGGTTCGCCAGTCATAATAATGGATGAGGGTCGCCAGTCATAATAATGGATGAGGGTCGCCAGTCATAATAGTAGAAGGGGTTCGCCAGTCATAATGGTAGATGAGGGTCGCTATTCATAATAGTAGATGGGGTTCTCCAGTCATAATAATGGATGAGGGTCGCCAGTCATAATATTAGAAGGGGTTCGCCAGTCATAATGGTAGATGAGGGTCGCTATTCATAATAGTAGATGGGGTTCGCCAGTCATAATAATGGATGAGGGTCGCCAGTCATAATAATGGATGGGGGTCGCCAGTCATAATAGTAGAAGGGGTTCGCCAGTCATAATGGTAGATGAGGGTCGCTATTCATAATAGTAGATGGGGTTCGCCAGTCATAATAATGGATGAGGGTCGCCAGTCATAATATTAGAAGGGGTTCGCCAGTCATAATGGTAGATGAGGGTCGCTAGTCATAATAGTAGAAGGGGTTTGCCAGTCATAATAGTGGATGAGGGTCGCTATTCATAATAGTAGAAAGGGTTCGCCAGTCATAATAATGGATGAGGGTCGCCAGTCATAATAATGGATGGGGGTCGCCAGTCATAATAGTAGAAGGGGTTCGCCAGTCATAATGGTAGATGAGGGTCGCTATTCATAATAGTAGATGGGGTTCGCCAGTCATAATGGTAGATGAGGGTCGCTAGTCATAATAGTAGATGGGGTTCGCCAGTCATAATGGTAGATAAGGGTCGCTATTCATAATAGTAGAAAGGGTTCGCCAGTCATAATAATGGTCGCCAGTCATAATAGGAGAAAGGGTTCGCCAGTCATAATAATGGATGAGGGTCGCCAGTCATAATAATGGATGAGGGTCGCCAGTCATAATACTAAAAGGGCTTCGCCAGTCATAAAAGTATAAGGGTACACCAGTCATAATGGTATACGAGGGTCGCTATTCATAATAGTAGAAAGGGTTCGCCAGTCATAATAATGGATGAGGGTCGCTATTCATAATAGTAGAAAGGGTTCGCCAGTCATAATAATGGATGAGGGTCGCCAGTCATAATATTAGAAGGGGTTCGCCAGTCATAATGGTAGATGAGGGTCGCTATTCATAATAGTAGATGGGGTTCGCCAGTCATAATAATGGATGAGGGTCGCCAGTCATAATAATGGATGAGGGTCGCCAGTCATAATAGTAGAAGGGGTTCGCCAGTCATAATGGTAGATAAGCGTCGCTATTCATAATAGTAGAAAGGGTTCGCCAGTCATAATAATGGATGAGGGTCGCCAGTCATAATAGTAGAAGGGGTTCGCCAGTCATAATGGTAGATGAGGGTCGCTAGTCATAATAGTAGATGGGGTTCGCCAGTCATAATAATGGATGAGCGCTGCCAGTCATAATAGTACATTGTAAAAAATTAGGCGCTAATTTAGCGCTTACAGTACTTGTATAGTGACTGTACTGGGAGTGTTGATTTTCTAGTTTATATTTGAACTAGAAAATCAGCACGAGTAGTGGAGTCACTATACAAGCACTGAAAGTGCTAAATTAGCAATTTATTTTTACAGTGTAGTAGGGTTGTCCTAGTCATAATAGTAGATGAGGGTTGCTAGTCTTATTAGTAGAAGAGGGTCGCTAGCCATGATAGTAGAAGGGGTTCGCCTGTCAGTAGAAGGGAACTTTGCTACATAATAGCTGAGGTGGGCGCAAAGCGTAAGAACACAAAAAATGTGATTTTCAAGCCTAATATGTATTATGTTGTAGTTCAAAAAGGGTATTTAATTTCGAATAAGAGCACATTTTTATTTTGAAAAATGGGATTTTTTTTTAAATCATAACCAGCAGGAGCTATTAAAAATGACACCCTTTAAAAAGATAAATTATCTCATGTTATTGACATTACTTTTGTGATATCCTGAAATGTTTTATGTTGGACTTCAAGAACAGTATTTAGTTTTGAAAAAAGAGCACATTTCATTTTGCCAAAAGGCTTTTTCCTTTTGAAAAAGGGCATTTTTTTTCCTACGGCGATTTTTCTTTTCATCATAATCAGCAGAAGTTGTTAGAAATGACACCCTCCCCTAAAAAAATCAAATTATCTTTAGGCGAAAAGGTGTAGATTGTGAATAATTCCAATAACAAGGAAATCTTCTTTGAATATATGCATTTAAGATAGTGTTGACCTAAACCTGTACCACAGTATTTTCTAAAAGCCTTTTTTTCAATAGAGGTTTTTTCTTTTTAGTCTTTTCTATCTATATTATACTTTTTTCTAGTTGATGTTGAATATGATATGAGCATGAAATTATTCCTTCATATAATATATTTCATTTTTTGAAAAGGGAAAACCCCCCAAATATTTATTGTTTACAGGACACTCATTTTGTAAAGGATTTGGAAGAAAACATCTTAAAGGAGTGGGAGGAAGGTTTTTTTCTCATATATATCATCTAATGCAATGCTATATTATTTGATAAAAACATACAACTTGTTATTAAGAGAGTAAAATGCGACACTGATGGAAACTATGTTGCTTATTTCATTGATTTCATTGAATAGGCAAAATGACCCTAATTTTTTTAGATGTATTGAAAATATCTTATTGGACTATGATGATTCTCATAAAATCCTATGTGGTGATTGGAACCTGGTCCAAAGTTTTGAGTCAGTGAGTTAATTTAGTTGATCCATGGCGTCAGTTAAATCCAAATCCAAAATGTTATACTTGGAGACAGCCCACACCATTGAAGCAAAGTAGAAAACATTATTTTTTGATATCTTCAGATATTATTTCTTTGGTTAGAAAATGTGATATTGATTTAGGATATCGTACCGATCACACAATGATCAGTTTAGAGATTGTGTTAGCTAAATGTTTTTACAGTATCTTGATATTGATTGTCTTCATGGTAAAGCTTTTGAAACTGTTAGAAAAGAGAAACTCAGATTTCATGCACTGTTCATAGGCGGATCTAGGGGGCCGAGGGGCCCACCTCCCCCCCCCCCCCCTCCATTGGCGGAGCAAAAAATGTAAAAGGGGGAAAGAAAGAAAGAAAAAAAAAGAAAAAGAAGGGAAAAGAGAGGGGAAACACAAGAAGAAGACAAGTGAATAAAATAAGATGAGGGGAAGCCTAGGAAAATGATTTTTAAAATCCTTAATGTCACTATAAAAAAAAATCGCTTGCGCTTCGCGCTCGCATTGCATGTTAGGTGATTTACATATCAATATGGAGATTGAAATATTAAAATTTGAAGTCAACATAGAAAACATATTTCAGCTCAGAAATCGTACTTTCATTATTTTGTTTGATTTACAAATTGATTTTTAAAAAGTGCTCTGCAAAACTTTTTGTTTTATGGTCTGAATTTTTAAAAATTTCGGCTCGCGATTATAGCTCTCATTGATTTTTGAAAATCTATCAACTCATGCATCTTCTTCATAAATCATAAATACAAAAGTGCTTTAAATGTACAGTTTTCAGGCCATGATATTAAAAGATTTCACGCTCTCACATTAGGCTTATTAGGTTAATAAATAAGATATTAATTTAAGAATCGAATTGTCCCTTTTTTCAGAATGCAATATCGACAAGTTTTATCTTGCGCTTAGGAAGAGAAATAAGAAGATAATAATTATTATAATTTTCATATGATGACACAATGCTCTTGGAATGTCCTGTCCTATGTCAAAACTCAAAGTAATAATAATAATGAAACTTTTGAATGAAATTAAAATAATGAAACTCTTTTTTTTAATGTCATCCATATCCACCTCACAATTTTTCCTACAAAGTGCTTGAAATACAGAGCTTAAATTGAACCCTTTCAGATCGGAATATCAAATGTTTTAAGCTCGCGCTTCGCGCTCACTTTATTGATTTTAACGATGAAAAAAGGTATTTAGAATGCCCACTCAGATTCTAGGCCTAAATCTGAAACATGCGCGCGTTTATTCAGATACGCAGCTTGTTCTCTGTATAAATCATTATCCAGTTATATTCCACAATATAAAAAATGTGTGCTCGCGCTTTGCGCTCGCAGTATCAATGTAGAAAGATATCCAATTACTCATCCTTTTTCATGATTTACAAAACATGTATGGAGTGTCCCGTTTTTAGGTGTAAACAGCGGCGTAACAGGGGTCGGTGGCCAAGGGGGGGGGGGGCAAGAGCCAAAAATTTCCCGGTCATATCATGGTATAAACAGGCGCAATGGTGTAATTAGGCGACGATTTCGAAAGGGCAATACATTGTGTATCAGGCAGAATTTATCTTAAAAAAAAAGTTGCGAGAGAGGGATGCGAGCGAGCCGAAAATTTTTGACATTTTTAATACAAAAATCCAATTTTGTGATAGATTTTGACATGATATCCAGAGAATATATTTCACTCTTCTCTCTTTCCATCCCTTTTTTGTGATCTGTACGCCACTGTTAACAGGATTATTTGCGGCAGTAGCGTGCAGAGTAATCAAAACAAAAATCAAGGGGCGCAGTATGGCGCATGTGCTAAAAAGCTGCTTAATATAATAAAAATTGCCTATTGAAATTCAATTCTAATTATGTGATAGATTTCTCCATTATATTCAGCAAATAACACATTTCATTGTTTCCATTCATTTCATTATACATTGTCTCCCATAAATTCTTTAATTTCCTCTTGGGTGTTGAACCAAGACCCCCCCCCCGCGCGCCTGTACGCCAGTGATTGAACGTAAAGCTTAATGTAGGAAGGGTCCCTAAATGGGGGGGGGGGGGGGGCGTAATAGAGCCATTTGAAGGTCAAAGATGAAGAGCCCCTACTGCTAATGGGGTCTGGGGCAAAGCCCCGGTAGCTTTTTTTTGCATAATATTTAGCAAGCTAATAGCACAATGTTGTATGCAGTTCCTCTTTCTTCCCGCTCTTTATTTTCTATCAGCCCGGTCGTGTTATTAAGTTTTTATTTCTTGTCCCTTTTCTCTGTTTTCCAATTTAGCTTTTGACTAATTCCATTCTACCTTCATTTCCCGCTATTGTTTGCCATCTTTTAATTTATTTCCCAGCATGCTATTGCACTATATAGGTCTATTTCAGAATGATTTGTTCTTTCTCAAATGTTTTTATTTCGTTCTTCCCGCTTTCCTTCCTTTTCCATTTCAAAAAATATATTTTTCCTTGTTTTCTTTTTAATATATTATATTACAAATTTCTGCTCGCGCTTTGCGCTCGCTATATTAAAGGAAACCAAAACCCAAGAGAGGCAATTTTACTTGAAAGAGTAAAATGAAAGGATCAATTTGAAAAAAAGCTTCATCAAAATCGGTTATGAAATAAGCAAGTTATGGGAGTTTGAAAACTCTTGTTGTACTTTCTATGGGCATCCTCAAATCGACAAACGTTTTTCAATATGGCTGATTTTGTGGATAACTCTCCATTTGTTTTGTACACAAATTTTCAGATTTTCCTCATTATATCTTTCAAGTTGCATCTTGCCTCCTTCTGAGCACAACATATGTCATGGGAAAATATAATCCACACCATATATGTCAAGGTCAGGAGGTAATAATGTGAAATATGTAAAATAAAGGGGAAAATCTGAAAATATGTGTACAAAACAAATGGAGAGTTGTCCACAAAATCAGCCATTCAGTCATTTCTGCTCGCGCTTCACGTTCGTAGTAGTTATTCATTTGCATGCACATCTTTTTCAGAAAAAATACAAAAGATTTCCAAAAAAATTAGCTCGCGCTTCGCGCTCACATTATATAAATAAAGATATGATATTGTCTATAAATGTTTATTCATAGGAATAAAGCTAAGAAGTGAGTATTAGGATTACCCCTTCAAAGAAACCAAAAATTATCTTCGAGTGGCCGATCGGGGAAAATATGTCTGAAAAAAATTCCGCCCCCCCCCCCTATTGGCGAAGGCTAGATCCGCCCCTGCTGTTGATGGAGTTGAGAGCAGCGACTATATTGTATGTAATAAGAGAGAGGAGAAAAGAGGAGAAAAGAAGAAGCCTCCTGGACGAGATGGATTTACAACTGATTTTTTTAAAGCATTCTTTCAGGACTTAGGTATATTCTTGGTACGAAGTATGAATTTTGCTTATATTTCTGGAAAATTATCCATCTCACAAACAATAATGGCTTGATAACATTAATTCCTTAAGGTGACAAAGTAAGACATTTCATCAAAAATTGGAGATCAATTTCATTGTTGAATGTTGTTTGTAAACTGTTGTAAAGTTGTATTGCTCACAGACTTTAAAAAGTATTACCATATAATTATTCATGTTAATCAATCAGGATTCTTGTCTGGACGATTAATTGGTGAAAATAGGATTTTTTTATGATTTAATTGTGTATACGGAGAAGAAACATATTCCTGACTTCTGATTTTTCATGATTTTTTGTTTAAAACGCTTTCCATTTTTAAATTTGGCAAATCTTTCATGACATGAATAAAAATACTTTATCAAAATGCATTTTCTAGTGTTATAGTCAATGGGCAAATGACATTAAGATTCGTTTTTGTTAAGCGCTAAATTTCTTGGGTTGTTATTCGAAATTCACACTCTGCCAAACGAATTTATATTGGCTTAAAAGAATACAAAGTTCTTTAAAATGCTGATGACACAGTTTTATTTCTCGATGGTACAGCTGCTAGTTTCTGTAATGTACTAAATATTTTGGATTCATTTGCTGAATGTAGTGGGTTGAAGGTCAATACGCAAAATCTACCATCTACCTCAGCTACCATTATGACTATCGACCCCATCTACTATTATGACTGGCGAACCCTTTCTTCTATTATGACTGCATGCGACCCTCATCCATTATTATGACTGGCGAACCCTTTCTACTATTATGAATAGCGACCCTCATCTACCATTATGACTGGCGAACCCCTTCTACTATTATGACTGGCGACCCTCATCTATTATTATGACTGGCGAACCCTTTCTACTATTATGAATAGCGACCCTCATCTACCATTATGACTGGCGAACCCCTTCTACTATTATGAATAGCGACCCTCATCTACCATTATGACTGGCGAACCCCTTCTACTTTTATGACTGGCGAACCCCTTTTAGTGTTATGACTGGCGACCCTCATCCATTATTATGACTGGCGAACCCTTTCTCCTATTATGACTGGCGACCCTCATTCATTATTATGACTGGCGAACCCTTTCTACTATTATGAATAGCGACCCTCATCTACCATTATGACTGGCGACCCTCATCTATTATTATGACTGGCGAACCCTTTCTACTACTTCGCATTCGTAGTAAATATTTGGTTATATATACATCTTTTTAGGATAACAAACATTGCCCAAAATGTTCAAATTTTAGGAAAAATACATAAATTTTCCCCAAAATTTTGCTCGCGCTTCGCGCTCGCATTATATAAAAAATGACAATGATATTATATATTTATGTTGATTTATAAGAATAAAGCTAAAAAGTGAAAAAGGAGGACTACTCCTTCAATGAAACAAACAAAAATTACCTTCAAGCGGTCGATCGGGGATTAACGTACATGTATGGCTGAAAACATTCCCCCCCCCCCCCTATTGGCGAAGGCTGGATCAGCCCCTGTTGTCCCCCTTACCTTTCGGGAAAGATTTCCGCCCATGGTGGTAATGATGCAGGATGATACTTTTATTGAGTTAATATTTCTATGTCGATTTTATTTTATATATATGCTTTGTAGTTGTTTATATGTATGAACTATTTGTATGAGGATAAAACAAGTCTTCCAATGTAATGCTAGAACTCGTCATGTAGGAAGAGTTATTGGCTGTAATCAGGATCAAATCCCTTTATTGTCAAGTCAGTGAGACAAGGTAGAAGACAGAGAAACCTAGCTAGATCGTGTAATTGAGTTTAACAATTTCTTCTGAGATTAATACAATCAATAGAAGTCTGTTTTAATTTTTAAACAATGACATATTTTTTTGGCAGGAATTTCTACATTTTATTCAGAAATCAATGATAAATTGTCATGTTCACATAATTGAATGAATACAATTTGAATGTGACAATTTAAAAGATACATTGTAAATAATACAGAAAAGACGATGATTAAGTCATACCTAAGCACGTGATATATATAGTTCGGTAAAATACAGGGGCCAGCTATTATAAGCACAGAGGTGCTTGAAGCAATAGCAGCCAGGAGCGGGGGGGGGGGGGGCGCGTTTCCGTTTTACACCCTGGCGAAAGCATTTTCCGGAAAAGTAGCCAAAAAGCGACTAGTGAAGAGTCTACACACGTCGCTGGTTGCATGCAGCGTGCGACACAGGCGAGTCCACCACCGCATGCAATTTGCACGGTTACTGATCAGAGCACAGAGTTCCTCGGCACTTCATGTACAGAGAGAGTGGCAGTCAGGCGTGAAATCCGAACATGCTTTTGCAGTCGCGTTGTTTATGATAGTTTTCTTTTAGTAAAAAGAAATTATTAACTAAATGAATAGAATGACAGACAAAATCAAAATAAACAGATACTTATAATGGAAAGACAAATTGAAGTTTGATGGATTGTTGTGTTGGGGCTGTATCGATTGCACTTTAACTTTCAACCAGACTTAAATGAAGGAGTCAATACAAAGCCTGTACAGTTCATATATACATTTATTGAAGATGATAGCTAAGGTGATGATGATGACAAATAATACAGGAACATGAGTAAGTCTGATGGTGACTATACTCTGCAGTATAAAATATAAACTCTTCTGTAGCTGTCTGTATGCTGGAACAATCTGTAAAGTAATCTGCAACCAATCTAACAATCTCTGAAGTAATCTCTAACAATCTCTGAAGTAATCTGATTTGGGTTCAGAAGTGAACTCCTTTTATATTGGTCTGGTCTAGACTCTTTACGATCAAACAGGTGTTGGTCAACCTTGGACGCTTGACCAAAACAATCTGTACGTCATAACTTTACTCTGAATTGGGGGAGTTGACCATTTAGGGAGAACATGAAATGTAGTGAATAAGAAACCCATAAAATGTGTGTGCGTCAGAAGTTTAGCTGGAAGAAGAATGAGTAATACTTTCTAATGAAAGTTGGAGCTGGTATACTTCCTGTAGAAGTATTGATTATGTATTGATTATGTATAGATATAATATTGAATATGTGAGATATGTCTTATCATCACATAACAGGATTGATACACTTAGAAGCTGCCGAAAGATAGATATAGAAGACTGATAAATAGAGACAAGATAGACAGATAGATAGATAGAAATAGAGAGAGAGAGATGGATAGATAGATAGAAAGAGAGAGAGAGATGTTGTATAGATAGAAATATGGACGGACAAAGAGAAAGAGAGAAAATGCTAGAGAGGGAGAGAGATAGAGAATTTGAGAGACAGATAGATAGATGTTAGATAGATAGAGAGATAGATAGAGAATTTGAGAGATAGATAGATGTCAGATAGATCAAGAATGAGAGAGAAGAGCGACAAAATGTCTTATAGTAACTCTTTAAAGGATAATGAGTTTGACGTCCACTGTCGGTGAAAGGGGAAGCAAGCACAGGGGCACCAGGCTCCGCCCGGATGCGCGTTTCCGTTTTACACCCTGGCGAAGGCATTTTCCGGAAAAGTAGCCAAAAAGCGACTAGTGAAGAGTCTACGTCTACGTTTGTTTACATTATCAGCTGGGCGCGCGATCCAAAGTCCGCACCGAACAGAACATACCGTACTTGCAAATGCAACTGAGCTTATACTTTCCAGGTTCAATACGAATGTTTGCCTTGATCATTTGCCTTGCCGATTTGCTGATGTCTGTCTTTCTCTCTATCTGTCTATATATCTATCTCTCAAATTCTATCTCTATCTATCTATGTAACTGCAGTATCTATCTATCTAATAATCTTCTCTGTCTCTCTCATTCTTTATCTAACATCTATCTATCTCAAATTCTCTATCTCTCTCTATCTATCCATCCATCTGTCTGTCTGTCTTTCTCTATTTCTCTCTATCTATTTATCTATTTTTTAACTAGAGTATCTATCGATCTATCTGTTAATTTGTTAATAATCTTCTCTGTCTCTCTCATTCTTTAATTATCTATTTAATATCTCTCTCTCTATCTATCTATCCATCTGTCTGTCTTTCTCTTATCTCTCTATCTATCTATTTATCTATCTATTTTTTTAACTTATCTATCTGTTAATTTGTTAATATTCTTTGTCTCTCTCCCTCTTTATCTATCTATCTATCTCTCATCTATCTAACCACCTGTCTGTCTTTCTCTATTTCTCTCTATCTATCGATCTATCTATCTATCTATGTATCTATCTATCTGTTAATTTGTCTATCTTCTTTGTCTCTCTCATTCTTTATCTTTCTATCTATCTATCTGTCTCTCAAATTCTCTATCTCTCTCCCTCTCTAGCATCATTCTGTCTTTTTTCTCTCTCTCTCTTTGTCCGTCCATATTTCTATCTACAAAATCTCTATCTATCTATCCTTCTCTCTCTCTTTCTCTCTCTCCCCCTCTCCCTCTATATATCGACCTCTCTGTCTCTCCCCCTCTCTCTATTTATCTATCTATCCATCCATCTCTCCCTCTTTCTCTCTCTTTCTATCTTTCTATCTATCCACCTCTCTCTCTCTCTCTATTTATATCTATCGATCTATATATCTGTCTATCTTGTCTCTATCTATTTATCAGTCTTCTATATCTATCTTTAGGCAGCTTCTAAGTGTATCAATCCATCAAACTTCAATTTGTCTTTCCATTATAAGTATCTGTTTATTTTGATTTTGTCTGTCATTCTATTCATTTAGTTAATAATTTATTTTTAGAAAAAAAAAACTTTCATAAACAACGCGACTGCAAAAGCATGTTCGGATTTCACTCCTGACTGCCGCTCTCTCTGTACATGAAGTGCCGAGGAACTCTGTGCTCTGATCAGTAACTGTGCAAATTGCATGCGGTGGTGGACTCGCCTGTGTCACACGCTGCATGCAACCAGCGACGTGTGTAGACTCTTCACTAGTCGCTTTTTGGCTACTTTTCCGGAAAATGCCTTCGCCAGGGTGTAAAACGGAAACGCGCCGCCCGCATGTAGCTTGGAACTTCAGTGGTAATGATGCAGGATGATACTTGTATTGAGTTAATATTTCTCTGTCGATTTTATATCTATGCTTTGTAGTTGTTTATATGTATGAACTATTTGTATGAGGATAAAACAAGTCTTCCAATGTAATGCTAGAACTCGTCATGTAGGATGAGTTATTGACTGTAATCAGGATGAAGTCCCTTTATTGTCAGGTCAGTGAGACAAGGTAGAAGACAAAGAAACCTAGCTAGATCATGTAATCGAGTTAAATCATTCCTTTCGAGATTGATACCATCAATAGAAATCTTTTTCATTTGTAAAACAATGAAATTTGATAAAAATGTTAGTGCGTTGTGCTAACTTGAAAATAAAAATACACAATAACTCTATATAGCTTAAATGATAATGACTTTGACGTCCATTTTAGCAAAATTGTTTTTATGGTTTGATACGAAACTCCATAATACTTCCCGTACTGATGGGAAATTTGAAATGATAAGACATGGTCATTCCTATATTAAATCACTAGAATGTTAGATTGACACATTCATCGTCAACGTTGTTTTGACTTAAAGTATCGTTTATTGAATAGGATTTAATTAGAATATTAGAATTACCTTTGAGGTTGAAGCTAGTGTTGCAATCTCATGATAGAACTGGTCATGTAGAAAGAGTGATGCTCCCTTTATTGTCAGTTCGGTGAGACAAGGTAGAAGACAGAGAAACTGGGCTAGATCACGTGATGCAGTTGGGTCATTACTCTTGAGATCAATACGACCAATAGAAATCGTTTGGATCTAAAAAAAAAAACCGACGGAATTGGATAAAAAATGTTATGTTAAATGCATAACAACAATACAAAATGACTCGAAATGTCTTATAATAACTCTTTAAAGGATAATGAGTTTGACGTCCACTGTCGGTGAACGGGGCAGCAAGCACAGGGGCACCAGGCTCCGCCCGGATGTAGCTGGGAACTTTAGTGGTAGTTATGCAGGATGATACTTGTATTGAGTTAATATTTCTCTGTCGATTTTATATCTATGCTTTGTAGTTGTTTATATGTATGAACTATTTGTATGAGGATAAAACAAGTCTTCCAATGTAATGCTAGAACTCGTCATGTAGGATGAGTTATTGACTGTAATCAGGATGAAGTCCCTTTATTGTCAGGTCAGTGAGACAAGGTAGAAGACAAAGAAACCTAGCTAGATCATGTAATCGAGTTAAATCATTCCTTTCGAGATTGATACCATCAATAGAAATCTTTTTCATTTGTAAAACAATGAAATTTGATAAAAATGTTAGTGCGTTGTGCTAACTTGAAAATAAAAATACACAATAACTCTATATAGCTTAAATGATAATGACTTTGACGTCCATTTTAGCAAAATTGTTTTTATGGTTTGATACGAAACTCCATAATACTTCCCGTACTGATGGGAAATTTGAAATGATAAGACATGGTCATTCCTATATTAAATCACTAGAATGTTAGATTGACACATTCATCGTCAACGTTGTTTTGACTTAAAGTATCGTTTATTGAATAGGATTTAATTAGAATATTAGAATTACCTTTGAGGTTGAAGCTAGTGTTGCAATCTCATGATAGAACTGGTCATGTAGAAAGAGTGATGCTCCCTTTATTGTCAGTTCGGTGAGACAAGGTAGAAGACAGAGAAACCGGGCTAGATCACGTGATGCAGTTGGGTCATTACTCTTGAGATCAATACGACCAATAGAAATCGTTTGGATCTAAAAAAAAAAACCGACGGAATTGGATAAAAAATGTTATGTTAAATGCATAACAACAATACAAAATGACTCGAAATGTCTTATAATAACTCTTTAAAGGATAATGAGTTTGACGTCCACTGTCGGTGAACGGGGCAGCAAGCACAGGGGCACCAGGCTCCGCCCGGATGTAGCTGGGAACTTTAGTGGTAGTTATGCAGGATGATACTTGTATTGAGTTAATATTTCTCTGTCGATTTTATATCTATGCTTTGTAGTTGTTTATATGTATGAACTATTTGTATGAGGATAAAACAAGTCTTCCAATGTAATGCTAGAACTCGTCATGTAGGATGAGTTATTGACTGTAATCAGGATGAAGTCCCTTTATTGTCAGGTCAGTGAGACAAGGTAGAAGACAAAGATCATGTAATCGAGTTAAATCATTCCTTTCGAGATTAATACAATCAATAGAAATCTTTTTCATTTGTAAAACAATGAAATTTGATAAAAATGTTAGTGCGTTGTGCTAACTTGAAAATAAAAATACACAATAACTCTATATAGCTTAAACGATAATGACTTTGACGTCCATTTTAGCAAAATTGTTATTATGGTTTGATACGAAACTCCATAATACTTCCCGTACTGATGGGAAATATGAAATGATAAGACATGTTCATTCCTATATTAAATCACTAGAATGTTAGATTGACACATTCATTGTTGTTTTGACTTAAAGAATCATTCATTAAATAGGATTCAATTTGAATATTAGAATTACCTTTGAGGTTGAAGCTAGTGTTGCAATCTCATGATAGAACTGGTCATGTAGAAAGAATGATGAACCGTAATCAGGATCATATCCATTTATTGTCAGGTCAGTGAGACAAGGGAGAAGACAGAGAAACCGGGCTAGATCACGTGATGCAGTTGGGTCATTACTCTTGAGATCAATACGACCAATAGAAATCGTTTGGATCTAAAAAAAAAACCAACGGAATTGGATAAAAAATGTTATGTTAAATGCATAACAACAATACAAAATGACTCGAAATGTCTTATAATAACTCTTTAAAGGATAATGAGTTTGACGTCCACTGTCGGTGAACGGGGCAGCAAGCACAGGGGCACCAGGCTCCGCCCGGATGTAGCTGGGAACTTTAGTGGTAGTTATGCAGGATGATACTTGTATTGAGTTAATATTTCTCTGTCGATTTTATATCTATGCTTTGTAGTTGTTTATATGTATGAACTATTTGTATGAGGATAAAACAAGTCTTCCAATGTAATGCTAGAACTCGTCATGTAGGATGAGTTATTGACTGTAATCAGGATGAAGTCCCTTTATTGTCAGGTCAGTGAGACAAGGTAGAAGACAAAGAAACCTAGCTAGATCATGTAATCGAGTTAAATCATTCCTTTCGAGATTGATACCATTAATAGAAATCTTTTTCATTTGTAAAACAATGAAATTTGATAAAAATGTTAGTGCGTTGTGCTAACTTGAAAATAAAAATACACAATAACTCTATATAGCTTAAACGATAATGACTTTGACGTCCATTTTAGCAAAATTGTTATTATGGTTTGATACGAAACTCCATAATACTTCCCGTACTGATGGGAAATATGAAATGATAAGACATGGTCATTCCTATATTAAATCACTAGAATGTTAGATTGACACATTCATTGTTGTTTTGACTTAAAGAATCATTCATTAAATAGGATTCAATTTGAATATTAGAATTACCTTTGAGGTTGAAGCTAGTGTTGCAATCTCATGATAGAACTGGTCATGTAGAAAGAATGATGAAAGGTCGTTTTCATAATCATAATATTCTTTTATTGTCAGTTCGGTGAGACAAGGGAGAAGACAGAGAAACCGGGCTAGATCACGTGATGCAGTTGGGTCATTACTCTTGAGATCAATACCATCAATAGAAATCGTTTGGATCTAAAAAAAAACCAGCGGAATTGGATAAAAATGTTATGTTAAATGCATAACAACAATACAAAATGACTCGAAATGTCTTATAATAACTCTTTAAAGGATAATGAGTTTGACGTCCACTGTCGGTGAACGGGGCAGCAAGCACAGGGGCACCAGGCTCCGCCTGGATGTAGCTGGGAACTTTAGTGGTAGTTATGCAGGATGATACTTTTATTGAGTTAATATTTCTCTGTCGATTTTATATCTATGCTTGGTAGTTGTTTATATGTATGAACTAATTGTATGAGGATAAAACAAGTCTTCCAATGTAATGCTAGAACTCGTCATGTAGGATGAGTTATTGACTGTAATCAGGATGAAGTCCCTTTATTGTCAGGTCAGTGAGACAAGGTAGAAGACAAAGAAACCTAGCTAGATCATGTAATCGAGTTAAATCATTCCTTTCGAGATTAATACAATCAATAGAAATGTTTTTCATTTGTAAAACAATGAAATTTTATATGAATGTTATTTCTGTTTCTGTTTTTGGTAACTCCCGTAGGAACTCGGCAGGACAGCATTTTGCTGGTAAACGCCAAGCTGGTATATAACCAATTACCTATGAAACATTTTACGTCTAGATTAATCAGTCATAGTGGCTGACGTTATTTCGCTGTGCTACCTTAAAAAAAAGAACAATGCAAAATAACTCTATATAACTTAAATGATGATGACTTTGACGTCCATTTTAGCAAATGGTTATTAGTTCAGTTGGTTGTTCAGTTCAGTTGGTTTATTTTCATTTCAACTCAAATCAATTTAACAGCAAAAGAAATCATTACAAAGATATAAAGGAATATGCAAGTATATACAGTATGACAATATGGCATAGATAAATAAATATTTACCAGAGACACGAAATAATATAATCATAATAATAATGATATCAACAATGAACTAGATAATCATAATAATAACTGCAGACTATTCATGATAAAAATGTTTTCATATTATTTCTTTTATTCATCTTTATTATTTAAATAAATTTTGAGGAAATGGAGGGATCCACTAAAAAGCAGGGCTTGTTGAGTGTAGATTCCTCAAAGAATAAGTTAAAAGACAGGTTTGTAGGTATAAGTATAAAAATGCAAGAACGAGATAAAAAATCCTAAAATGCTATTGTGATGGATGGAGTACAGAAATGATGGATGAAAGTGAAAAGAAATGTAACCGAGAAGATTCGGTGAGACAAGGAAGAAGACAGAGAAACCTGGCTAAATCACGTGATGCAGTTTGATCATTACTTTTGAGATTGATACCATGAATATAAATCTTTTTAATCTGTAGAAATTTGATGAAAATTTGATCGTGGTAACTTCATCAAAACAGTACAAAGCTATAAAAAAATAGAGAATAATGAATTTAGCAGTATTTTTTTTATTGTATTTATTGATCATTTAGTTTGTAAACGCGATGCAGTTGGATCATTACTTTTGATATTGATATCATAAATAGAAATCTTTTGAATCTGTAGAAATTTGATGAAAATTTGATCGTGGTAACTCCATCAAAACAGTACAAAGCTATTAAAAAAATAGAGAATAATGAATTTAGCAGTATTTTTTAATTGTATTTATTGATCATCAGTTTGTAAAAAAAACATAATCTGCTTTACTAGAATATTACACAAAAAAGAATAACATGATTGTTACTGAGAAACAAACATATAGAGGTTACCAAATGCATAGAACTATGCAGATAGCCCGGGGCGAAAAGCCAGCCATTTTTAATCTCGAGCTGAAGAAATCATGATATTCAGACATAAAAGAGGGGCATTACACTATTTTTGTAAATTATGTACCACGTCTCACTAAAAACAAAACAAAAAAACAAAGATGCTCACGTAAAGCGCGAGCTGAATTTTTTTGTTAATACATTGCCCCCTTACTGGAACATCTTAAGCACTATTATTTAAGAATCCAGGATGAGCATACCTATATCACCCTAGCCATCTAGAGCAAGTGCCACGCGCTTGCTAAACTGCTTTAAAATTACATTTTAGCACATGGAAAATTTCGTGTTGTCATTGTCATCATAAAAATGATACGCACCTCACTAATCAAATTTTAGTTGGCGCGAATAATTGGTGAATATTATTATTTTATTCAATTTCTCTCGTTTATAGAATGCATTTATTATATAAGCAATAAGATAATAGAGCTGTATTCATTTTAGAATATTACCGTATGAGAATTGGATATCGTTTTTATTTTGGGAGCAGGTTGTAAAGTGAAAAAAGGTCGGGGATTCGAGTCCACCTCGGAAAGATGAATAAATAGTGAACTTCGGTTAAACGTGTCACATCTTCGTGCGATATATGGCGGCCATGTTACAGTGGCAAACACTTCGTTCCTCGGACTGGACGTTAAATGGAGGCCGCGTTCAGATGAATGTCACCATCTTTTTACAGTATGAACTCATTTCAATATTCGTACGAGAGTACAGGAAACAAAAAGAGTAATATTTCATATAAGTATTCTAAGTAACACATAATTTTAGTGATATGCCTTTACCGCCTATGCCTATTTTCTTGTTACTGTTAAGGGCCACATGTTTTTAACTTAATTCAATGCAACATGGAGTGTAACTTCTAACATTCTTCATATTTCCTGGTTTTTGTCTCACCTGCATAGCAGAGTAAGACTATAGTCGCCGCTTTTCCGACGGCAGTACTGTGGCGGCTGCGGCATCAACACCGAATTTTAATCGAAGGTTAAGTTTTTGAAATGACATCGTAACTTATCAAGTATACGGTCCTAGTTCATGAAACTTCGACATATACTTAATCGAGTATTACTAAACATCCTGCCTAAGATATGGGTCACATGACTAAGGTCAAAGGTCATTTGGGGTCATTGAACTTAGACCATGTTGGGGGAATCAACATCAAATTGATGTATTGAGGTATAGGCCTATTGACCTTATATAGAGACTTATTTACTATCAATAACTGGGATATACTCATTTGATTTGCTAGTTCATTACGATTAACTTGCGTGCCGAATATAGAGTACACAATTTTCCTGTGCGCGCGCTGCATCTCCCTATTAACGCACTATCCCAAGATCATCGCGCAATTTGGCGTCCATTTCCTCTTTTACTTTCGCCTGCGGTCGAGTTCAGTCGCAAAGCTAAGTACACTCCCAAAATTGCAATTCTGTTTGCTTTTTGGATACCTTTATTGTGCATTCTATTCCCTTATTTCAATCTCATTTCTTTAATTTAAGATTGTTGTAAGATTATCCCGTCGCGCGGAGCTTCCGTGATATTTATTTCACGTTTTTTGTTCCTCATCTCGTGAGTTTGTTTTTTAAGATACGTTTCTCAACAGGCGGGTTGTCTTCACTTCTCCGCCCCATAGCTCCGCGCCTTCCTGCGTGTCGCGGGCGTTGACTTCGCTCCTTTTTAATTCCTTTAATTCTTTTTATTCACTGACTTCTTCGTTTATACGACTCTCGTGTGAATTTATTTGAATTATTTCTCTTCAGATAGGTTCTGTAGGACGTCAGGAGCGTCGTATTTCAGTCTCGTTTCAGGTTCTTTGTTTCTTGTTTCGAGTTAGTTGATTGTTCTTTTGTTTCAATCAATCCTTTGTTCTTGTGTTTATTAATTGAACTAATTAGTTAATTAATTAATTAATTATTTGATTCTTTTAATTCTTGACTTGCTCCTTTGCCTCGTCTTGAATTGAATTTATTTTATTTTCCTCTCCACAGCTTAGGTTATGCTGGACAGGTAGGGGCATCGCCCTTTATTTGTTCTCAAACTTGTCTTCAACTTGTTGTTGTTCTTGTTTTGAGTTGATTGATTGTTCTCTTCTGTTTCAATCAATCTTTTATTCTTAATTGATTAATTGATCAATTGTTATTTTAACCTATGATTAATTGTTTAATTAATCGCCCTTCTTTGTTCTCAAACTTGTTTTCAACTTGTTGTTCTTGTTTTGAGTTGGTTGATTGTTCTCTTAGGTTCCAATCAATCTTTTATTCTTAATTGATTAATTGATCAATTGTTGATTAACTTTTTGGTTAATTGTTTAATTATTAATTAATTTTAATAATTATTTAAAAAAAAAAACAGATCAGCGTAGGGCGTCCTTTTGCCGCCTATTTCTTGTTTCCTTTTCGACCCTTGTCAAAAGAACAAAAAAAAATCCTTGTGTTTTTTTTTTCTTAGCTGATCCTGCTCTTCGTCTTGGACTTAGACATTTTCTGTTTTTAATTAATTAACGTCATGTCGAGCCCTGCCCGCTCGTGTTAATTAAAAAAAAAAATCTTAACTTTGTTCTCTTAACTCATGTTTAAGAAGGTGATCCTGTTTTTTTTACCTGACTTATTAATCTTATTAATATTTTCTGGTATGGATCTTATTTTGTCACCTTTCTTGTCCACCCACCCCTCCACCCCCTCTCTGTTTTCGCCCCTACTTGTTCTTTTCATTAGGAACTTACCAGGTAGATGAGCTCTTCGACTCATCTCTTGATGACTCCAACCTGCCGCTGGGAGAGAACCAGACATGGTATTGTCCCTGTGATCAGCGGCGGTGGGTATGAGGGCAAGAGAGCGAGACCCTTTGCGTGGGGCTCTTTAGGGTGGAACCGTTGTTTGCGTCCACGTGCCCTGGAAAAGGAAGGGTGGAACCGTGGAGTTGCGTCCACGTGCCCAACAGGGTGGAACCATGGAACTGCGTCCACGTGCCCGAGCGTTATAGTGTGGAACCGTGGCGCAGCGGCTACGTGCCTGAAAGGTGATAGCCGAGGCTCCCTCGACGGGATCTGAACCTACTTGGGGAGTGTTGTACTAGTATAGAAAACCTCACTCCTCCAGGGCTGCTTGACCCACCGGCTATCGGGTCCGACAAGTCCAGGTTAAGAGCGTGGGACTCTTTTCCTGGCACAGACTAGGCTCGATGCTTTGTCAGTCTCCGTCAGGGAGCATTAGCAAAGGGCTACCAGCCCCTAGTCGCTAGAGACACGTGAGCTTGACCCCGTCAATCTCACGATTAACTGATCAGGGTGGAACCGTGGAATTGCGTCCACGTGCCCTTAAGGTGGAACCATGAAATTGCGTTCATGTGCCTGAACGGCTTGATCAGATTGGGTGACTTTTCTCATGCGAGATATCACGTCCCCCTCCCTGTCTCTTGTGCCCTCTTCTGCCCCCCCGGCGGGGGCCGCTCAGAAAAGGAAGAAGAAGAAATTCTTGGTCGCTAATCCCGCTTTGCGGGCAGACCTTTCTTTCTGATTCTTGTGCCGATGGCCAGGCGTCGTAACTTCATGTTACAACAGAACGCCCTCGAGTATCACGGATCTTTATCCTCATACTCCCTGTCAGCTAAAACCGCCGTGTCGAGCACCGGGCAGGTCAAGCAGACAGTCGCCATCTCGCACCTCGGAGAGTCACCGGCAATATCATGATTCGCCGGCTCACGCACCTGCAAGGGAAATCCCCGCTAATACACAGGTGTTATCGACATACGGGCATCGCCCTCCATTATGTCACCAGACTCCCGATAATTGTGGGTCAGGCGTCGCAACTCTCATGTTGTTTCATACTCCCATGAGCAGTGCGGGTAATTCACCCACGCTTCATATCAGCTTCAGCCGCCTTGCTAAGCACTGTGCGGTTCAAGCAATCACCTGTCCTCTCACACCGGGCATTTATTGAAATGCTGTTCACCTACACGGTGACCCTCTTCTCTCGTGAGAATGTTTGGCTGCTTTTGAGAGGGCAACCTATCACGCCCGCGGACCGTCCGCCCAGGCGACGGGACCGTCGGTTTTTGGCCTGAACCTCACTTTCTATTCGAAAGTAAGGGTGCCCTGTCTTACTCAACTCCTACTCTTGTAAGGTTAGAGTCAGGGCTAGTACAGACACCCGTCCTCCAGCGATCGCCGCTGTAGAGAGGGCGACTCCGATATGAGCACCATCACCGCTCAGCGGTATGTCTCACTATCTCGTAGCTCTCCGAGCTTATGAGTATGTATATCGGATCTGAATGTCACGGCGATTAAAAGTTCTCCTGTGCTTAGTAATCGCTATGCCTTCACCACCCGGTGCATTATGGTTATTTTAACCTATTTGTCTCGTATTCGGGCGGCTCGTACGAGCCCTGCCCGAGCTGCCATCACCGGTCGTCCCCCCGGACACCGCCGGCAGCACCCGCACCGAATACCTGGAGGGAATCAGCTATTCATATGCTAGATATCCCTCCTGTTGACATTCACAGCTGTTCCCCGAGTCTTTCCCGGTCGGGTAAGCATCATCTCGGAGGAAAGAAACCGCCGTATATCTCATGAGATTGTTGGCTGTGTACGTGCGTTCAGGCTTGTTTAAAGCCCCAGGATTCTCTGTCGGCATTTCTATGCCTACTTTCTGGGCACACCCACCGTGCCGGGTCGGCGAGTTTACACCAAACTGTACGCCGCCAGGCCATCGGTCGAGCTCTAACAGTCTATCTTATAGACTGCCCTCTATGTGGGTCAAGCTTGCGGGCGTCTCCGCCGTTTCCTCCTTGTGTGGAGTGGGCTACGGTCGATGTTTTTACCGTACCCGTTTGTCGAGTCGTCTTCTTATTTAGAAGCTTTTTCACTCGGCACACTCGAGTCGCCTCGCATGCTGCTTTCATCCTCCTTCCATGCAATGCATGTGGCCATGGTCACCGCGCGACCGAGGATGATGTAACCGTGGATGGATGTATGCTTATGCCTGCCTAACCACGATCACTACGACCCGCTTTCTCTCGGGCCGACTGTGGATGAGTCTCTCCATGTAAGTGATTTACTTCACTGGAGTTCTTCTTTTAGAAACTTAGATTCTCATCCCCCGCTGCTTAGGGCGTCATTTTTGTGTTTATTTTCCTCAAGTCTCCTTACTCCTCCGCTTGTTTCTTCAAGCGAGGACATCGACACTCTTAGCCAGTTTCCGTCCCTAACTTTGATAGGACAGGGCCGTTGTTACCTCATTCGATTCCGTTGGGAACGTAACTGTTGAGGTATCATATCTGGCGATGTCTGTTGGTTTAGAGCATCTCTTGATTGTCGTTTACACGTAAGATCATGACAGAGACATTGTTCGCCAGCTCCCTCTGGCGTACGCTTGCTGCTGCTAGGGATTTCCCCGCCCAGCGGACATCCATCGCAGCCTAGCCTTACGGGCTCTCTCGGCGATGGTGGCTTGAGCCAAGCCACCTCTTCCACCGCGGGCGCTGCACCCTCAGGCGGGTGCTTTATTTAGTACGGGAGAAGGGGGATCCGGGATTCTCTCTCGATCACTCGGTCTATCACACTTGTTTTGTCGTGATGCGTACCGCGTTGTTTCTCTGACACGCCCGGTTGAGCTGTTTTGACCAGACTGTTCTATTCTACATAGGCAGCAGGTCCGTGGCATTTTCTTATTAACAGGATGGCACTCAGTCGCTTTTCTCGACACATTGACTGCCTTACGAGTGGTTTTCTTCAACCTTACTCTCTGTCATTCCAGGTCCTTATCGGACCGCTAGAAACGTTCTGCCACAGCTCTCTATCAGAATTCTGCAGATGTTCTGCCCTCACGCATTTGAGACAGATATCAAATTCTGGTCGCTTTCTCCCACGCGGAGGCTTCTGAGATACCTCGCCTTCTCAGATTGATTGATTGATCACTTACTGAACCTTAAAAGCTTCAGTTTTCCGATCACGATTCTTGTTGAAATTTTCAACAAAATCCGAATCTTACGATCTAATCAGCTGGTGATGTTGTTCTCCTGACACTAGGCCGAGGGCCCATGATACTATGGTATCATTCTTCTTGGGCTCTTTCTATGGAATCGTCGTTTACGACTTCTTGAGGACCGCCTATTGACTTTATTCACATGAGGCTTTATTTGCCTCCTCTGTCCTTAAGGCAGCGGCCTTCGTGTCTTCATCTCCCTATTTTTACGCACTTCTTAGTCTAGACATGCCTCCCTTCACGTTGAATCCGTGTTGGTCTAGCAAATCAAATGGGTATATCCCAGTTATTGATAGTAAATTATGAAAATACTTACCATGATTTTCTTATTTACGAGATAACTGGATATACCCATTTGAACCCTCCCACCGACCCCTCGCCTTGCGTGGCAACATGTCTCGCTTGCAGGCTCATGAGAGGAAATGGACGCCAAATTGCGCGATGATCTTGGGATAGTGCGTTAATAGGGAGATGCAGCGCGCGCGCAGGAAAATTGTGTACTCTATATTCGGCACGCAAGTTAATCGTAATGAACTAGCAAATCAAATGAGTATATCCAGTTATCTCGTAAATAAGAAAATCATGGTAAGTATTTTCATATTTAAGGACTGTGCCATTGAACGGATATGTAATATATCTCACTGATCAAATGATGCGAGCGCGAAGCGCGAGCTAAAAATTTGTGAAATTCATACCTAAAAAGGGTCAAAATATGCTAATAAAAAAAATACATATCTGTCTCGCTAAACAAACAATGCGAGCGCGAAGCGCGAGCTGATATTGTTGTATTTATTGACCCCGAACAGAGACAGTTTAAGGACTATATCTCACCATACTCATCTAATTTGAGTGCCAAGCGCTTGCTGATTTTGTTAGAAAACATGAAACACCTTTAGTAGTCATTGTAATCATGATTAAAATAGGCATCTCACTAATCAAATGTTGCGAGCGCGAAGCGCGAGCTAAAAATTAGGAAATTCAGACCTGAAGAGAAGCATTTTAAGGCTTGTTTGTAGGAATTTACGGAGACCATACGTATTTCACGTACAAAATGATGCGAGCACGAAGCGCGAGCTGAAAATTTTGTATACATTGACCCCAAACAGGGACATTTTAAGGACTATTTCTTTTGTTTGAATCCATTAAGAGTTTACATATCTCACCATGGTCATCCAATGCGAGTGCCAAGCGATTGCTGATTTTGTTAGAATCACATTCAAACACATGAAGAGCTTTTTATAGTCATAGTAATCATGATTATCATACGCATCTCAGTAGCGCAAAGTGCGAGCTGAAAATATAGGAAATTCAGATCTGAAGAGGGGCATTCTAAGGCTTGTTTGTAGGAATCGACTATGACCATACGTATTTCACTAAACAAATGATGCGAGCGCGAAGCGCGAGCTGAAAATTTTTGATATTTACATTAGAAAAAGAGACATTTTAAGGACCGATTTCAGGAATTCATGAAGAGGCAGACATTATCTCATCAATCCACTAATTCGAACGTAAGCACGAACACGATATTTTTTATATGCAGACCTTAAAATGGGGCTATCACTTTAAGTAGTCATGAAAAGAAGCATATGTCACTACATAAAACAATAATAACTCGAAGTGCGATGATATACAGTGCGTCCCAGAATAAACGAAACCGAGATTTAGCGATCATTTATCATAACTTAATCGTAAATAGAATAGATAGATGACCTACCAATTTAAAGCTTAGAATCTCTTCTTTCATCTGAAATACTTAGCATATTTCTTATTCACGCATAAGTGAGCAAAAACAATTTGAAGAAAGGATACCAAAAACTCATTTGGCGAGGGGTATCTGGGTTTGAAAAGGAAAACCACATTTCTGAAAAGTTAAATATCTGCTCCTTAATTTGGTACCTCAATTACAGAAAATGGTCAAGAAATAAAAAAGTTCTGGTCATTTGAAATAAGGCTTGTATTTCCATAATTTCATGAGATAAACGTGTTTTCACCGGTTTCCCACAGAAGCTTTCGCATGGTGAACAAAAGATTTAATGCATGGCTGATCGTCAACAAAACAGAGTGTCGAGTGAGTTTGAAAGCCAGCCTGGAGAACCTCTTCATTTTATGAAATTATTGAAATTCAAGCCTTATTTCAAATGACCAGAACTTTGTTATTTCTTGACCATTTACTGTAATTTAGGTATCAAATTAAAGAAGAGATATTGAACTTTTCAACAATGTGGTTTTCTTTTTGAAACCCAGATACCCCCCGCCAAATGAGTTTTTGGTATCCTTTCTTCAAATTGTTTTTGCTCACTCATGCGTGAATAAGAAATAAGCTAAGTAATATCAGATGAAAGAGGAGATTCTAAGCTTTAATATGGTAGGTCATTTGTCTACTTTATTTATGATTAAGTAATGATAAATGATCGCTAAATCTCGGTTTCGTTTTTTCTGGGACGCACTGTATATTTGGTGCATATTGACTTGAAAACAAGACGTTTGGGTACAACATGATTGTACATGTATATCTCGTTAAACAGACAATGCTAGTACCAGGAATAATGAACAAATAGGCTCTGACCACCTTATGTTTCATAAAGTTATGAAAAAAATAATTCTTATGTAATATAACACAACATATAATATAATATAACATTATAATGTACAATAAATTCTTCTTTCCCACTTTGTTTCTTTCTTCTCCCTCTTTTTCTCCTTTTTCTCCCGTGTATGCATATGATTGTCCATCTAACACGGATTCTATTTTTGGTAATTACTGAACTTCCTTTTCCCTAAGTGGGAAGAAATATCACCAATTTTGGACTATATTTTGACTGGCGGAAGGATTACGGCTATTTTGCTGTTTGAGTTGATGAATCTGCTCCCCCCGACGGTGTCTTCAAACACGCCAATTTATTTTTAAAATGAGCCGGTCGACGGACCCTTTTCTGGTCAGATATGGACTGCCAGATATAAATCCTATCCACTGGTAGTAAACATTCGACCCCCGAATTTCATCCCTATTTTTTAAGAATTTTTTGAAGTGCCAATTAAACACATGAGTCTATGGGGAATGAATTAGGCCTGTGAGACCTAGTACCCTGATTTTCCCACGCCGTCCGCGGCTTCTGATTAGTCGGTTGCGCCGACCAATCATACCATGGCAGCTCCGGCACCTACGGCCTACAGCCTACGGTAAAGTGTCCACGTTATTGCCTGACGAATACTAGTAGGTGCAGTCGAAACGTCACAATGTCAGTTTGCCACATCGTGAGACAACAGATTAATTCTTTACTCAGATTCAACCTACCACGATGATTAACATCTTCCGTACTATTAACTCTATTCATGTTCAAAAGATTATCCAAAACTTTAGTTCTTGACAGATTATGATTAGTTTCCTTCAATATGTATTTTAAGTTGATGTATTTGTATTTAAGTTGATGACCTACCCAGAATGTATGTTGTTTAGTATGTGCATAATGTGGGTTGATGTCGTTGTGTGTATATGTGTGTTTGTAATAGTTTTCAATTCTATTTTTAGCATCCTAACCATATGTATATTTTGTCTCCTTTTGTATGTTGTATATTAGTATATCCTATATGTTTTATATTAATATACCAGGGTCGTACTCACTAGCTTTGCATTTAAAGGGGTCCTAAAACCAATTCGTCTATGCTTCATGTATAATCTAATTGATGTATGTCTACGCACTCATTAGGTGGTCTGTCTTTGACAGATCACCTCTTAATTAGGTGGTCTGTCTTTGACAGATCACCTCTTAATTTCGTCAGAATTTTATTAGGTGGTCTGTCTATGACAGATCACCTATTGATTTCGTCAGAATTTTTAGGTGGTCTGTCTATGACAGATCACCTATTGATTTCGTCAGAATTTTCTTCATTATTAGGTGGTCTGTCTTTGACAGATCACCTCTTAATTTCGTCAGAATTTTCTTCTTCTTCTTCTTCTTATTATTATTTATTTTTACGGATTCTCTTGTCGCCAAGTTATCTCTAAATCGACTTGATCAATTTCATTGAATTTCATGTCATTTATAGGATCTGTCATGGACACGTCAAAAAAAGCTTTTCGAGGTCATCAGGTCATGATGACGTCATCTAGGAGCCATTTTGTAAAATCACATTATCAATCATATCTCCATTATCAATCACAAAAATCAATCAAATTTACATCACATCAACTTCAGGTCAAGGGTCATCTGGTATTTTCATCAAAGGTCACCTGGAGGTCACGACGCACATGTACGCGCGCGTCAAAATTTTAAAATGCTCAAAATCACTTTTTTTTAAAGCATTTCAAAATTTTGCGCGCGCACACGCATGCGTTTCCGCGCGTTACACCTTAACGCAAGGCAGAAAAACCGTTTCTTTTAATATCATTGCATTGCTAATAAAATTCTGAGCAATTTGATACCTTGATCAACCTTCTACAACCATTAATAACGAAATTAACATCCGTTGAAGTTTGCAGCACAGCACGTGTGCGCGCAAGCTCTCACTATAGGCCATATATGGGCAAAAAATCCCTATTGAAAATTCACTGTAGCTCTTTAAATAATCCGTTGACCCCCAATTTTTTTTTCATATATCGATAGAGTATGAGTTGCAAATTTGATTTCATGTCATCAATGTCCCTAAATTATATCATGACGTCATCAAAATGGCGTCTAAACTAAAAATTTCATTTTTTTCAAAAATGACGTCATCAAATTTATGAAAATTTTGTTGTAACTTCTCGAATATAGATCGGTTTTCGCCCAGATTTTGATATGTTGTAGTTTAGAATGTACTCTTTCTCGTTAGTAGACATAAATTTTCGTTTTGAGAAACGCATCATTGCGTAAAACAGCGATGAAAAGAGGCATGTCATTTTTCCTCATTTTGCGTGTAATCTCTATGGGACATGACTTTTTCTCAAAACTAGATTCGACATTCCTCTATTTCGTGAGCCATATCTCAATTTTTTCTTGTCGGGTTTCCCTGAGCTTTTAGTATGTTGTAGCTGAGATTCTAAGCTTTTGGAATGTTTCCTCCATTTTCAATCAAATGCCGGGATCATGCCTGTATTTCGCTTGCAAAATTGGAATTGTAATTCTCAAATTTGCTTACGTGTAAAGTCTATGGGAAATATGCTAGCTCAATCGGTTAGGCGTCAGACTTGCATCTCATTCAATCATGCAGGCAGGGGTTCGAGTCCGCGGGTGGACATGATTTTTATATATTTTTTTTTACTATCTTGCGCACGATCAATTATAACAATTTTAATAATTAATAGCTAAAATATTGCAAAATAAAACAGATTATAATTACTTTTTTTTCGTATTATATCTATCTAATCATATCCGTCCATCCGCTATCTGTTATAAATCTATCTATCCATATATATGTCTATCTGTCTATCTACCTACTCTGTATATGTATCTGTCTATCTATCTCTCTCTCTGTCTAATATAACATATCTATCTGTTTAGATATGTATATCTATCTATCGTTCTATATATCCATCAATCTGCCTGTTTCTATCTATCTTTCTATATATGTCTGGCTATCTATCTATATCAATCTATTTGTCTCTATTTATCTATCTATATGTCTGTCTGTCTATCTATGTTTTATTAATATAACTACCAATCATTTATCTCTCAATTGATCACTTGATCCATCCATCGCTCCATCCATCACTCCATCCATCTATATATATAATCATCTATCTTGTATGTATCTGTTTGAAGATGTATGTCTGACGATTGTCATCACCACATCAATAATCACATTTAGCAATGGTCAAAACTTATTCTTAGGATGTCTACGATCAAGATTATCAATGACATCTAAATGATTTATTTCATACATCAGCCGACACTAAACAAATCATGACAGACCACCTAATTCGTCCGCATGACGAATTAAATACTAGTTTTTATTATTTATTTTTAATGACTACATATTTGTCGCCAAGATATCTCAAATTTGACATTGTCAATTTCATTGAATTTCATGTCATCATTTGCATCTGTCATGGAAACGCCAAAATAAGCTTTTCAAGGTCAAAAGGTCATGATGACGTCATCTAGACGCCATTTTGTAAAATCACATTATCAATCATATCTCCATTATCAATTATCAAAAATTAACAATATTTACATCACATCAATTTCAGGTCAAGGATCATCAGGTCATGTCATCAGAGGTCACCTGGAAGTCATGCGCGTGCGTCAAAATTTAAAAATGCTCAAAATCACTTTTTTACCAAAGGAGAGTACGTTTCAGGTCATTTTAAGCATTTCAAAAATTTGCGCGCGCGCACGTATGCGCGCGCGTTTTCCTCGCGTAACACCTTAACACAGTGCAAAAACACCGTTTTTTTACATCATTGCATTGATAATATAATTCTGAGCAATTTGATACCCAATTTAGCTCTCTATGACCAATAATAACGAAATTAACACCCGTTAAATTTTGCAGCACGTGTGCGCGCGAGCTCTCACTTTAGGCCATATATGGGCAAAAACATGCCTACTGCAAATTCACTGTAGCTCTTTAAATAGTCAGTTGACTCCCATTTTTTTTTCATATATTGATAGGATATTAAATGTAGATTTGCTTTCATGTCACCATTGTCCCTAAATTATATCATGACGTCATCAAAATGACGCCTAAACTAAAAATTTCATTTTTTCAAAAATGACGTCATCAAATTTATGCAAATTTGGTTGTAACTTCTCGAATATAGATCGTTTTTCGCCCAGATTTTGATATGTTGCAGTTTAGAATGTACTCTTTCCTTCTGAGTCGATAAATTTTCGTTTTGAGAAGTGCATCACTGCGTAAAACAGCGATAAAAACAGGCATGTCATTTTTCCTCATTTTGCGTGTAATCTCTATGGGACATGACTTTTTGTCAAAACTAGATTCGGCATTCCTCTATTTCGTGAGCCATATCTCCATTTTTTCTTGTCGGGTTTCCCTGAGCTTTGAGTATGTTGTAGCTGAGATCCTACGCTTTCGGAATGTTTCCTCCATTTTTTGATAAGATTCCGGGATCATGCCTGTTTTTCACTTGCAAAATTGGTATTGTAATTCTCAAAATTGCTTACGTGTATTCTCTATGGGGAATATCGTGGCTCAATGGATAACGCATTTGACTTGCTTTCTAAAGGGCGCAGGTTCGAGTCCTGGGGTAAACAAGATTTTTTTTTCCATTTTTTCCCCCTTTTTTCTTTTTACCACCTCGTACATGATCTTTCATGATAATCTAATGGTATAAAAGTTAAAATTTAGCAAGATAAACAAGATTTTAATCACCTTTTTTCATATCACATGTATTGTCATACATCAAAGAGACCCTTTTCAGTGCTTTATCATCTCCCGTCTTTCACAAGTATTCCATCCATAATGAGCATTCCGTTGTCATCATGAAGATCATATTGATATGCATGAACATGGTAATAGTGATCGTGATGGCGATTAAAAAGACAGACCACCTAATTCGTCCGCATGACGAATTAAATTCTAGTTTCAATTTCTTATTTCTACCTTTATTTATTTATTTTCAACGATTTTCTTGTCGCCAAGTTATCTCAAAATAGACTTGATCAATTTCATTGAATTTCATGTCATTTAGATAGGATCTGTCATGGACACGTCAAAATAAGCTTTTCAAGGTCATCAGGTCATGATGATGTCATCTAGGCGCCATTTTGTAAAATCACATTATCAATCATATCTCCATTATCAATTATCAAAATTTAACAATATTTACATCAACTTCAGGTCAAGGGTCATCAGGTCATGTCATGAAAGTCACGTGGAGGTCACGAAGCGCGTCAACATTTCAAAATGCTCAAAATCACTTTTTGACCAAGGTAGAGTACGTTTCAGGTCATATTAAGCATTTCAAAAATTTGCGCGCGCGCACGCATGCGCGCGCGTTTCCGCGCGTAACGCCTTAACGCAGTGCTAAAACACCGTTTTTTGTACATAATTGCATTGATAATATAATTCTGAGCAATTTAATACCCAATTTAGCTCTCTTTGACCATTAATAACGAAATTAACACCCGTTAAAGTTTGCAGCACGTGTGCGCGCGAGCTCTCACTATAGGCCATATATGGGCAAAAACATGCCTATTGAAAATTCACTGTAGCTCTTTAAATAGTCCATTGACCCCTAATTTTTTGATATATCGATAGAGTATGAGTTGTAAATTTGATTTCATGTCATCAATGTCCTTAAATTATATCATGACGTCATCAAAATGGCGCCTAAACTAAAAAAAATATTTTTTCAAAAATGACGTCATCAAATTTATGCAAATTTGGTTGTAACTTCTCGAATATAGATCGTTTTTCTCCCAGACTTTGATATGTAGAAGTTTAGAATGTACATGAATTTTCGTTTTGAGAAATGCATCATTGCGTAAAACAGCGATGAAAAGAGGCATGTCATTTTTCCTTATTTTGTGTATAATGTCTATGGGAATTGACTTTTTATCAAAACTAGATTCGACATTCCTCTATTTCGTGAGCCATATCTCCATTGTTTTTTGTCAGTTTTCTCTGAGCTTTTAGTATGATGTAGCTGAGATTCTGAGCGTTCGGAAATTTGCCCTCCATTTTTTAATCAGATGCCGGGATCATGCCCTATTTTCACTTGCAAAATTGAATTTGTAATTCTCCAAAATTTCTTACGTGTAATCTCTATGAGGAATATCGTGGCTCAATGGATAACGCATTTGACTTGCTTTCTAAAGGGAGGAGGTGCGAGTCCTGGGGTAAACAAGATTTTTTTTTTACCACCTCGCACATGATCCTTCATGATAATTTAATGGTATAAAAGTTAAAATTTAGCAAGATAAAACAGATTTTTATTACTTTTTTTCATATCACATGTATTGTCATACACACTGTGAAAAAAAAGAGTAAATTTACGTTGGTCATTTTTTTGTTGGGTAATATATACGTTGGTTATTGTTTTGTTGGGCATTATGTGCCCAATACTTAGGCAAATTTTTACTCTGCCGCTGCCAAAATACAGATGTCCAATTGTTGGGCTAGTAATTGCCCTGCTGAGTGGTAAATGTTGCGAAACTTTACGATCACGAGTTGCGCTTGCAGCATGCTACACACGGTCGATAAGATATGGAGGAGCTTCTAGATGACTGGGGGCTGGGGAGCCTCGCTGAATCTTTCATAGATGAGTTGCTTAAACGTTATTTTAATTTTTTTACTTTGGACTTTACGTTAAGCATAATTTGTAAGGAATTTGTCAGAATAGGCCTACATACATGACATATATCTGACGCTGTTTTGTTTTTGCTTCACTCACTTGAGATATGCACTTGCACTTGTATGCAGCGTTATTGTGCATGCAAAGCACTTTCGGATAAGGTCTCCGGATTGACACGGACCAGGTACACGAAGTGAGTGTAGGCCTTGCCCAGATGTTGGGTTAATAACTTTATTAAAAAGTTGGGCAAATTAATGTCCCCCAAAATGTAGTTCAAAATATTACCCAACAGTTGGGCACATTAATGCTCCAACAACGTTGGGTAAAATATTGCCCAGTAGTTGGTAGGGTTGACTATCGGCCCAACGTTGGGCAAAATATTGGGTAAAATATTGCCCAATTTTTTCACAGTGCATGAAAGAGACTCTTCACAGTGCTTTATCATCTCCCGTCTTTCACAAGTATTCCATCCTTAATGAGCATTCCGTTGTCATCATGAAGATCATATCGAAATGCATGAACATGGTAATAGTGATCATGATGCCGAGAATAAAGACAGACCACCTAATTCGTCCGCATGACGAATTAAATTCTAGTTTATGTTGTATGTATGTCTGTTTTCATTATGATGTGATGAGTTTGGTTTTGAATAACTAAACTTGAACATGAATTTCCTGCTTCAGTTAGCCAAGCTTTCACCTCTGTCTGTTCATCCCCCATCCTTGCCACTAATATCTTATTACCCTCCTCGCACCTATCTTGCTGCCATTGTTATGACCCACTGCCTCAGATACATTCTTAAAATTCATCATATTCGCTTAGAGAAATTACTTCAAAACAACAACCAACCTGCGGATAGCCGCTGATCTTAGAACACTGGTGGGAAGAACAACAAAGAAGAAGAAATTTATAAGAACAAAACATGGATGAAATGAATAAGGAAAAATCATTCCTTATTTTCCCACCCACATTTGTTTTAATTGGGAATGCCGTATTTGCATATGTGAGCTGCCAAACAAGAAGCAAGCCTGCAGATAACACTATCACAAACAGTAATCACTTTACATGTATGAACTGATGTATGTTTTGATTCATCCAGAAAGAAAGACATAATACGAATAGTATTAAATCTAATCATCTGAACTCACTGTTTCGAAAGGGAGAGAAAAGTTTCACATTTGATCCGGGACGCTTCTTCAGCTCATCTAAACTGCTCTCTCTATATTAAATAGTAAGTCCAGATGATAGAATTTCTATTCGTAACTTTACATGTGTATATTTTCCAACATTTTAAGTGTAGAAATAAAGTGAGGTGTCAAAAGCATTTACACAATCCAGTTTTATTTCAAAGTCGAATCGTAGCTGCCCCACATTTATCTCAGTCGTGCACATGCATGTAATCATTCATTCTTTAAATATAATTGTCATGCAATTAATCTTGAATAAGGTTTAATTTTTTACCTTAGAATCCATTGTTTGTTGACATTCAGCTGATAGCCATTCTCCGTCGGAGGTTGTTCCACTCATTACCAGCTCCTTGATAGATGTCCGATGGCATAGAGCATCAGCTAAACCGGGTGTAACTTTACAGGATTTCAACTTTTTTTGGCCCTGTAGATGCAGAATCAACGTGATGGAATATTGTAATTAGACATGTTAGAACCGATCTCAAATGCGTCCAGACAACAAACCTCCATGAGCCTTACCATCTTGTCAATGTTAACACAAATAACATGCAATATTACAAATGTGAAAAACTGGTAATATAATTAAATTCTGATTTGACGTAATGTACATCAATCCGAATCAAAACAAAAACAACTCTATTTTTTCAGGTAAATCATAACAAAATAAACTTGTCAAATATATAAGTTTAAGTCATAATTATTCACTTGTTTTGTTGTTAGTCACATGCTCTCTAGTGCATTCGACCATTGACTGAGTTATTGCCCTAAATACATATTAACTAGTCTCTTAATATCATGCCTTTTTATTTTCATTTTTATATTTTCATATTCTTTTTCGATTCATTTCTCATTTTTCATTTTTACACTCCTCCTCCCCTCTTCTTCCTCCTTCTTCTTCTTCTTGTTCTTGTTTTATCTCCTTCTTCTTCTTCTTGTTTTATCTCCTTATTAGTATCCTTCTTATTCATGTTTTTTCTCCTTCTTGTTTTTCTTCTTCTTCTTCGCCTTCCTCATCCTCTTTTTTCATTTACTTCTTCACATTCCATATTGCCTTTTCACTATCCTAATTTATTTTGAACGATCTGGTCTGACCGCTATACGTCCGTTTTTAAGGAAGTACAGTTCAGGTCGTTTGCCCCCTTCTTTTATGATAATAATAATTGGCATTTATATAGCGCTTTATTTATTATTATTATTTATATACTGCGCTTTTCCTAGAATGGCCCAAAGCGCTTACAAGAAGAAAAGGAGATTATTACAACTATACAAATGAAAACGTACAATCCTAAAAATCTGGATTGGAAAACAGGAAGGTTTTAAGTCCCTTTTTAAATGAAGGAACAGATGGTGATTGTCTAAGAGTAAAAGGTAAGCGATTCCAATATTTAGAAGCAGTTACGGTAAAAGTCCTATCCCCAGCCAGTTTCTTTGTGATTTTATATGTGAGACGGAATGGGTCACTGGAGGCTCGTACATTCCTGCGAGGGGTGTATAGGGTCAAACAATCACGCAGATATAAAGGTGCCTGCTTATTGAGAGACTTAAAAACTAACAAAAGTAATTTAAAAACTATACGATGTCGTATGGGAAGCCAGTGTAACGATTCAAGGAATGGTTTAGAGAAGTGAAATCTTGTTACTTGATAAATTATTCGAGCTGCCCAATTTTGAAGCCTTTGAATGCAATCTACTTGATTAACAGGAATGTTAGAGAGAAGACCATTGCAGTAATCTAAACGGGACAGAACTAGAGAACGAATTGCATTGTTACAGGCAGATTGAGTAATATATCTTCTAATTCGAGAAATATTCCTTAAATGAAAAGTTACAGTAGTGCATATTTGAGAAACACGGTCAACCATTGACATTTCTCTATCAAAAATTACACCAAGATTTTTAACAGTAACTGAAGGGCTTATGGATATATCGCCGACTGTTAACTTCAGATCTGGCAGATTGCGTAGACTGTGTGGAGAGGCCGCTATGAAGAATTCTGTTTTTGAGTCATTCAACTTTAATTTATTAACTGTCATCCAGTTTCTAATATCTGAGATACAGTTCTGAAGTCGAAACAGAGCGACAACTAAATCTCCTGGGATTTTCGGATTAAATGAAATATACAATTGGGTGTCATCGGCATAAAGATGGTAGTTGATACAATGATGTGTAATAATATTACCAACTGGTAGGGTGTATATAGAATACCCGATAGGGCCTACTACCGAACCTTGCGGAAGACCAAAATCAAGGTTAGTGGGTTTGGATAGTTTACCAGTAATGTTAACTCTGGAGGACCATCCTGTGAGGTACGACTCAAACCATGACAGAGCTGTAGATCTCACACCTATTCTGCTGTAAAGACGAGATAAAAGAATTTTGTGGTCCATCGTGTCGAAAGCAGCAGATAAATCTAAAAGTGCGATCAAAACAACTCTGTTACAGTCAAGGGAAAACATGATATCATTTTTAACTTTAACCAATGCCGACTCTGTGCTATGATGCGACCTGTAAGCAGATTGAACAGAATCAAACATATTATTGCTTTCGATGTGTTGAACTAGTTGTGAACAAGCTGCTCTTTCAATGAGTTTAGCAAGGAAGGAGAGATTAGAAACTGGTCTGTAGTTTGACATTTTTATCCAAGTTCGGCTTTTTCAACAGAGGTCTAACAATTGATGAATGTGCTCCTAAAGGGAAACTACATGTAGATAAACAGTTATTAATTATGTCGGTGATTAATGGCAATAACTGAACAAGATTATCTCTTAGAAGCCATGTCGGAATTGGATCTAACATACAGGATGTGTTAGTGAAATTCATAATAAGCTTGGACACATCAGATTGAGTATATGATTGAAAGCTTTCAAAGAGAGGAATAGTTTCGTCAACTGAATCAACAAACCTAGTGTCAGGGACAACATTCAGAGCGTCAATTTCTTCTCTAATCTTCCTTATCTTTTCCACAAAAAATTGAGAAAATTGTGAGCTCAAAGTATATGCTGAGTCATGTATAGGTAGATGACCAGACTTCTTATTCAGAAGAGAATAAATAATACGATAAACTTCCTTACTATCACAAGAACTCAATTTCTCTTGGAAGTAATTCACTTTAGCTACACTTATAACCTTGTTAAGATTATCATTTTGCTCCAAAAATAGTTTTCGGTCCGAATCTAGCCTTGTTTTGCGCCATTTTCTTTCCGCTTGACGGCGGTGCTGGCGGGTAACAAGTGTAGACTCATTGAACCAGGGAGAGCGCGACTTTGGAGCACAGGTTCTTGTTTTGGTTGGTGCATGATCATCCAAAATTTTAGTGATTTCAACACTATACCAATTAAAAAGTGCATCACAATCATGATCATGTGGTCTTAACGATACTAATTCCTCGAATGCATTCATGAACCTTACTTTGTCTAACTTGCGATAATTGCGCAAGGTCTCTGTAATCAAACTAGGATTGGGCTTCTCCTTTCTTAAGGAGAAATGAATCATGTAATGGTCTGATGAACACATTTCTAGCGTATGACAATCAAATAAGAAAGCATCATCACGAGTAAAAATAAGATCTAAGGTGTGACCTTGGATATGGGTCGGGCCCTGGACATGCTGTACCAGCCCAGCAGCGCTCACAGTATTCATAATGTGTTTGACATCATTCTTTAATGCATTTTCCCAATGTACATTAAAATCGCCCATTATTATTAACTTTCCTGGAATCAGAGAAGTTTCTGTGATAAATTCATCAAATTCTGCAAGGAAATCTGACAGAGATAACATGTTCACGGTTGAAGGAGGGGGTCTGTACACAACAATAAAATGAACTGAGCCTGAGATATCTGTAATATGGGCAAATTCAAAAGTTGAAGAAACGAATACATCATTCTTCTTCTTCATTTTTAATGATGTTTTGAACAATACGCCGATACCACCTCCTCGAGTACTAGAGATTCTGGGATAACTTATGAATGTATAACCTGGTGGTGTACACTCCCCAATCACTACATCATCTGTTTCACTTAACCATGTTTCGGTAATAAACAACGTATCAACATCATTTTCTTGTACATACTCTGTTATCTCGGTTGATTTGTTACGAATAGAATGTGCATTCCATAGACATACATTATTATTGGATTGTACTACAGAGCTACATACAATAGGGACTGCCTTAAGATTATCACAATTGATTTCTCTTGAAACCAGAGACTTTGGTTTCCTTTGCCTTGTTATAACAACCGGTATAGGTGAAGGAATACAACTAGGTGTATCAAGAGCTGTGATGTAGCTATCGGTCTTTGTTCTGACTCTATTCTTTTTCGATCTTTTCTTTCCTCGAAGATGAGCCAGGATGCCTAACTCCTTGATGTTCCTCCATACGTCGGGATGAACCTTTCCTCTGTTCTTTGAAGTTTTATTAACAATCCTTGACAAGTCATAATTATAAGTCATTGGATTCAAATGGGCCCATGCAGGATTGCTTCGAAGCAAAATCGACCTGTCGTACTTAATACGCTCTCTAGTTCCGTTAGAGTTCCGCTGAATAGGAACACTACGACATCTGGTGATGTATTCACTAGTTGGTCCTGGATTAGGACTAACATCGCCAGACTGAAGTATCTTGAGCTGAAATGTCGCAGACGAATTGTAGTAATAAGAACTCGAAGTTTTGAGTACTTACAGTGAATCTCCTTAGCTGGGTGTCCTGTATTGTATTCAATTTCACAAGGTAGACTTGCAGTTGACACTTGAAAAGCTAACACAGTGAGAGTGAATAGGCACAGTGTCAATGGCTCCATTGTGCTTCTAATGCAGGCATTCAATAGATAGAAACTGTCCGTTCAAGTTGAGCGACCTTGAATGGTGATAGCTGGACATATAACACACATGTACAAAATGGCTTACAGATTTACAAGCTCAAATCAAACCATGTACAAGAACATCTAGTAATATCTCATCAATACAAGCAAGATACAGTTGCAAATTTGGCTACAAGTATCCTTGCAAATAACAAACCTATCTGGTACAATTATTAATGAGAAACAATATATGCAAACGGTAGAAATTATACACAGCTCAGAGAGCACCAAAAACCATGTCAGCCACGCAGGGCGACTTACAAACTTACGCTTTATCAATCTACGACTGTTCAAAGCGCTTCACAATTACTATTACCCGGTCACTGGATTCATGGCATTCCAAGCAGCCCGTTAGGCGCAAATCTGCTAAACCAACCACAATGACGGTTGTTTCCTACCGGTACCCAAATAGCACCTGGGTGAGAGTGGCAAAGTGTGGATTGACGCCTTGCCAAAGGGCGCTAGGCCATGGTGGGATTCGAATTACACACGACCCTCTGATTACAAGGCAAGGGTCAGAACCGCTACACCACGGCGCTTCCATTTCTTGTGAGTGTTGTGTCAAATTAAAATGATATATTAATTTTGCCGTAATTCCTTTCTTCTTCGTCATTTCCCGCTCTTCCTTTTTAATGGTATATTACATTCCTCCTTCATTGCACGTCTTCCCTGGTCTTTATTTATACAGACTATACGCATAATTTCTCACTAGTTTTTAAGTATTTAATTGACATGTAATTGTGTATTTAATGCAACATTTTCACTTTTGCACTGTCAATAATCTAACTGTCATGGTTGAAGTCAGTTAATAGATACATAAATACAAAAAATAATAATCAGGAGAACATAAAACAAAAACGAAGTAAAAAACTGGGTTTTCTTAAAAAAAAAGAAACGTTGAGGTAGTAACAAAATAATCGTGTTTGTGTGTGCGTGTTTTTTTATTTACGTTTTCGTACCGCTCATTGCTGCATTTAAAAACAATGAACCAGTGTTTTCAAAGGTTTTTCTAACGATCAGTACATGTACCTGATGATGTTTAATTTCGACTTTCATCTTGTTTTCCTTGTTGATGTCCGACACCATCGGATCAAGCTCTTCATCAGTATAACAACAGATAACACTGCATAAATATGATATAAAACAAATAGCAATCATTATCTCAATCGACCAGGTGAAAACTAGACCAGGGACATCTAGACTGACCACCCTAAAGACTGAATGACAGAAATACATCTTAAATGTTTACACCATAAGAGCAATCGAGGGGTGGGGTGTGATGACCATCAGTAAGATAAATAAGGGACTTCGCCCTCCAACTTGGCTCGCCCCTCGGTTCATCATCCGTTGAGCACATTTGAAACAGAAAACATGAAAGAAATGAAAGTGATGTAGCGTTGTGGTATAATTTTATAGTTAAATCTAAATTTTCAGAATACTTATGATCGTAAAACGCATTATTAACAATTATACTTTATTTTTTATATTCATAATAATATTCATGGTATTTTTTTTAAATTGGTTTCGATATTACTAGAATAACTATCTCCATTATTATAACATGATAGCGAGAATGATTATAAAGATGATCACTATTCATTTTATCGTTGTCATATTTACGGTACATTCATCAGCATTATAACTTTTTTCTTTTTATCCACTGACCAATCTTTTCATAGCTGCAAGTAGAATTGTTTTGTTAAGATTCCGTTGTCTTGCCATTATAATTATGCCCATCAATATTTTTCTGCGAATTGCGTAAAGAGAAGACATGTTGGTCGATGTGTTGAAAAGAAGTAAGTTTATTTATTCATTGTGCATGAGCCTGTCGTTCAATCTACGGGGTATAACGAAATGAAACAAATAGCACTATACATGTACCTAACTTTCTGTGTGTTCCGATGTTTCTTGAGGGAGTTTAGGATAATTTTGCATCTATTGTTTCCTATCATAATGTCGCTGAATGCAATATTGATAAGTTGTTGGAATGATTGCAGGAAACATCTTCCAAGCGAGGAGGCATCGCCAATCAATGGGACAGGGCTTCCATAATAAAGATTTTCGCTCAAGTTTGAAAATGACAATTCTGTTATTCCAGAATGGGCCAAGGCGCCTACAGTTCCAGGTGTCACTGTTTGGAGAGTACTGTAATGAAGACTTTCCAGATTTGGAAACAGCCTATCCAGATTTAAGCCATGCTGTACTACATCGTTCAGGAACCGGTGATCCAAACGAAGGTGATGTATTGTGCTACCTGACGTTCCAAGCTGTTTGGAAAATAAAGAGACAACTAATAATATCAATCTTGTCAATACAGCAGACTTCGAAAACAAAATTAAAGATGCAAACTATCAATGTCGATCTTTCTGATACATGTGAATGGTTCAATAGATGGTTATATATTCCTATGTAGGCCTTTTGATATAGTGATTGTATTAATTACTCCCATAAAAAATATTTGTGGCAAATTGGAGCCTATATTTCTGTTTATTGTGCATGGGCTGGAAGTAAATCAAATCTTCATCTTTTCATGAACATTAAAGTAAAGTAGCATTATTTGTATTACTTTTATCATCACTGTTAACATTTTTATCAATTTAAACACTATATATTATTATATTTCTAATATTTGTCATCATTTTATACGGATAGGTAGACAAACTATAACAATGCTAAAATAACAAGGGATTTTCTTGTTGCCGTCTACTCTCTCTGCAAATAATCTTCAATCGCTCTTTTAACCATGGAACAAGTTACCTTGTGTTAAAGCAGAAAATGAAATAATTACATTAAATAAAGTTTTACTTAAATTTGAAAAAAAAGACAGTCATAAACATTTGAATATCGAGAACACTGATGCCGAGGGGATCCTTCTTCCATTGTCCACTGGCAATAGGAACATGACACGAAGGCCCTACTACTATCCTTTTTTAGACTCTGAAAGCATACCCAGAAGATGAACGCTTTTTTTGTTCGTTTTTTGCTGTAGCTGATGGACCAATGTTATCTATTCAGTTTGGTTTGGTTTATTTTATTTTCATTTCAACTCAAGTCAATTTAACAGCAAAATATATCATTACAAAGGTATAAATGAATATGCAAGTAAGTACAAATATGACAATATGACATAGATAAATAAATATGTACAATAGACACGAAACAATATGACCATATTAATGATATTTACAATGAACTAGATATTCATAATAATAACTGTTGACTATTCATGATACACAATTTTGCATGTAATTTCTTTTATTCATCTTTACTATTTAAATAAATGTTGAGGAAATGGAGGGATCCACTAAAAGCAGGGCTTGTTGAGTGTCGATTCCTCAAAGATAAATGCAAGAACGAGCAAAAAAAAAATCCTAAAAATTCTATTGTGATGGATGGAGTACGAAAATGATGGGTGAAAGTGAAAAGAAATGTAACCGAGAAGAAAGATTTGGGCACCTGTGTGGATGAAAGAGAAAGAAAGGGGGGGGGGATAAGGGTGATGGCAGATGAAAGAGAAGGACATAGAGGAAAGAAGAGAGAGAGAGAGAGAGAAAGAGGGAGAGAGATAGAGAGAGAGAAAGAGAGAAGTTGGGTCCTGAACGCTCAATTTGGACTTACTCTATAAAATTCGAGAATGTATTGTTTAGCTTGATTTTAAAGCACTGAGTGTATTCCAGTATCAAAAAGGAAATGTTTTTTGTGCAAGTTGAGTGCGAATACGGGGAAGGTGAAAACGGAGTGATTGTCTTGTTGGGTAATTGTGAATGGCGTTATTTTTGGTAAACATGTTAATTAATATGTTTGGAAGTTCGTTTGAATTCAATTTGTACATGAATTGCCCTATTTGGAAAAGAAATAGATCTGGAAGTTTTAGAATATTCGACTTGTAAAATAAATTATTAGTATGAGAACGAGGAGGAGCATTATGTATAATTCTTATAATGTTCTTTTGTAAGATGAGAATTTTGTCTGTAAGATATTTGTTGGCGTTACCCCATGTCATTATTCCATAATTCAGATAGGGAAGTATTATAGGGAGCAATATAGTGTGAAAAGTGCTGATTTATTTTATTCATTATACCAATATTCCTGGATATAGTTTTCGATATACATGTATTTTGAATATGAATGTTCCATTTCAATTTATCGTCAATCATGAGACCTAAAAATTCGGTTGAAGAGACCCTATTTAGAGGAGTGTCGTCCAAAAGGATGTCTCCAGGTAGATTTTGCAAAGTATTACTAAATAACATAAAGTTTGTCTTCATGATGTTAAGGGATAATTTGTTAGCTTTAACCCATTCAACTACATGTCTCAGTTCACGATTTATAGTAGATAATAGTGTAGTTTGGTTCGCATGAGAATAAAATAAGGTTGAATCGTCTGCAAATAAAATGAGAGATAGAACATAACGTCGGCCTTATGCCAAAAGGGCCTTAACTGCTTTTGGCCATTCCGAGATAATGGCGTTTAAAGGTTTTGGCCTCTCTAATAATCAAAAGTTTGTGGTCGTTTTTTTGCTTTTGAAGCCAATTTCGATAAACGAGTTAAGTTATTAAGTTTTACATGAAATGTGTTAAATTTATTATAAAATATTCAGAACCCCTAAAATCGGGTTAAGGCCCTTTTGGCATAAGGCCGACGAATTAAGAAGATTTATAAAAGTCATTTATGTATATTATAAATAACAAGGGACCCAGTATACTACCCTGCGGAACTCCACAAATTATTGGTCGCAATGCAGAACTGTGATTATCTATTTGTACAAATTGTTTTCTATTCGATAAATATTTCCTGAACCATTCCAAGGTTTTCCCTCTATTTTTTAGTGTGACAACTTTACTAATAGGATATCATGGTTAATTGTATCGGAAGCCTTGTAAAAGTCCAGGGATATTGCAATTGTATGTAAATGTTGATCAACAGCATGTGATAATGTTTAGATGCATTTTAATACCGCTTGAGTTGTATTGTGATTTGCTCGAAAGCCAAACTCTGATTCGCAAAAAAATGTTTGTTTAAGAAGTCTGTTACTCTAATGATAACGATCCTTTCCAAAACTTTGGATAAGGATGGTAACAGTGATATTGTTTTCTAGTTTTTGTTTGTTTCAGATGTGTCTCCTTTCTTAAATATTGGGATTGCTTTCGCAATTTTAAGTGAGTGATATGTTAAAAATATGGGCCAGCGGAGTCGCTATTGTTAAGATTATGGATTTGAGGAGACAGTTATCAATCTCGTCGTGTCCTGAACTTTTCTTTCCTTCTAATCTATTCACTATACCGAAAATTCTCTCACGGTCAGTAGGGACAAAAAACAAAGAAGATGGGTTATTTTTCCTCAGATAATTATCTAATTTATTGCCAGTTGTCGGAATATTTTCTACAAGTTTTTCTCCAATTTGTGAGAAGTACGAATTAAAAGTCTCAGCTATCGCTTGATGTTCTTCAGTAAGATCGTTAGTCTCTGATATAATTTTGATAATTTTTGCATTTTACTGTTTCTGTTGAATGTTCTGTTAATTATTTTCCATGTGTTTCTCATGTTATTTTTATTAAGCTCAAATTGCATTGCATAATAATATTTTTTCGCTTGTCGTAGTAAATTGGTCAAAATATAATTATATCAAGTGTATTTTTCACGAGTCTTATTATTTGGATTAGTTTTGTATTTATAAAACAGATTATTTTTTCTGCTTTATCGATCTTAAGATATATTTAAATCAACATATCTTTCACATACTGATCCTCCTTTTTATCGTCTAAAACGTATAAGATGAATACCATACAAATATCTATTTTTATGCATAAATATCATTACAAACTGCTTCCTTCTGTATTTACCGATTTCTTTTCATATAATAACAACTTACATTCATATCCAACACGGACTTGTCAGAATATTCACTTAGAAAATCCTAGAACACTATTAGCACATAAAACACTTAGACATCATGGGCCTGACATATGGAATACATTGCCAAGTTCGCTGAAACAGTTAAGATTCATTTCTCCTTTCAAAAAAGGTATTAAATCACTATTATTGAATAAATATTCACAAAGTTAATAGGCTATTTCTCTATATCTTATGAAACACATGATTTAAAAAACAGAAAAACAACAACTATAAGAATACAAATAAAGCATACATTATGAGGACCAAGCGCCCCCCCCCCTCCCCCGTCATTATGCACCTGCACCCTTACGTTAAGATATGTAGTAAGAATAATTATCATCGTTTTCTGGGGTTGCCACGCAGTCAAGCTTAGCTTATAGTGGCAACCCCTGCAACCTTCTAATAATCGATGTTTTAATAGAAAATGCAATTTTTTTGTATGTTTTGCTTGTCAGTTATATGTATATTATTATTGTATTTTCTTTGTTAATATGTTCATGAAAAAGTTTTCAGAAACCAATAAATGAAATGAAATTTAGTCACCCATGGAGATCTAGGGGATTTTTTATAGTTACTCACTCGTTCTCTAAATGGTATACAAATATCCAATTTATCCTTTAAAATATCAATAAAATTATCGTAAGCCTCATTCACATCTTCAGAATCACAAGTTTGTTGCTAGTCAACTGTACGTAAATTTTCATTGAGGCGTTCTAATTTTCTGGCATTTAAACATCGAGTTTTTATTTTAGAATTACGACTTTCATCTCGTGTGTTTAAAAGAGTAGTTCTACAAAAAAATATGGTAATACCTCTTAACGCGCAAAGCAGTTAATGAGAGGTTATCTCAGGTCAGACGAGCTGGACAACAACATATCTCGCCAGCGGTACGTAACAGGTGTTTACAAGGAAGGGGCCTGGTCAGGCGAATTCCTTTGCCCTGGTGGAGATATGTTGCGATGCCAAATATGGTATTTTTTCGGACTTCACGAGGAGGCGTGGCCCCAAAAATGTTGCATTGCGAATTTTGGTAGTTCGGACATCACAAGGAGGCGTGGCTAAAAATGCTACGTCGCGTTAGCTGACGTGGTAATTTCGGGAGGGGGCAAAATCCAATTTCTAACAAGTTAGCATTCTTCTTCGTGGAGTCGAGTGGAAAGCATCTTTTATCTCAATTCACCTGTTTTGTGCCACATCCTTCTAATTGTCATTTTAACCCATTCATATAGCTCTTAAAGAACGCTTCGCAGTTGAGAATTATTTTCTTTATCTGGGAACATACCTGTACATATTTTGTGTTTATATCCGTTTGTTGGATCTTTACCGGATTGAACTTTTGAGTTGTTAGGAGTCACAGTTTGCTCTTAGGATTTTTCAATTTCATCGCCACCCCCGCATATTCCAATCATGCCTAAGGTTAAGCCCGGCAAAAAGTTAAGTCAGAGGAAGTCTACTCGTCGTTCGGTCCGAGATGCCGGCAGCCAGCCTTCTCCTGTCGACCTCGCGACAGACGTCGGCCAAGTTTTTAGTTCTACGCAGAGCCCAGCTGCTGGAAGTTCGGCGTCGACAACCAACGGTGAGTTCGGGACAATGGGGGGCTCCTGGCCTCTTGTGACTTCTCCACAAGATCCGGTCATTCGCCAAAATCAATCTCAAGCTCCCCCTTCTATCCCTCCTGCCCCTGCAGCTGAGGGGCTTAATAGCCATGATAATATTACACCAGCCCTACCCTCCTTTTCTTACGCAGCCAGATATGCTTAGCTGCGTGTGTGATGATTTGGGCGGGGAGGTGCCTTCTAGTGAATAAGGAGAAGATTTGGAAGGGTGAGTTTGTAGAGTTAGGTGGATTGCTAAAAAGGGAAAGCTTAAGTGAGGAAGGTTCCCAGTTGCAGGCCTTCAGCCTTTGTGCCTCCGGGTCAGCTTTAATGCTTCGCCCCCAAAGTAAGGCTCCGGTGATCGCCAGCATAGAGCAGTGGACATCTGCGTTCCTTATTTACGCGTCTATATACATGATATACTTGGAGCGACACTGTATGCGTGCGCGTGAGCTCCTCAAGTATATAAATATCGTTCGTGCTATTGTGCGTTTTGGGGGTTTCAATTGGCGGGCCTATGACATTCAATTTCGGTTACGTCAGGCCCGTCATCCACATCGTTCCTGGGCTGTCATAGACACCGAGCTATGGCTGACAGTAGCTTCGACTCCCGGTCGAGCAGTGTTTTCGTCTTTTGGGGGTAACCAGCCCTTTCGGCCATACGATCGACCGGTCGTTTCGGCGGGGTAATTTCCCATTCTCAGGATATGCCAATAGACAAGGGGCAACTCGGGCCCCTGGCGCCGCGCCTGCCCCCTCCCGCTCCTCACCAGTCTGTTTCGCCTTTAACGCTGGGTCATGTCAACGCATTGCCTGCCGTTATGCTCACCGGTGCGGAAAATGCTCCTCAGCAGCACATGGCTCACACGCCTGCAATACAGTCTGCAGTGGCCAAACAGAAACCTAGCTCCAACTCCAATTAAACTTTGCAGCATGCTCCCATTTCTTTAACGGCACCATGATAAACAGAATGCAGCTTTTCTGATTTCTGGGTTTAGGTTTGGCTTTTCCTTGGGTTTCACAGGCGAGCGTCGCTCTGTGTTCTCGCGTAATTTGAAATCGGCTAGGGAGCATATGGGCATGCTGTTGGAGAAAGTTGGTAAGGAAGTTCGTTTATAGGGAGAATGTCAGGTCCTTTCCAAGACCCGCCTTTCGATAACTTTCGCTGCTCCCCGGTAGGGCTCGTCCCCAAGCGAAATCCGGGAGAATTCCGGCTAATTCAGCATCTATCCTCTCCTCACGGGGCTTCGGTTAATGACCACATTTAATGATTCCGATTTATGTTCCGTGAATTATACTTCATTCGACAAGGCGGTTGATCTCGTTGCTCGCTTGGGAACTAATGCTCTCATGGGAAAACCGATATCAAATCCGCTTTTCGTTTACTACCAGTAAATCCCTCCGATTTTGACCTTTTGGGGTTTTGCATTGATGGCGCGTATTACTTTGATAAATGCTTGCTAATGGGCTGCTCAATTTCATGTGCCCATTTTGAGCGTTTTAACACTTTTCTTGAGCCGTGTTGCTGTGAAATTGCAAATTCAGAGCAAATTTTTGCATTATTTGGATGATTTCTTTTTCGTTGGCGCAACACAGCAGGAATGTCGTTCCTTGATGTTTCATTTTAAGGCAATGTGCGAGGTTTTTGGCGTCCCGATAGCGGAGGAGAAGACTGAGGGGCCCGTTCCCACTATCACATTTTTAAGGCTTGAAATTGACGCGGCTGAGCAGAAAGTTCGGGTACCCAAGGAGAAAGTAGACGTGTTACAGGCAAAGCTCATTGATTTTGTTAAGAAAGATAAGCTCTCATTGCGGCAGTTGCAGTCGCTAATCGGCAGCCTTAATTTCGTGTGTAAAGCCGTGGCTTCCGGAAGAGCCTTCCTCAGGAGACTTATCGATCTTACTAAAGGGGTCCGCACCCTGTTGCACCCACAAATGTAATAACGCCCACAAATGTAATAACACTTTACCCACAAATGTAATAATGCACTTTACCCACAAATGTAATAATTTTTGATCGCCCACAAATGTAATAATGACTTTACCCACAAATGTAATAAATTTGAAGGGATTTTTGGCAAATCCGTTCTGAACTAAAATCGTATAGTAATGCGTTCATGTAGCACAAAAGTGCAAAGTCTCTTTTCCTGACCCGGTTAATTAACAAATTAAAATATAAATCCAAAGTCTTTATTCCAGACCCGGTTGTTTAAAAAATTATAATATAAATCCAAAGTCTTTATTCCAGACCCGGTTGTTTCAAAAATAATAATATGAGCCAAAAGTCTTTATTCCAGACCCGGTTGTTTCAAAAATTATAATATAAGTACAAAGTCTTTATTCCAGACCCGGTTGTTTAAAAAATAATCATATGAGCCTAAAGTCTTTATTCCAGACCCGATTGTTTCAAAAATGATAATATAAGTCCAAAGTCTTTTCTCCAGACCCGGTTGTTTAAAAAATTATAATATAAATCCAAAGTCTTTTTCCAGACCCTGTTGTTTCAAAAATTATAATATAAATCCAAAGTCTTTATTCCAGACCCGGTTGTTTAAAAAATAATAATATAAGTCCAAAGTCCTTTCTCCAGACCCGGTTGTTTAAAATATTATAATATAAATCCAAAGTCTTTTTCCAGACCCGGTTGTTTCAAGAATTATAATATAAATCCAAAGTCTTTATTCCAGACCCGGTTGTTTCAAAAATAATAATATGAGCCCAAAGTCTTTATTCCAGACCCGGTTGTTTCAAAAATTATAATATAAGTACAAAGTCTTTATTCCAGACCCGGTTGTTTAAAAAATAATCATATGAGCCTAAAGTCTTTTCACCAGACCCGGTTGTTTCAAAAATTATAATATAAATCCAAAGTCTTTTTCCAGACCCTGTTGTTTCAAAAATTATAACATAAATCCAAAGTCTTTATTCCAGACCCGATTGTTTCAAAAATGATAATATAAGTCCAAAGTCTTTTCACCAGACCCGGTTGTTTCAAAAATTATAACATAAATCCAAAGTCTTTATTCCAGACCCGATTGTTTCAAAAATGATAATATAAGTCCAAAGTCTTTTCACCAGACCCGGTTGTTTCAAAAATTATAATATAAATCCAAAGTCTTTTTCCAGACCCTGTTGTTTCAAAAATTATAATATAAATCCAAAGTTTTTATTCCAGACCTGGTTGTTTAAAAAATGATAATATAAGTCCAAAGTTTTTATTCCAGACCCGATTGTTTCAAATATTATGATATAAGTCCAAACTTAGATACGATAATGATGTTCCGGTGGAATAAAAATGAGAATCGAGCCTAGTCTTCTCTCCAGACCCAGTTAATTAAAGCTGGTGGAATCAAAGTCTTTGTTGTCGTTTTAAATTATACTGAACGTATTGTGAATATACGCGCTATGAGTAAACTGAGAATCAAGCATAGTCTTTTCTCCAGACCCGGTTATTTAAAACTAAAAACTAAAACCCTATAGTAATGCCTTCATATAGCACAAAAGTCCAGTCTTTTTCCAGAAGCAGTAGTTTCAAAAATTATAATGTAAGTCCAAAGTCTTTTTTCCAGACCCAGTTATTTCAAAAATTATAACATAAGTCCAAACTAAGATACCATAATGATATTCCAGTAGAAAAAAAGAAAATCGAGCTTAGCCTTTTCTCCAAACCCTGTTATTAAAAAATTGTAAATAACAATACAACAACAACAAAAACCGTATAAAGACCCCATAATCTCATTAATGCTGGATAACATGGACATATAGCGTAGTCTTTCAGCCAGACCCAGTCATTTGTTTTTTAAAATAAGGCTAAGAGTAAAAATATAAATAACTCCAAATCTAATACCAAGCAATCCTTGAACCTAAGAACATGTTTTTAAAATGAGGTTTAATATGTTATCTTTATTCCAGACCTAATCATTACAAAAATTACAAAAAAAATCTTCTAACATAGGACCCTATCATATTCTCTTGGAATAACATGAGTTGTAAAACGTACTCTTTCCTCCAGACCAGGTTATCTAAGAAATAAATTAAAAAAGAAAATCAAATCTAAAACCAATTTTTGAAATTTACACCCAGTAAAAAATATGTCTGTACCCCACACCCAGATTCTTTTGTATAATAATACTAAGACCCCTACAAAACATTGTAATTATGCATTTGCAAAGAAAACGTCCATTTTCCAGACTTTATTATTATTTAAAAATAAAATTGTCTAAAACAAATACCCAATAATCTAACTACTGTGGAATAACATGGAGATCGATTGTAGACTTTCCTCCAGACACAATTATTTCAAGAATAAAAAAAACAATAAAACCCAACCCCCAATATTGAAAAAAAATCAAAGCTGAGACCAATCTTTAAAATTAAACCCAGTTAAAATTCTTGGGTTTAGAGAGTTGTCTTTACCCCACATCCAGTTCTCTTAAAATACAAATTAAGCAAAAGATTAATCTAAAAACTTAGACACCAGCATCTCCCAAACTATAAAACCCTGTGATAAGGCATACCGTAAGTTGGTATACAACTTGTTTTTGTTTGATGGAAGTGAAATAAATAAAATTGAATTGAATTGAATACCACAAAAAACGTCAAATTAATAAAAGGTGTAAATATTCAGATCTGAATGGTACGCGCCTTAAAAACCCAAAATAACAACAACAACGTTATTCTACATCAATGATATTGTGGCGTCTTTGTTAATATAGTTTGTCTGTTTTTATCGTTTCTAATAATTTCCTATTTTGAAATAACTGCATGGGTCTAGAGCAAAGACTACACCATATTTAAAGACTGGGCGTTGTGGCGTGCGCCTGTAATCAAAGCTATGTGGGGAAGTTACAATTGATGCAGAGGTTCGAGGTTCGAGCCCTGGTCACGTCTTTCGGATTGTGACGTTAAAGGTCGGTCCCAGACGTAAATAATCATATCTGATTGAGACACGTCTGACAAAACTCAAACACACACACACCCACACACGTTTGCCCCCTGGAAATATTAAACCTCAAGATGTTGATGGACCTGAATCCATCGACGGGACAGCCTAACTCCGTAACTCTGGTACGGGTGTGGGAGGGGGCTCTTCTTTCTTTGCCTGTCTCTCTTTCAGTCATTTCAAATCAGTTTTTTCCTTTCTTATCACTTCTTGATCACATAAATCCTCTCTCTCTCTCTTTACTTAACGGGTCAATATAACCCCAGAAAATATATCTTAGGCCACTGAGATTATTGGAATTGTAACTAATAAAAAAAATGCTGAATATATTACAAATGGTGCTTGGTACACTGAAAATTCAAAGTACCGAAGAACTTGTTAAAACTTTATCCCCTCTTGCTAGAATGAATTTCTTTTATATAATATCTCATAGATCGTCGATCAACAACCTTATCGTTTACGGGAAGTAATCCCCATATTGTGTGCTGATATCTTATTCCTCAGTTTTTAGTTTCATATGTATTTAAAGGTTTTGTGTTTTTTTTTCATAAAAAAAGGAATGAATATACAGGAAATAATAATAATGAACAAGTGGAATGCCTCTGACCGTCTCACCTGCATCACGCGATTCAACATAGCAGCAGTGCTGACTTCGAAAACTACTATAACTCGCACAAGATGTTAAGTGATACTTGGTTACTCTTATTTCCACGTTTTATGAACTAGACCAATACACTTACAGAGATAGGATGGTAATTCAACAAATACCCCCAATGTGGCCAAAATTCATTGACCTCACATTACCTTTGACCTTGATCATGTGACCTGAAACTTGCACAGGATATTTAGTGATACTTTATTACTCTTATGTCTAAGTTTCAAAAGTCAGATCAATAAACTTGCAAAGTTATGATGGTAATTCAACAGATACCCCATTATGGCCAAAGTTCATTGACCTTTGACCTTGGTCATGTGACCTAAAATGCACACAGGATGTTCAGTGATACTTGATTACTCTTATGTCCAAGTTTTATGAACTAGACCAACATACTTTCAAAGTTATGATGGTAATTCAACAAAAAAAAACCGTGAATTCGGCCAAAGTTCATTGACCCTAAATGACCTTTGACCTTGACCATGTGACCTGAAACTTGCCCAGGGTGTTCAGTGATACTTGATTACTATTATGTCCAAGTTTCATGAATCAGATCAAAAACCTTTTTAAGTTTTGATTGTAATTCATCAGATACCCCCAAATCGGCCAAAGTTCATTGACCCTAAATGACCTTTGACCTTGGTCATGTGACGTAAAACTCATGCAGGATGTTTGATGATACTTGATTAACCTTATGTCCAAGTTTAATGAACTAGGTCTATATATTTTAAAGTTATGATGATATTTCAAAATCTTAACCTCAGGTTAAGATTTTGATGTTGATTCCCCCAACATGGTCTAAGTTCATTGACCCTAAATGACCATTGATCTTGGTCATGTGACGTGAAACTCTAATAGGATGTTCAGTAATACTTGATTAACCTTATGGCTAAGTTTCATGAACTAGGTTCATATACTTTCTAAGTTATGATGTAATTTCAAAAACTTAACCTTAGGTTAAGATTTGATGTTGACGCCGCCGCGGCCGTCGCCGTCGGAAAAGCAGCGCCTATAGTCTCACTCTGCTATGCAGGTGAGACAAAAAGCAGTAATAAAAATAATACTAAATAAAAATAGTTACCCTACTTCTCATACAGTGGGTGGCAAAAATAGTCAATAATGACTTATTGCCAAATAAAAACATGGAATGGAATGGTTATCCCCTCTTGTTAGAATGTTTTTCTTTTATACAATATATCATAGATCGTCAATCAACAACTTTATCGTTTTCGGGAAGTAATCCCCCTATTGTTTACTGATATCTTATTTCTCAGTTTTTTTTCATATGGATTTTAATGTTTTGTTATTTAGGTGTTTTCAAAGAAAGAAGGAAAGGAAGGAATATACAAGAAATTTTTTTTCTTAAAGGACAAGTCCACCCCAACAAAAACTTGATATGAATAAAAAGAGAAAAATTCAACAAGCATAACACTGAAAATTTCATCAAAATCGGATGTAAAATAAGAAAGTTATGGCATTTTAATGTTTCGCTTCATTTCACAAAACAGTAATGCACATCTCGGTCGGTATGCAAATGAGGAACTGATGACATCACTCACTCACTATTTATTTTGTATTTTCTTAAATGAAATATGAAATATTTTTATTTTCTCGTCATTGTCATGTGAAATGAAGTTTCATTCCTCCCTGCAACACGTGGAAATTTATTATTTTAACATTTTGTGCTTTAGGCAAGGAGGTCCTAATCGTCAAATTCGTAAAAATTGAAATAATGTATAATTCAAACAATGAAAACCAAAAGAAAGAGTGAGTGAGTGACATCATCGACTCTCTCATTTGGATGTAGCTGGCTCGTTCATATAACTATTTTGTTAAAAATAAAAAAAACTTTGAAATGTCATAACATTCTTATTTTACATTCGATTTTGATGAAATTTTCAGGATTGTGCTTGTCTGATTTTCTCTATTGATTCAAATCAACATTTTTCTGAAGAGACTTGACCTTTAATGGTTGCAGGGTCTTTGTTTTGTTGTTGTTGTTGTTGTGTTTTTAATGACTTTTATAACTGGGTCTGACAGAAAGACTACGCTACATTTCCATGTTATTCAACATAAATAGGATCGTGGGTCTTTGTTTTTTTATAATTATTATAATTTTTGAAATAAATGGGTCTGGAAAAAGACTTTGGACTTATATTATAATTTTTTAATTAACCGGGTCTGGAAAAAAGATTTCGCATTTTTGTGCCATATAAACACATTACTATAAAGTTTCAGCTTTTAGTTACCGGGTCTGGAGCAAAGACTATGCTTGATTTTCAATTTAACATTAGCGTCTGGAGAAAGGACTAAGCTCGATTCTGATTTTTATTCCACTGGAATATCATTAATGTATCTCATTTGGGACTAAAATTAAAAGACTTTGGATTTATATCATGATTTTTTTAAACACCCGGGTCTGGAAAAAAGATTTTGGATTCATATCAGGATTTTTGAAACAACAGGGTCTGGAAAAAGACTTTGGACTTGCATTATTATTTTTTAAACAACCGGGTCTGGAATAAAGACTTTGGACTTATATAATCATTTTTGAAACAATCGGGTCTGGAATAAAGACTTTTGGCTCATATGATTATTTTTTAAACAACCGGGTCTGGAATAAAGACTTTGGACTTATATTATTATTTTTTAAACAACCGGGTCTGGAATAAAGACTTTTGATTTATATTATAATTATATAAACCTGGAGTTTTATCAGGCCACAAATCCAGTTTACTTTTGCTTTTTCTGTTGCAGCTTACTGTAGCAGAAGAAAGAATCAGAACGTAATCAAAAGAAAAATAAATTAATCTTTTTAAAAAAGGAAGGGAAACAAAAAAGAAATAAAAGAAAAAAGAGAAAAGAAAAGAAAAGAAAAGAAAAGAGAAAAAGAATTCATGAAAAGAAAAAAAAGAAGAAATATAAGAAGAAAAGCAAAGAAAACAGAAGAAAGAAAAAAAGAAAAGAAAAGAAAAAAAAGAAGAAAAAAAAAAGAGGAGACAAAAAGAAAAGAAAAAAAAAATAAAATGAAAAAGAAAAGAAAAGAAAAAAGAGAAAAAAAGACAAAGAAAATAACAGAAAAGAAAAGGAAGGAAAAAAAAAAATTAGAGAGAGAAGGAAAAAAGGAATGGAAAAAAATATATAATAAGCTACTGAAAATGAACAAAAGCTGTGGCAAAAATAGTCAATCCTGACTGGTTGCCAACCAAGGAAAGAAGAAGAAGAAGAAGAAATTTTTGAAACAACAGGGTCTGGAAAAAGACTTTGGATTTATATTATAATTTATGAAACAACCGGGTCTGGAGGAAAGACTTTGGACTTATATTATCATTTTTGAAAACAATCGGGTCTAGAATAAAGACTTTTGGATCATATGATTATTTTTTAAACAACCGGGTCTGGAATAAAGACTTTGGACTTATATTATTATTTTCTAAACAACCGGGTCTGGAATAAAGACTTTTGATTTATATTATAATTTTTGAAACAACAGGGTCTGGAAAAAGACTTTGGATTTATATTATAATTTTTGTAACATCCGGGTCTGGAATAAAGACTTTGGGCTCATATTATTATTTTTGAAACAACCGGGTCTGGAATAAAGACTTTGGGCTCATATTATTATTTTCGAAACAACCGGGTCTGGAATAAAGACTTTGGATTTATATTATAATTTTTGAAACAACCGGGTCTTGAATAAAGACTTTGGGCTCATATTATTATTTTTTAAACAACCGGGTCTGGAATAAAGACTTTGGGCTCATATTATTTTGAAACAACCGGGTCTAGAATAAAGACTTTGGATTTATATTATAATTTTTGAAAAAACCGGGTTTGGAATAAAGACTTTGGACTTATATTATAATATAATTTGTTAATTAACCGGGTCAGGAAATGAGACTTTGCACGTTTGTGGTAATGAACGCATTACTATACGATTTTAGCTTAGAAAGGAGTTGTCAAAAATCCCTTCAAATTTATTACATTTGTGGGTAAAGTCATTATTACATTTGTGGGCGATCAAAAATTATTACATTTGTGGGTAAAGTGCATTATTACATTTGTGGGTGAAATTATTACATTTGTGGGTAAAGTGTTATTACATTTGTGGGCGTTATTACATTTGTGGGTAAAGTGTTATTACATTTGTGGGCGTTATTACATTTGTGGGCGATTATTACATTTGTGGGTGTAACACACCCCCAACCACCGGATAAGACTTTCACGCGGCGCGAAAGAGGACATGCAGGCCTGGCTTAACTTTCTGTCCGATTTCAATGGCACGGTTATGTTTTCACACTGAACATGGGTAACTAATGCTCATTTTCAGTTCTTTACTGACGCTGCGGGTAGCATTGGCTTTGGTATATCCTTCCAGGATAAGTGGGCTCAAGGGAGATGGCCAGCTGAAATACTGGAGAAAAATTATTCCATTGCTTTTCTAGAGCTTTTCCCAATAGTAGTCGGTATACGTATGTGGGGGGCTCTGCTAGCTAATTCTAAGGTCTTATTTTGGTCAGATAATCAAACAGTTGTTCATGTTGTTAATTCCTTAACTTCGAAATGTCCTAGTGTTCTTTGTTTGGAACATAATATTATGTTCAAAGCACGTTACGTGCCAGGCTCTCGCAATGAAAAGGCTGATGCCCTCTCTCGTTTTCAGATGGACAGGTTTCGCAGGTTAGCTCCAGGCGCAGATCTGGCTGGCAGCAAGCTTCCCGCCCATCTTTGGAGCAGCTTCGTATAGAGAGAGAGAGCATCTGTTGTTTTCTTCGCGGGCGCACAGCACTCATCATACTTATAGGAACGCTTGGTCTGTGTTTAAGCAGTTTCGGCTGCAATATCATTATGATATAAGTATAGCTCCTGACGTTGAGCAGGTTGCTCAATTTATTGCTTATCTCTCTTGGAATGGGTATGCAGGGGCAACAATAAGTACTTATATTTCAGGCCTGGCTTTTACGATGCAAACATTGGGTTGGCCTGACGTGACTGACGCTTTTGTAATCCGGCGGCTGGTAGACGGGTGCAGGCGGAAAAACGCTCGCCGCGATACCCGGTGTCCCATTACTCTACCTATTCACAAATCCATCCTAAATTCATCGGCTCACGTATGTGTTAATACGTATGATTTGGCATTGTTTCGGGCTGCATTTTTAATCGCTTTCTTTAGTTTTTTCTTCGAGTAGGGGAGTTCACGTCTCGATCTAGACATGAACCCGTTCCTTTATCAGAAAAAGATGTTATTATTCAAGGGATGGGTAATCAAGCAAAATTGCGCATTATGATCGCGAAGTCTAAAACAGATCAAACTAGACGTGATGCTCGATTTTAATTCCACAGAATGTTGTTTCGTATTTATGCCCACTTCGCGCTGTAAATGATTACCTCGCTCTGCGGAGCTCGTGCGGCTCTGCCCTTTCCGTCATTTTGACTCGTCACCCCTAACGAGGCACAAATTTGGCCAAGTTTTAAGACGTGCCATTACTTTTTGCGGTTTACCCGTTGCTCACTTCTCTTCCCATTCTTTCCGTATTGGGGCTGCAACTTCTGCAGCCATGGCGGGTGTTCCCGATGTTTGCATTCAAAATATGGGGCGCTGGGCTTCCAACACACACAGATTGTATATTCGACAACCTCTCCCCCCTTAATTTAAGCAATTTTTGCCAGTATGTTTATCGCCTTTCTGTTTTAAATACCAGTTCGTGCAAAATTTAATATCGACCTAATGTTTTATGAATTTGTTATTGACAACCCTCTAACAAGCAGTAGATATTAACTTTACTCTCTCTCTCGCTTGTTGCCATGGTGACGGCGATGGTTACTTTACCCATTAATAGCTCCATGGGCGCAGGCAGACTTGCTCGCCCACTGTTATTAGACTGTGGGCTTTGCTACTCTTATCATGTTTATGGTAATTATGTAACCCTCCCCCCCCCCTTAGAATGCACAATTGGTGCCGCTGTTTCTTTCCTTTTCTCTCTTCCATGTGCAGTTATTTGGAGTTTCAACGTGGGCCGTGTCAGCATTCCACGGAATCGTACGAGAGGAAGGGGACGAATCACCTTTCGCTGACGTGGTCAGTCCCGCTCTAAATGGGGGCGGACCCTCACAACTCGGCGCGTGCCCGAGTCCTAAAGCTTAAAGGAGAAATATATTGATTATGAATGTGGTCTTATTATATATCAATGGAAAGGTAATGATGTGGGGATCATCAGTGGGTCATTCAAAAATACCGAAAATAATACAAAAAGGTGAAAATCGCCGATTAAAAAACGCTAAAATGCCCCTCCGAAATATGCCTCGCATCGGTCTCTGAATTGACTGGAATTTGATGACGTCACTGTCTGTACGAGAGGCGTGATTGGCTCTCCAAAGGGAAGCTCCACTTGCATGCAAAACCTGTTGCGTGGGTACGTTTTCTCCACACTGTCACTGAATACTTCTATCACGAAATGAAAGAAAACCCAGAATTTTATCTAGATTCGGATTTTCAAATTGATGATTTTAAAGATGAAGAGAATGATGATGAAGTGAACAACACAGTGAGGTAGTTGGAGGTAAATAATGGGGGAACAATGCCGATGATTATGATGAAAATTCAACTTGCCTGACGATCACAAGTAAAGTCATGTACATGCCGATTCGCTACCAACTCATGCAGCTGCTGCTACAAGTGGTAGCTATACGTACACCGCGCGGGCCAAATTAAATCCATGAAAATGAATAACCACATCAGAGAGAGTCTATCATAAGAAGGAAAATAATGATATAACTGTACTTACAAACAAGTGAATAATCCGAATTAACCTGAAAGCAAATCAACTCAACGAATAGCAGCAGACGATATGCACCGACCATAAACTTCATGTGGCTGGGATAGATTGTCACTCGTTCTGTTAGATGTAATTTGTAACTCATTAATTTGACAAAATTACGAAACTCGGGGAATTATTTATATATATAAAAATATAGTAACATCTCTTATTATTTTTTGTATTACGATATTTACCTCTTTTGAAGGAAAACGTTGAGATAAACTAAAATTACTTTTAAATCCCCCCCCCAACATGCGTAGCTTGTATGTCATTGCAAACAAACCATCGCAAACATGCACGTATTCCTTCCTTGCTGATTGAGAGCTGTGCAACACGTGCATAGATCTATTCTCTCAGTCTCAGCCAAGGCGAGCAAACAATACGGCATGTGTTGTTGTGATGGTTTGTTTAAATGCTACGCATGATGGGATGATCTTTTACATCTAATTTTAATTTACCCCAACGTTTTCCTTCCAAACAGGTTTTATCATAATTCAAAAAATGATAAGAGATGTTACTATATTTTTATATAGAATAATAATTCCCCGAGTTTCGTAATTTTGTCAAATTAATGAGATAAAAGTTACATCTAACAGAACGAGTGACAATCTATCCAGTCACATGAAGTTTATCGTCAGTGTATATGCCATATCGTCTGGTACTATTCGTTGAGTTGATTTGCTTTCAGGTTCGGATTATTCACATGTTTGTAAGTACAGTTACATCATTTTCCTTATGATAGACTGTCTGGATGTGGTTCAATTTGGCCCGCGCGGTGTAGCTAGCACTTCCAGCAGCATTAATTGGTAGCGAATCGGTATGTACATGACTTTACTTGTGATTGTGTTGCAAGTTGAATTTTCATCATCATCATCATCGGCGTAATTCCCCCAATTACCTCCAACTACGTCACTGTGTTGTTTCACTTCATCTCAAAATCATCAATTTGAAAATCCAAATCTAGATAAAATTCTGGGTTTTCTTTCGATCATTTCGGGATCGAAGTATTCAGTGACAATGTGGAGAAAATGTACCCTTGCAACAGGTTTTGCATGCAAGTGGAGCTTCACGTGGGAGAGCCAATCACGCCTCTCGTACAGACAGTGACGTCATAAAAAAACCCCAATTTCGCGGACGTAATTCTGCGTGTTTGAAGCATTCAGAGAGAGAACTTTAAACTAATTAACTGAGTTTCATCCGTCTCCATGATAAATGATGTACACCATCGTGTTCTCCTTATTTTCTCCTTTATTGTGATATATGATTCTCCAGTTTTACGATTTTCAATATATTTCTACTTTAATACATCCGCGAACATGAGGATCGACCCTTGATTTCTTTGTCGCGGAGCGACATCACTGGACAAACAGCTGTTTTACCTCCGTCAAGCAATCGCTGCCTCGGACGTCGCGAACGATTTGACCTTTTTTTATGAGCAGATGTTGTAACCTGAGTACATTATCCAGAACTCACACGTGGAATCATCAGATTTCAAGTTACCGCAACTTCACTATTTAGTTGATAAGCCCCACCCCCCCCCCCCTTTCATAGAACATTAGACTCTTCGCCAGTGAACTGAATGAGCAATATTCCTGCTAGATGGTATAATGCGTCCCCGTTCGTTTAATGCACCCCCCCCCCCTCTTTCCCAGCTTCTTAGCGTGGACCTTGTACATACAGCATGGTTGGAACTATTGCATCATATTGTGTTGTGGCGGCGGGCTGACGATGAGTCATCCCGTTTGGCGGCATTCCATTTTTTGCCACAACACATTATGATTCTTCACTTATTATGGGCTTCCTGAGATAATAATTTTCAGTTATTTAGACCAATTTCGTATATTCCACTCCTCAGGTTATAATGTGAACGGGGCTTGGTTCGTCACCCGATTTGGATGAGGCCACCAGCGAATTCCATTTCGGACCGAACATTAACGTTGCCTCGTTCACATTCTAGTTCGGGGCCGTTGGTGGGGCTTCTGAGCACTAGTTTCTGTTTAAAAAGTTTTCCTGCATAAGCTCGTGTTGCAACCGGGAATCTTTGCTTCGTAGCTTTGCAGATGAATTTTTACGTTTCCCACATTTGGCCAACATGACAAACTGGTGTCTTTGTCATGAATGTGGATGGACTGTTTTAATTTTCAATTGAGGAGATTGGTTTAATAACTTATAATTTTTTCGCATATGACACATCTCAGGAGGCTTTACGTTTATACATGTATTATTATGTTTTAATTGTTGCATTGTATTATTTTGGCTTTATTTGATGATACATCATTTTACATTTCGGTATACATCATTTGGAATATGCTTTTCATAAACAATTTATTAAACTCCACGGAAACTGCATTTACTCGCCTCTCGTGTATTTTGTCTTCGTTGAGATAATGCTCAGATATATCAGAAATAACGATTCCTGATTCTAAAGGCATTTCTTGCATATTAGTAAAAATGTTATCAATTAATGTGGAAGATTGGTCCGTTACTCTCGTAGGTTTTGTTATGGTAGGTAAAACAGAAGCCGAAAAAATCATTTCAAGAAAATCGTGAGGAAATCCTTGAGCATTGGACTGCAAAAAATTGGCATTGAAGTTACCTATTAAGAAACAGTGTTTATTTTGAATAACTGGACTTTGTAAAATGTTTTGGATATCTCTTAAGAAATCATCATGGGGACATTGTGGAAGGCGGTAAATCACCCATATTATAACATTCCTATTGTGTTTATTTTTAACCTCTATAAAAGTGATTCAAGACTGTCATTCATGTGGGTAAGATGTTTTAAACAAGAGTAATCTAGTCGGTCTGGTATATACATACCAACACCGCCCCCTATTCTATTATGTCTGTTGTTTGAGAGTAAGTAATAATCATCAGTATTCAAAAAAGAGTTACTAGAGTGTTGGAGCCACGTTTCAGTCAGACCAATAATAGGGCTACTATGTGAATTAAAATGTTCTAGAAGTAGATCAAGCTGATCAAAATTCTTGTTCAGGCTCCTTATATTTAAATGTAAAAGAGACGTGTTTTCATTTATATTGTTCAAATTATTTGATTTGTATTCATTTACCGTATAGTATTTAGATGAAGCAAACTGTTGTACTGGGTCATTGTCATCAAAGTTAAGGGGCAACTCTTCTGAGCTTGTGTTTAAATCATAAGAGATGCTGTTGTCGTATTCGGGATTATTTATAGCTCTAGTGATTTTCCTATCTGCATGAAGCTGGAACAAAGAGTCGTCGTCGTCAATAGAATTGAAAGGAAATTCCCTTGAAAACGCAAGAGAGACTGAGAAACGAATCCCAATAATACATAAATATTTTTTAGTAATAAATACTTTCAAATTCCAATTGAGCAAGCCAGATAACGATCCCAACATTTGGAAATAGGGACTAGATAGGGCAATGCATGTGTGTAGTGAGATATAACGAAGTGATGAGAAGGAGACAATGATATGAGAGAAAGGAATAAAAGAAAACAAGACATGAAATGAAAACATAACATTTAAATAGAGCATTTGAGATAAGCGAAATTGTGAAACGGCGGTGGTTAACCCCTGCTTGTGTGTAGATTAAGCCATTTTAGAAGTTCCAATTGGTATTTACGAATTTCTGCATGATTAGTAGGAACCTGCTTGAACAAAATTGTAAACAAATAGCCAGAAATAGAAATTAGATAAGTATGATGTCACGAGAAATGCTATTCAAAAAATTGTAATGGCCTGCTCAGTATCTATGCAAGCAAATAAAATCAAGTTTGGGGAAGCGTGATTAGAGTCATAATGAACATATACATTTATTTGTGTTTGGAAGGGGGTGGGTATTTACAGGAGTCTCTGTCATTAACTATTCAAAACTCAAATGATCGTACATATTTGATTCTAATTAGACATTTGGTCACTTAATGAGACGGAATATATTAATAATAATTAAAGTTGTAAATGCAGAGCAAAGAATTTAATTTACATTCCTGAATACGTCACGCATTGTGTTCACAAGCATGGCAAGTGAATTCGTGAATAGATTTAAGCATGAATAAAACATGATAATGCTAAAAGGCAAATGCTGTATTTGCTATGGCATCTATGACATGTACAATGCATTTAAAATGCTGATTGGATTTATGTTATCTTAGTCCAAAAAGGCATCAAATTCTAAACAAATTTAGTGATATTATGTACATCCAGGACTACAATGAGAACGCCACAAATCATACGATCTATTTCAATTGAACTTGATTGTGGACAATCCAAGATATTTCTCAATTACATATCGGCTGTGGAAAATTTACAGAAAATCTCGAAAAGATCTTGGTTGTGAAACATCTATATAATGCTTCTAAATAAAATTGTTTGTGATCTACAATAAGATCCAGGTTGTGAACCAATTTTTTTAGATCTTAGTTGTGATCAAACTACAATATAGATCTTGGTTGTGAACAATCAAAAATGATAATTCATCACATCAAGATCTCAGTTGTGATCAATCTACGATGTAGATCTTTATTGTAATAAATCCACATTATTCAAAGAGCCTGGTTGAGATCGATCTTCAATGTGATCAATCTTAGTTGTGATCAAACTGCAATACAGATCTTGGTTGTGAACAATCACTAATAATAATGCATCAACTCAAGATCTAGTAGTGATCAAACTACAATATAGATCTTAATTGTAATAAATCCACATTCAAGAGCCTGATTTGGATCAATCTTGACTGTGTTCAATCTATAATAAGATCCTGGCAGTGAATAATGCCATTAGACATGTTAGATATTGGCTTTAATCAATCTACAATTAGATCCTGGTTGTTATCAATCTACCATACACATCTCGGTTGTAAAAGTAAAAAAATCTTAAATGAAAATACATTTCAATAAGATCCTGGTTGTGATTAAACTGCATTATTGGTAGTGGTCAATTTACAATATTTTCAAATACGATCTTAATGGTGAATAACCAGAAATGCATCTCATTAAAAACTAATTATGATAATCTGAAATATATCTCATTAAGATCTTGATAGTGAATAATCTGAAATATGTTTTATTAAGATTTTGATTGTAAGCATATTACTAACATCTCACTATTATAGATTCATACGAAACTTCATAATACTTCCCGTACTGAATGGAAATATGAAATGATAAGAAATGGCCATTCCTATATCATATCACTAGAATATTAGATTTACACATTCATCGTCGACGTTGTTTTGGCTTAAAGCATCGTTTATTCAATAGGATTCAATTAGAACATTAGAATTACCTTTGAGGATGAAGCTAGTGTTGCAGTCTCATGATAGAACTGGTCATGTAGAAAGAATGATGAAAGGTCGTTTTCATAACCATAATATTCTTTTATTGTCAGTTCGGTGAGACAAGGGAGAAGACAGAGAAATCTTGCTAGATCACGTGATGCAGTTGGGTCATTATACTCGAGATTACTACCAACAATAGAAATCGATCGGATCTGAAAAAACAAAGAGATTTGAAAAAAATGTTATGTTAAATGCATAACAACAATACAAAAAGACATAGAAAACTAGCTAGATCATGTAATTGAGTTTAACCATTTCTTTTGAGATTAATACAATCAACAGAAGTCTGTTTTAATTTGTAAAACAATGGCATTTTTTGCAGTAGTTTCTGCATTTTATTCAGAAATCAATAAATTGTCATGTTCACACAATTGAATGAATACAATTTAAATGTGACAATTCAAAAGATACCTTGTAAATAATACAGAAAGGACTGATAATTAAATCATACCTAAGCATGTGATATAGTTCGGTAAAATACAGGGGCCAGCTATTATAAGCACAGAGGTGCTTGAAGCAATAGCAGCCAGGAGAGGGGGCTAACATGAAAACCATCATAAATTATATTTGATCAATTGATCGTCACGAAATATGAGTTTTTAATATATATATATATATATATATATATATATATATATATATATATATATATATATATATATATATGTAATAAGAGGGGCGTGGATATATGTACCAATCGCTTTGATTATTGTTTATAATATATGTGTGAAGAGTAGAGTAGAATCAAGGATGAAGCAAAGTATACACTATGTTGTAAAGCTTTCGGCCCTGGCCTTCTTCTTCGGCCCTATATGTCGCACGGAAAGTCACTCCTTTCCAACTTTTATTGCTCATTAGTTCTGCTCAAATACACACATTTTTCTGAGTACGCCCTCTTCGCCTTTAATACGTTTTACTTTGTAAATAACACACGCACGGTACACAACACCACCCTAGTTCAGGAGAATTTGCTATGACCCATGTCAGGTACTTTTCACTTTACTTTTTATTTCTGTTGAGTATGATCCTTAGTTTGTTATTCCGTGTATTACCATTTGATTTCTCTTATTCTTTTGTTTTGGTTTTGATTCAATTTGCTATTATTTACATTTTGTTTGTTCTGTTGCTTATTCTATGATTTGCTTTATTTGTTTTGTTTAGCAAATAAAAACTGAAGAAGGCCAGGGCCGAAAGCTTTACAACATAGTGTATACTTTGCTTCATCCTTGATTCTACTCTACTCTTCACACACACACACACACACATATATATATATGTGTGTATATATATATATATATATATATATATATATATATATATATATATATATATATATATATATGTATATATATATATATATATATATTTTATATATAAATATTGGTAGAATCTTTTTATGATAAAAATGTTATTGCGCTGTGCCACCCCCCCCCCCCCCCTAAAAACAATGCAAAATAACTTTATATAACTTAAATCCTAATGACTTTGACGTCCATTTTAGCAAAATGGTTATTATTATTATTTTTTCATTAACTTCCTACTTTGCCAATCTTGCTGAATATTTTATATGTAAATGGCTACTTCAAGATATTGTAGAGTGTATTGATCCAAACCAGTACGGAAATCGACCTGGATTAAGTACGAATCACTATTTGATACAATTTCTTCATCAGATATCTGCCAATGCTGATGAACCCAAGACTCTATCCACTGTTATACTCACCGATTTTTCAAAAGCGTTTGATCGCATCGACCACAACATTGTTATTAATAAATTGATTGACATTCATGTGAGACCCTGTGTTATATCGTGGATTGTGAGTTTCCTTGAGTGTCGTCAGCAAAAGGTTAAATATTTTGGCCAAATCTCAAACACTAAAGTTGTCAATGCAGGAGTTTTGACTATTGTTGAAAGCCGTAAAGTTTCAGCTCAGTCTAATATACAAAATGCAATCAACGACTTGCATCAATGGTCTTTGAAAAATAACATGACCTTAAACCCATCTAAATGTTTTTCTATGGTTATAACATTTATGAAAAATTATGTTGAAGAAAGTCAATTTTTCATTGGAAATAATAATTTAAATTTTGTTCACGAAGCAAAAATACTAGGTATTCTTATACAATCTAATCTTAAGTGGGATAGCCAGGTATCAGATCTTATAAAAAGATGTAATAGAAAATTGTACATGCTTCGTTGCCTTAAAAAGTATAGACTCTCTTTTGATGACCTTATTTTAATATATAAAGGATACATTCGCCCAATTTTAGACTACGGAGTACCGGTTTACAATGGTAACCTATCTAAAAGCCATGTACTTGCCTTGGAAAATATTCAGAAACGTGCTTGTAAGATAATGCTTGGATTCCAGTATGAAGACTATGCTAACGCATTGGAAACGTGCAATATTTCTTCGTTAGAGGCAAGACGAAAACAGTTATGTTTTGACTTTGCCAGTTCTCTTGCCAAACATCCACAATTTACAAATAGTTTACCTCTCAGGCAGCAATGCAATTATGTTTTAAGATCACAATTGAAATATCAACAATATAAATGCAAAACTAAACGTTTCCAATGTAGTTCTCTTCCATACTTTGTTAATCTTTTAAATAACATGTAATCAATCTAATTTTGTTTTACTTTGTATTTTGACGTTTCCACAGTTTAATTACATCGTTTGTTATCATTTTACCTTTTTACTATGTTAATATATTGAACGTTTTTAATGTTTATTTTTTATTTAAATCTCACTACAATTTTCTTACTGTATACCATCTGCGATAGGATATGGTGTGTACATGTCAAGATGTGATGAACGTGATCTGTTCTTTTCTCCTCTTTTCCTCCTTCTGGTTTCTCCTCCCTTTTCTGTCTCCTCTCTTTTCCATTCTCTCCATCTATTCCCTTACACCTTCACAACTTCCATTTACATTTTTCTAGTTTCCTTCTTTCTTTTCGCTTACCTACCACTGCATTCTTCTTTTTCTCCACTGACTTTTTTTTCTTCTCTAAGATCACATAGTATACATAATAGGTTCGTGTATCCTTTTAAGAAAATGTTACGATACTTTGTATGAGAACTTTATATGTAACTTGCATGTTTGTAAAATTGATCACAATTCGGCCTTTGGCTGCGATGATCTTGCGGTGATTATGGAATTATTGCGTGGGGATGTGCAATACAAACACAAATAAATAGAATATTACTTCTCCAGAAAAAAGCTCTAAGAATAATTTTTCAAACACACTTTAGATCACATACTGATGTCTTATTTTTTGAAAATAACATTCTTAAAGTAAATGACATATATCTTTTCGAACTTAGTCAATTTATGTTTAAATTAAGCAGGGACGATCTCCCCGCCATTTTCTTTAATATGTTCCGTAAAAATGCTTCCGTACACAGCTACCCAACAAGGCAACATCAATGTTATCATCTTCCTTTAACAAGAACTTTATTTGCAAAAAACTCGTTTGTCTTCTCCGGGCCTGCCTACTGGAACTCTCTGCCTCAAGATTTCAAAGAATCCCCTAATGTAAATATTTTTAAACGCAAACTGAAAAAATGTTAATTCTGAAATATTCGTCGCAAACAGGTCAAGCTGAATAACTAAAATAACTAATTTAATTATACTCAACTTTTATGTATATGTGTTTATATTATATACATATAGTCATGTATATTATTTGTTTTACATTTTTTTTTCTTCTTAAAACTGCAATTAGCCAAGTACCTGCTCCTGCTGCCTGCCATATTTCTTTTCTACTTAGTGTATTGCACTGCTCTGTCCCTTCTGCCCCCCCCCCCCCTTACCTCCCCTCTCTTAAAATATTGTATAACGTAAATATTTCTTTTCATGACCAATCAGTTACGTTTTTTCAAGTGCACAAAAATTGTATTTATTTTTAAACAAATTTATTATTACGAACCAATATTTATTTGTTGTAGTTTTAAACTAAGTTAGGGGCTTGCCTCCTGTACAAGCTTTGCTTTTTTCGGCAAGTCCCTCCGTATTACTTTCAAATACAAATGTCATTTCAGATGAATGTATTTACTCAATTGTGTTCTTTAAATTTATGATTATTTATGTATTCATATTATATTTCGTAGTATTTTCCACCTTGTTTTGTTATGTTTATTATATGATTGCTATATTCATTATATTATTGTGAAACGGAAGATAAATAAATCAAATCAAAATCAAATCAAATCTTTTGATAAACCATTTTATCTATCTATCTATTATGGTTTGATACGAAACTCTTATTGTCAAGTCAGTGAGACAAGGTAAGATACCTAGCTAGATCATGTAATTGAGTTTCTTTTGAGATTAATACAATCAGTATAAATCTGCTTAATTTGTAAAACAATGACATTTGATAAAAATGTTATTGCACTGTGATAACTGCCAAATACCAATACAAATAACTCCATATAGCTTAAAATTAATGATAATGTCTTTGACGTCCATTTTAGCATATTGGTTATTATGGTTTGATACGAAACTCAATAATACTTCCCGTACTGATCATGCTGATGGGAAATATGAAATGATCAGACATGGTCATTCCTATATCATATCACTAGAATATTAGATTGACACATTCATCGTCGACGTTGTTTTGACTTAAAGTATCGTTCATTAAATAGGATTCAATTTGAACATTAGAATTACCTTTGAGGTTGAAGCTAGTATTGCAATCTCATGATAGAACTGGTCATGTAGAAAGAATGATGAACCGTAATCAGGATCATATCCATTTATTGTCAGGTCAGTGAGACAAGGTAGAAGACAGAGAAACCTGGCTAGATCACGTGATGCAGTTGGGTCATTATCCTTGAGATTACTATCTTCAATAATAATCGTTTGGATCTGAAAAACAACGAAATGTGATAAAAATGTTATGATAAATGCATGACAATACAAAATGACTCGAAATATCTTATAATAACTCTTTAAAGGATAATGAGTTTGCCGTCCATTGTTGGTGAACGGGGCAGCAAGCACAGGGGCACCAGGCTCGGCCAGGATGTAGCTGGGAACTTTCGTGGTAATGATGCAGGATGATACTTGTATTGATTTAAGATTTCAGTGTCGATTTTATTTATATCTATGCTTTGTAGTTGTTTATATGTATGAACTATCTGTATGAGGATAAAACAAGTCTTCCAATCTCATGGTAGAACTCGTCATGTAGGAAGAGTGATTGACTGTAATCAGGATGAAGTCTCTTAATTGTCAATTTGGTGAGACAAGGTAGAAGACAAAGAAACCTGGCTAAATCACGTGACGCAGTTGGATCATTACTTTTGAGATTGATACCATAAATAAAAATCTTTTGAATATGTAGAAATTTGATGAAATTTTGATTGTGGTAACTCCATCAAAAACAAAACAAAGCTATAATAATAACAATTATGATATAGAGTATTTATAAAGCGCCAAATCCACATTATGTGCTCAAGGCGCTGAAATACATATGGTGTATTAATATTACCCCGGCTGTAGCTGAGCGGCCATATAGGCGCTAGAGCATTTGAGGAATAAATCCTACCGGGTATCCATTCACCTCACCTGGGTCGAATGCAGCACAATGTGGATATTTTTTTTTGCCGTCGGAAATTACGCCATGGCTCGGATTCAAACCCACGACCCTCTGTTTCAAAGTACGAAGACTAATCCAATGGACCACAACGCTCCACTTTATAATTTTTTTTTTAGGAATAATGAATTTAGCAGTAATTTTTTAATTGTATTTATTGATCATTCAGATTATAAAAAAATACTTATCATAATCTGCTTTACTAGAATGTTACACAAAAAAGAATAACATAATTGTTATTAAGAAACAAACATACAGAGGTTACCAAATGCAAAGAACTAGGCAGATAGGCTGGGGCGAAAAGCCATTCATTCTTAATCTCGATCTGAAAAAATTATGATATTCAGACCTAAAAGAGGGACATTAGAATAAATTTGTTTGATTATGATATGTACCACGTCTCACTAAACAAAACAAAAAACAGAAGATGCTCACGCGAAGCGCGTGCTGAAATTTTGTTAATACATTGCCCCCTTACTAGAACATCTTAAGCACTATTTTTTTAAGAATTCATGATGAGCATACATATATCTCACCATAGCCATCTAGAACAAGTGCCACGCGCCTGCTAAACTGCATTAAAATTACATTTTAGCACATGGAAAAGTTCTTGTAGTCAATCTATTCATTGTCATCATTAACACCTCACTAATCAAATTTTAGTTGGCGCGAATAATTGGTGAATATTTATTTTTCTTTTTCTCTTTTTTAATAGAATACATTTGTATTATTATTAATAAGATAATAGAGCTGTATTCAGTTTAGAATATTACAGTAATGAGGATTTGTCATATCGTTTTCATGTTGGGAGCAGGTTGTAAAGCGAAAAAAGGTCGGGGATTCGAGTCCACCCCGGAAAGATGAATAAATAGTGAATTTCGATTAAACGTGCCACATCTTCGTGCGATATAGCATGTATATGGCGGCTATGTTACAATGGGGAACACTTCGTTCCTCGGACAGGACGTTAAATGGAGGCTGCGTGCAGATGAAAGTTGCCATCTTTTTTTACATTATGAACCCAATTCAATGTTCGTAGGAGAACAAAAAAGAGTAATATTTCATAAAAGTATTCTGAATAACACATAAATTTTTAGTGATATGCCTTTTACGCCACTGCCTATTTTCTTGTTACTGTTTGGGGCCACATATTTTCAATTGAATTCAATGCAACATGGAGTGTAGCTTCTAAGGTTCTTCATACTTTCTGTTTTTTTTTTTCTCTCACCTGCATAGCAGAGTGAGACTATAGGAGGGCTGCGGCATCAACACCAAATCTTAATCGAAGGTTAATTTTTTTTGAAATGACATCTTAACTTATGAAGTATACGAACCTAGTTCATGAAACTTCGACATATACTTAATCAAGTATTACTAAACATCCTGCCTGAGATTCGGGTCACATGACTAAGATCAAAGGTCATTCGGGGTCAATGAACTTAGACCTTGTTGGGGGCATCAACATCGAATTGAAATATTGAAATATCATCATAACTTAGATAATATAGAAACCTAGTTCATGAAACATAAAAAAGGGTTAATAAAGTATTATTGAACATTCTGCCGGAGTTTCAGGTCACATGATCGAGGTCAAAGGTCATATAAGGTCCATGAACTTTGGCCACATTGGGAGTATTTGTTGAATTACCATCATAACTTTGAAAGTATGGTGGTCTAGTTCACAAAACCTCGACAGAAGAGTAATCAAGTATCACTGAATATCCTGTGGAAATATCAGGTCACATGATTAAGATCAAAGGTCATGACTGTAAGGTCAATTAACGTTTGCCAAGTTGGGAAATATTTTTTGAATTACCATCATACCTTTGGAAGTTTATTGGTCTAGTTCTCACAAACTTTGAAATAAAACTAATTCAGTATCACTAAACATCCTGTGCGAATATCGGGTCAAATTACCAAGTCAACGGTCAATGAACTTTGCATATGTTGGGGGTATCTGTTGAGTTACCATCGTAACTTTAAAAGTTTATGGATCTAGTTCTTAAAAAAATAGAAAAGTAATCATGTAGCACTATGTAGCACTATCTCATGCGACGCATGATATAGTGCTACATGACCTCTCGCCGAGTTTCAGGTCACATGGCCAAAGTCAAAGGTCATCTAAGGCCATTGAACTTTGGCATTTTAGAAGTAATCATTAGATTGCTGTCATAACTGTCAAAGTTTGAAGATACATGTATAGTGTACAAAATGTAGATATAAGGGTAATCAAGTATCACTGACAAGTCTTAGGTCGCACGATCAAGATCAAACGATATTTATTGTCAATGAAAGTAGTATTTTATCATTATGTGAATTCTATAGTAGTTTTCAAAGTCGACACTGCTCCTATATTGAATCACGCGATGCAGGTGAGAGGGAGGCGCTCCACTTGTAATAAATTTATTCTTGGTCATTAATATACAGAAACCGTGCATACGACTTGAATGAATGCGTGCGAATTCCACTGCTGTGCGGACTGACTGAAGAGGGCAAAATAAACTTGAATTAAGTGCGTGAGGTACGTGAGCTAGCCAAATATATATTTCTAATATATAAATCAATTTGTTATGACAGATTTTGTCATGATGTTTAACACATACATCAAATTCAGTTGCAAAAAATGATTTATCTATTTAAACCGCTATTTTTGGCTCGGTCGCTTCCCTCGCAAACAGCATTCTTAAAGTATTTTAGCCCTTTATGTCATGTCTTGCCCCGAAAATTTTAGTCTCATTACGCCTCTGAGCTCTGCCCAAGCTAAAAGAATGATAAAAAATAAAAAGATCCCTTACAAGAGAAAAAAAACAGCCCCAAACCATGAATACAGATCGACACCCATAACTTGCCAGTATATGCTACAACCATGACAACAGTGATTTATTTTCAACCTACCACGATGATTAACATCTTCCGTACTATTAACTCTATTCATGTTCAAAAGATTATCCAAAACTTCAGTTCTTGACAGATTATGATTATTTTCCTTCAATATGTATTTTAAGTTGATGTATTTGTATTTAAGTTGATGACCTACCCAGAATGTATGTTGTTTAGTATGTGCATAATGTGGGTTGATGTCGTTGTGTGTATATGTGTGTTTGTAATAGTTTTCAATTCTATTTTTAGCATCCTAACCATATGTATATTTTGTCTTTTTTGTATCTTGTATATTAGTATATCCTATATGTTTTATATTAATATACCAGGGTCCTAATCACAATCTTTGCATTTAAAGGGGTCCTTAAAACCAATTCGTCTATGCTACATGTATAATCTAATTGATGTATGTCTACGTACTCATTTATCTTGTATGTATGTCTGTTTTCATTATGATGTGATGAGTTTGGTTTTGAATAACTAAACTTAAACATGAACTCCTTGCTTCAGTTAGCCAAGCTTTCACCTCTGTTCATCCCCCATCCTTGCCACTAATATCTTATTACCCTCCTCGCATCTATCTTGCTGCCATTGTTATGACCCACTGCCTCAGATACATTCTTAAAATTCATCATATTCGCTTAGAGAAATTACTTCAACACAACAACCAACCTGCGGATAGCCGCTGATCTTAGAACACTGGTGGGAAGAACAACAAAGAAGTAGAAATTAATAAGAACATAACATGAATGAAATGATTAAGGAAAATCATTCCTTATTTTCCCACCCACATTTGTTTTAATTGGGAATGCAATTAATCTTGAATAAGGTTTAATTTTTTTACCTTAGAATCCATTGTTTGTTGACATTCAGCTGATAGCCATTCTCCGTCGGAGGTTGTTCCACTCATTACCAGCTCCTTGATAGATGTCCGATGGCATAGAGCATCAGCTAAACCGGGTGTAACTTTACAGGATTTCAACTTTTTTTGGCCCTGTAGATGCAGAATCAACGTGATGGAATATTGTAATTAGACATGTTAGAACCGATCTCAAATGCGTCCAGACAACAAACCTCCATGAGCCTTACCATCTTGTCAATGTTAACACAAATAACATGCAATATTACAAATGTGAAAAACTGGTAATATAATTAAATTCTAATTTGACGTAATGTACATCAATCCGAATCAAAACAAAAACAACTCTATTTTTCAGGTAAATCATAACAAAATAAACTTGTCAAATATATAGGTTTAAGTCATAATTATTCACTTGTTTTGTTGTTAGTCACATGCACTCTAGTGCAATCGACCATTGACTGAGTTATTGCCCTAAATACCTATTAACTAGTCTCTTAATATGATGCCTTTTTATTTTCATTTTTATATTTTCATATTCTTTTTCGATTCATTTCTCATTTGTCATTTTTACACTCCTCCCCTCTTCTTCCTCCTTCTTCTTCTTCTTCGTTTTTATCTCCTTCTTCTTGTTCTTGTTTTATCTCCTTATTAGTATCCTTCTTATTCATATTTTTCTCCTTCTTCTTGTTTTATCTCCTTATTAGTATCCTTCTTATTCATGTTTTTTCTCCTTCTTGTTTTTCTTCTCCTTCTTTGCCTTCCTCATCCTCTTTTTTTCATTTACTTCTTCACATTCCGTATTGCCTTTTCACTATCCTAATCTATTCTGAACGATCTGGTCTGACCGCTATAAGTCCGTTTTTTAGGAAGTACAGTTCAGGTCGTTTGCCCCCTTCTTTTATAATAATAATAATAATTGGCATTTATATAGCGCTTTATCAATCTAGGACTGTTCAAAGCGCTTCACAATTATTATTACCCGGTCACTGGATTCATGGCATTCCAAGCAGCCCGTTAGGCGCAAATCTGCTAAACCAACCACAATGACGGTTGTTTCCTACCGGTACCCAAATAGCACCTGGGTGAGAGTGGCAAAGTGTGGATTGACGCCTTGCCAAAGGGCGCTAGGCCATGGTGGGATTCGAATTACACACGACCCTCTGATTACAAGGCAAGGGTCAGAACCGCTACACCACGGCGCTTCCATTTCTTGTGAGTGTTGTGTCAAATTAAAATGATATATTAATTTTGCCGTAATTCCTTTCTTCTTCGTCATTTCCCGCTCTTCCTTTTTAATGGTATATTACATTCCTCCTTCATTGCACGTCTTCCCTGGTCTTTATTTATACAGACTATACGCATAATTTCTCACTAGTTTTTAAGTATTTAATTGACATGTAATTGTGTATTTAATGCAACATTTTCACTTTTGCACTGTAAATAATCTAACTGTCATGGTTGAAGTCAGTTAATAGATACATAAATACAAAAAATAATAATCAGGAGAACATAAAACAAAAACGAAGTAAAAAACTGGGTTTTCTTAAAAAAAAAGAAACGTTGAGGTAGTAACAAAATAATCGTGTTTGTGTGTGCGTGTTTTTTTATTTACGTTTTCGTACCGCTCATTGCTGCATTTAAAAACAATGAACCAGTGTTTTCAAAGGTTTTTCTAACGATCAGTACATGTACCTGATGATGTTTAATTTCGACTTTCATGTTGTTTTCCTTGTTGATGTCTGACACCACCGGATCAAGCTCTTCATCAGTATAACAACAGATAACACTGCATAAATATGATATAAAACAAATAGCAATCATTATCTCAATCGACCAGATGACAACTAGACCGGGGACATCTAGACTGACCCCCCTAAAGACTGAACGACAGAAATACATCTTAAATGTTAACGCCATAAGCATGATAAGAGCAATCGAGGAGTGGGGTGTGATGACCATCAGTAAGATAAATAAGGGACTTCGCCCTCCAACTTGGCTCACCCCTCGGTTCATCATCCGTTGAGCACATTTGAAACAGAAAACATGAAAGAAATGAAAGTGATCTAGCGTTGTGGTATAATTTTATAGTTAAATCTAAATTTTCAGAATACTTATGATCATAAAACGCATTGTTAACAATTATACTTTATTTTTTATATTCATCATAATGTTCATGGTAATTTTTTTTAAATTGGTTTCGATATTACTAGAATAACTATCTCCATTATTATAACATGATAGCGAGAATGATTATAAAGATGATCACTATTCATTTTATCGTTGTCACATTTACGGTACATTCATCAGCATTATAACTTTTTTTTCTTTTTATCCAAGGTTCAAGGTTCAAGGTTTTTATTCATATCAAGCATACCACACTTTCAACAGTGTCAACAATAATATTATACAAAACAAACAATAATAACATACAATACAAATTATTATAGGTAAGCATAAATAAATGTCGTGAAATATGAAAAGTATATTTAATATAAAAAAAAGTACTAAAATGCATTCTTGTAAATTGTTGTAATATAATGACAGTGAAAGAAAATGTGAGGTGAAGATATGGGGAGCCAAAAGTAAAAGCAGAGCTTGTTGGTTGAAGGCTCCAAGGAATATGCAGTGAGAGTCCCGTAAAAATATCAATACGACAAGAGGGAAAAATAAAAGGGCAAACAAAAAGTAAACAAAAACTAGGGATACACAAATACATATATGATGAGTAGGAAGAAATAAGAGTAGAAAGCAACAAATTGAATTGAATTCGAGCCTGCAGAAAAATGGAAATAAACATTGCTAAGAGTGGGAAATGGAAAATTTATGGCATAAGGCAGCAATAAGATGAATGGACATCTTCAAGGATTAAGACAACCCACGCGCAACGATAGAGGAGCAATGAAAGAATAAGACATAAAAAAAAATCAATTTGGTATAAACCTGTAGAGCAAAGGCTATAACTAATTAAAAAGGTACACAACTGTGTTCGTGCTAAGTATAGTCCTTGAGAAGATGGTGTTTCAGCTTTCGTCGAAAGACATATATTGAGGGTGAATGTAAAAGATCATCATGGAGGGCATTCCAAAATTTAGGGCCTGTAAAAGTGATATTCCTTTTGGCAAATGAAGTTCTTACACGAGGAAGATGAAACAGATTACTTTGCCGAGTAGGATATCCATGGACACTGCTATTTTTTGAAAAAAGGGAGGCAATAACAGAAGGTATATCATTGGCATTTAACTGATACATAAAGATTCCTAAGTTATAGGTATAAATATCAGTAATACGAAGTAGTTTGTTTTTTAGAAATAATGGAAATGTATGAAATAGGTAACCAACACAGTTAATATTTCTGATTGCACGTTTCTGTAGTAATAAAATCCTATCAAGCAGGAATTTTGCCCCATTGCCCCAGGCTAAAATACCATAGTTGAGGTAGGATGATATGAGAGTAAAGTATAGTGATAATAGAATATGGTGAGGAAATTCGTGTTTCAGTTTATTTAAAACTCCCGCGTTTCGAGACAGCAACTTACATAGGTAGTTCACGTGAGTCTTCCACGATAAATTAGAATCTATATACATGCCAAGGAATTTTGTTGACTCAACTAGGTCAAGAGGAGTATCATGTATAAATAAATTGCCAGGAAGTGTTGAGAGTGAATTACTGAAGAGCATGTAGTGAGTTTTATTAACATTTAGAGATAGTTTATTGGCATTTATCCAACTTTGAACCATTTTTAACTCTTCATTTAGAGTATCAAGGAGAGTTTGAGGGTTGTGGTGGGAGTAGAATATGTTGGAGTCATCCGCAAAGAGGATGAATGACATGATTTCAGAACAATATTGAAAGTCGTTTATATAAAGAATAAAAAGCAAAGGCCCCAACAGCGATCCCTGTGGAACGCCACAGGATAATTGTCTTGAGTAGGAATCCTCACCATTAATACTCACAAATTGGTTGCGGTCCGTTCGGTAGCTCCTGAACCACTCCAAGGCCTTTCCTCGTACACCATAATTGCTCAGTTTGTACAATAATATATCATGGTTGATGGTATCAAAGGCCTTGGAGAAGTCCAGGAAAATTCTAACGGTATGAAAAGATTTATCGATTGCGCGGCTAACTTTATCCAAAAATAGAAGAAGGGCATGAGTTGTAGAATGATTTTGTCGAAAACCAAATTGGGTATCGGATAAGATTTCATATTTTGTAAGAAATTTCACTGTGCGAGAATAAATCAATTTTTCCAAAATCTTGGAAAGTGCAGTTAAAAGTGATATTGGGCGGTAGTTTCCGAGGTCTTCTTTACTACCCTTTTTAAAAATAGGTATAACTTTTGCAGTTTTCATTTTTTCGGCACAGTTCCATTAGACAATGATAAATTAAAAACATATGTTAGGGGAGATAAAATTTCTGTGATTGTTTTTTTTTAGCAAAGAGTTGGATATACTATCGAACCCAGCACTTTTGTTTATTTTCAGATTGTTCACTATGTCTAAGACTTCATGCTCAAGAATTGGATCTAGAAACAGCGTTTGAGGGTTTGGCGTTTTTAAGAACTGTTTGAAATTACAATTTGGTTCAGAGACATTTCGCGCCAAATTTGGACCAATGTTGACGAAGTAGTTGTTGAATTCCTCAGCAATTGCAAGAGGATCCTGTACTTCGGTTTCGTTTACTAGAATTCTGGAAATAGGAGTTGAGACTACCTTGGTTTTCAAGACATCATTTATAACTTTCCACGTCTTTTTTAAATCGCCTTTGTGAGCATCGAATTGTGAGGAGTAATAGTTCTTTTTAGCTAGTCGTAATGAAGTTGTTAGAATATTACGATATCTAGTATACTTGGATTTGGTTGTGGTGTTTGGAGTAGTTTTGTATTTATAAAAGAGGTTGTTTTTTTATTTATAGATTTGAGTAGCGATTTGGTAATCCACGGAAGCTTAGGAGTTTTTTTTTATAGTTAGAAACACGGCTTCTGCGGAATGGAATAGAAGAATTGAGGTTATGCATGAAGATATCCATAAAGTTATCGAAAGACGAATCAGCATTGTCTGTGGCATATACAGAGTTCCATTCAGCAACAGCAAGTGCCCTAATAAAATTGTTAACGTTATCCTCCGAAAAGTTGCGGGTCTTAATGTTGTTGGCTGATGCAGGCAGACAGGATGAGATTGGATATGATATTAAGTTATAAACAGGAAAATGGTCCGAAATGTCGCTGACTATAATCCCAGATTTTACGTTATTCGTTTTATTAACAAAAATATTGTCAATTAGAGTAGCTGATGATTCAGTTATTCTAGTAGGTTTGGTAATAGTTGGGACGAATGAATAAGCAAGTAGCAAGTCAAGGAAGTCTTGACAGTCTGAGTTTTCATGATGCTGGAGGAGATTAAGATTAAAATCACCCATAATTGCACAGGATTTGTTAGTAAGAGAGCAGGAAGATAATATATGGTGTATAGATTCAATGAATTCGCTAGAATTGGAATGTGGAGGTCTATATACTACTCCAACTATCATATTACCCTTGCTTTTTAATTTAATTTCAATGAAGATAGTTTCTAATGCATCAGATATTTGCGTCAACTCTCCAATAACTTCAAAGTTAAAATCAACCGGGACATAAATTCCCACTCCACCACCTCTTTTGCCAATGCGACTAGAACAAACAAAGTTAAAACCATTCATAGAAAAATAAGAGGATGGCGTGTCTTTAAGCCAAGTCTCACTAATTCCTAAGATAGAATGATTGAACTTTAGCTGTTTTGTGAAAAAATCCAAACGATCAAAGTTTTTGTTGAGACTTCTGATGTTAAAATGTAAAAAGAGAATATCATTGCCGGAAACAGATTCCAAAGTTGAGAAAAAATTGTTCTCTGTTACATGGTTTGATGAAAAGGAATCGAATGGAGTGTCTTCTGCATCAAAGTCAAAAAGAAGTTCAGGTGTTTCAAAGTTAAGAGAGCTGTTGTCAAGCGAATTACTAGAGGACTGGTTAGTATGCATATACGGTACATTAGTTAAGGTACTACTCATGGATGTGTAAGAAAAATTTGTCAGTTTTAAAAGTTGTAAATTGAAGGAAATCCATAACTAAATGGACAGAAGTAAAAAGAAGTCCATTCGCAATATACGGGGATGTTATCACTAACATATCATGGCGCGTGGGAAGTAAAGTGAATTGTGGGTAAGCAATTGGCAGTGTTAAGAAGAGTTGCTTTTCCGTAACGAAAGAAGGACGTCGATACTCAAATATAGGGAAGGGGGCAGGCTGGAATAAACATAGCGAAGTATACATGAACAATGAATAAGATGAATAAAATGGAACTAAAAATAAGATCATGAATAAGTAAAATATAGGTATTGATATAAATAGCGGGACAAGCACTGCATATTGAGTGATGGCGCACTCTAATTCAAGCACGAGCTGGACTACTGCCATTAAGAATAAATTATTAGATGATAATAACACGCATTATACACTGCAAAAGAAAAGAACGAAGTGCCAACCCAGCAACCACGGCGCCTGCATAACGACTGCACCGCGAGCGCCGATCCGCCAGCTCAGAAATTTAAAGGGAAACCAAACCATCGGAACGGGCCGGCCCATGCCAAAAAGGACAAATCAGAGAACGAGAACCAGGAAAGTCCGAGAGAAATCGGACAAGCACTGAGAGAACTATGGGCACCCAAATACCGCGACCGCAGGTGCTATGGAGATCCCCCCACCGGCAAAGCCATAAAGACGTGCGATGCCACGCGCGAACAACTCCATCTGCTTGACTAAAAAAATAAAAATAATAATAATAATGGGGAGAGCTGCTCACAAGCGACACCACACACCCCCATCGCACCGCCACCGGGAGGACCCCCACAGCAAAACATCAGCGATCGCAACACCCAAACGCCCACAACCCACCCCCCCCCCCCCCAACACCCTACCGACTCCCCTCAAACCACCGTTGGTCCGCTCCCCGACCCCCATTCCCACACAAGCCAGCGCAGCCACCACACAAGCACCCAAAGCGCCTGAGTGAGCACCGATGCAAAGGAGTAAAGCATTATACCAAGAGTAGTTGTACTGAATCTAATCTGGTCACTACATTCAGGAATGTTAACTCTGTTTGGTATCCCAACATAACACGTAATTCTAGCATCTATGATGCTTCAAAAATGGGTGGGGTTGACACGAGTGTTTACACACATTTACACATACAAGAATATATGAAGATCACAATACATTAAAGAAGAAACTTTTCATATGAAGATCTGAGTTATAAATAACTCAATTATACAAAAAAAATTGGTGTTCATACTCGTGGATAAAGATTACAGATTTAGAATGATCCTGTAATAATTAGGTCAGTGAAGTAATACCTTTACAAACTAGTAGAGAGAACAACTATGCATGGAGTTAGAAACAACTCCAACAACACTGAGGAAGTTGTTCACTATTGTAATTGAGAAAAAAAGAGAACATCTTTTACAAAGTAAATGTAGTACAGTGCATGTTGTACTGGAGTTGGAAATATCCAGTGTCAATGTCAGAATACCAATGTCTATAAAGTGCCAAAAAGTCATATCTGTTTCATATCCATGCTTAAGATTAAAAAGCATGGTTGAATGAAGTAAAATAATGAACTATAATAATGACCAATCTTTTCATAGCTGCAAGTAGAATTGTTTTGTTAAAGGTCAAGTCCACCTCAGAAAAATGTTGATTTGAATCAATAGAGAAAAATCAGACAAGCACAATGCTGAAAATTTCATCAAAAACGGATGTAAAATAAGAAAGTTATGACATTTCAAAGTTTCGCTTATTTTCAACAAAATAGTTATATGAACGAGCCAGTTACATCCAAATGAGAGAGTCGATGATGTCACTCACTCACTATTTCTTTTGTTTTTTATTGTTTGAATTATACAATATTTCAATTTTTACGAATTTGATGATTAGGACCTCCTTGCCTGAAGCACAAAATGTTAAAATAATGGAATTCCACGTGTTCAGGGAGGAATGAAACTTCACTTTACATGACAATGAGGAGAAAATAAAAATATTTCATATTTCTTATAATTTTCAGTGTTAGGCTTGTTGAATTTTTCTCTTTTTATTCAAATCAAGTTTTTGTTGGGGTGGACTTGTCTTTTAAGAATCCGTTGTCTTGCCATTATAATTATGCCCATCAATATTTTTCTGCGAATTGCGTAAAGAGAAGACATGTTGGTCGATATGTTCAAAAGAAGTAAGTTTATTTATTCATTGTGCATGAGCCTGTCGTTCAATTATCTACGGGGTATAACGAAATGAAACAAATAGTACTATACCTAACTTTCTGTGTTTTCCGATGTTTCTTGAGGGAGTTTAGGATAATTTTGCATCTATTGTTTCCTATCATAATGCCGTTGAATGCAATATTGATAAGTTGTTGGAATGATTGCAGGAAACATCTTTCAAGCGAGGAGGCATCGCCAATCAATGGGACAGGGCTTTCATAATAAAGATTTTCGCTCAAGTTTGAAAATGACAATTCTGTTATTCCAGAATGGGCCAAGGCGCCTACAGTTCCAGGTGACACTGTTTGGAGAGTACTGTAATGAAGACTTTCCAGATTTGGAAACAGCCTATCCAGATTTAAGCCATGCTGTACTACATCGTTCAGGAACCGGTGATCCAAACGAAGGTGATGTATCGTGCTACCTGACGTTCCAAGCTGTTTGGAAAATAAAGAGACAACTAATAATATCAATCTTGTCAATACAGCAAACTTCGAAAACAAAATTAAAGATGCAAACTATCAATGTCGATCTTTCTGATACATGTGAATGGTTCAATAGATGGTTATATATTCATATGTAGGCCTTTTGATATAGTGATTGCATTAACTACTCCCATAAAAAAAAATATTTGTGGCAAATTGGAACCTATATTTCTGTTTATTGTGCATGGGCTGGAAGTATTACTTCCAGCCCATGCACAATAAAAAGAAATATAGGTACGATCAGGAATCATATCTTCATCTTTTCATGAACATTAAAGCAAAGTAGCATTATTTCTATTACTTTATCATCACTGTTAACATTTTTATCAATTTAAACACTATATATTGTTATATTTTTAATATTTGTCATCATTTTATACGGAAAGGTAGACAAACTATAACAATGCTAAAATAACAAGGGATTTTCTTGTTGCCGTCTACTCTCTCTGCAAATAATCTGCAATCGCTCTTTTAACCATGGAACAAGTTACCTTGTGTAAAGTGAAAGTTTTACTAAAATTTGAAAAAAGACAGTCATAAACATTTGAATATCGAGAACACTGATGCCGAGGGGATCCTTCCACCATTGTCCACGAGCAGGACACGAAAGCCCTACTACTATCCTTATTAGACTCTGAAAGCATACCCAGAAGATGAACGCTTTTTTGTGTTTGTTTGTTTTTTGCTGTAGCTGAAGGACCAATGTTATCTATTCAGTTTGGTTTGGTTTATTTTATTTTCATTTCAACTAAAGTCAATTTAACAGCAAAAGATATCATTACAAAGATATAAATGAATATGCAAGTAAGTACAATATGACAACATGACATAGATAAATATTTACAATAGACACGAAACAATATGACCATATTAATGATATTTACAATGAACTACATAATCATAATAATAACTGTTGACTATTCATGATACAGAATTTTGCATGTAATTTCTTTTATTCATCTTTACTATTTAAATAAATGTTGAGGAAATGGAGGGACCCACTAAAAGCAGGGCTTTTTGAGTGTGGATTCCTCAAAGATAAATGCAAGAACGAGCAAAAAAAAATCTTAAAAATTCTATTGTGATGGATGGAGTACGGGAATGATGGGTGAAAGTGAAAAGAAATGTAACCGAGAAGAAAGACTGGTGCACCTGTGTGGGTGAAGAGAAAGAAATGGGGGAAATAAGGGTAATGGCAGATAAAAGGGAAGGACAAAGAGGAAAGAAGAGAGAGAATGAGAGAGAGAGAGAGAGAAAGAGAGAGGTTGGGTCCTGAGCGCTCAATTTGGACTTAATCTATAAGATTCGAGAATGTGTTTTTTAGCTTGATTTTAAAGCACTTCAGACTAACGGAGTTAATGATGTCGTGACTGAGTGTATTCCAGTATCAAAAAGGAATTGTTTTTTGCGCAAGTTGAGTGCGGGTACGGGGAAGGTGAAAACGGAGTGATTGTCTTGTTGGGTAATTGTGAATGGTGTTATTTTTGGTAAACATGTTAATTAATATGTTTGGGAGTTCGTTTGAATTCAATTTGTACATGAATTGCCCTGTTTGAAAAAGAAATAGATCTGGAAGTTTTAAAATATTCGACTTGTAAAATAAATTGTTAGTATGAGAACGAGGCGAGCATTATGTATAATTCTTATAATGTTCTTTGTAAGATGAGAATTTTGTCTGTAAGATATTTGTTGGCGTTACCCCATATCATTATTCCATAATCCAGATAGGAAAGTATTAGGGAGGAATATAGTGTAAAAAGTTTTAATTTTGGAGAAAAAAGTTTATTTTATTCATTATACCAATATTCCTGGATATAGTTTTGGATATATTTTGAATATGAATGTTCCATTTCAATTTATCGTCAATCATGAGACCTAAAAATTTGGTTGAAGAGACCCTATTTAGAGGAGTGTCGTCCAAAAGGATGTCTCCAGGTAGATTTTGCAAAGTATTACTAAATAACATAAAGTTTGTCTTCATGATGTTTAGGGATAATTTGTTAGCTTTAACCCATTCAACTACATCTCTCACTTCACGATTTATAGTAGATAATAGTGTAGTTTGGTTCGCATGAGAATAAAATAAGGTCGAATCGTCTGCAAATAAAATGAGAGATAGAACATCAGAAGATTTACAAAAGTCATTTATGTATATTATAAATAACAAGGGACCCAGTATACTACCCTGCGGAACTCCACAAATTATTGGTTGCAATGCAGAACTGTGATTATCTGTTTTTCTATAGTTTCTATTCGATAAATATTTCCTGAACCATTCCAAGGTTTTCCCTCTAACATCATAGTGTGACAACTTTACTAATAGGATATCATGGTTAATTGTATCGAAAGCCTTGTAAAAGTCCAGGGATATTGCAATTGTATGTAAATTTTGATCAACAGCATGTGATAATGTTTAGATGCATTTTAATACCGCTTGAGTTGTATTGTGATTTGCTCGAAAGCCACACTGTGATTCGCCAAAAAAATATTATGTTGGTTTAAGAAGTCTGTTACGCTAATAAATACGATCCTTTCCAAAACTTTGGATAAGGATGGTAACAGTAATATTGGTCTGTAGTTTTTTGTTTCAGATGTGTCTCCTTTTTTAAATATTGGGATTACTTTCGCAATTTTAAGTGAGTGATAGGTTAAAAATATGGGCCAGCGGAGTCGCTATTGTTAAGATTATTGATTTGAGGAGACAGTTATCAATCTCGTCGTGTCCTGAACTTTTCTTTCCTTGCGTCCCAGAAAAAACGAAACCGAGATTTAGCGATCATTTATCATAACTTAATCATAAATAAAATAGACAAATGACCTACCAATTTAAAGCTTAGAATCCCCTCTTTCATCTGAAATTACTTAGATTATTTCTTATTCACGCATGAGTGAGCAAAAACAATTTGAAGAAAGGATACCAAAAACTCATTTGGCGGGGGGTATCTGGGTTTCAAAAAGAAAACCACATTTCTGAAAAGTTCAATATCTGCTCTTCAATTTGGTACCTAAATTACAGAAAATGGTCAAGAAATAACAAAGTTCTGGTCATTTGAAATAAGGCTTGAATTTCAATAATTTCATAAAATGAAGAGGTTTTCCAAGCTGGCTTTCAAACTCACTCGACACTCCGTTTTGTTGACGATCAGCCATGCATTAAATCTTTTGTTCACCATGCGAAAGCTTCTGTGGGAAACCGGTGAAAACACGTTTATCTCATGAAATTATGGAAATACAAGCCTTATTTCAAATGACCAGAACTTTTTTATTTCTTGACCAAATTCTGTAATTGAGGTACCAAATTAAAGAGCAGATATTGAACTTTTCAGAAATGTGGTTTTCTGTTTGAAACCCAGATACCCCCCGCCAAATGAGTTTTTGATATCCTTTCTTCAAATTGTTTTTGCTCACTCATGCGTGAATAAGAAATAACCTAAGTAATATCACATGAAAGAGGAGATTCTAAGCTTTAAATTGGTAGGTCATTTGTATATTCTATTTATGATTAAGGTATGATAAATGATCGCTAAATCTCGGTTTCGTTTATTCTGGGACGCACTGTATACCGAAAATTTTCTCACGGTCAGTAGGGACAAAAAACAAAGAAGATGGGTTATTTTTCCTCAGATAAAAAATCACGGCAACGTCCAGTCGGTTACATAAAAGCCACTGCAAAAATTTGCTCTAAATCTAGATTTTAGCCACACTCACATCTCCTTTTCTATGTGTTTACATCTATATGTTCACTGTGACTATTGTGATTACTATGTGTGACTTCTACAACGAACTCCATTTAGAGAAATTTAAGTGGAACTCCAGCGTCAAGTCGTCTGCCAATACGAAGTAAAGGTAACGTGAACTATCCGTTACACCACCCGGCTAGTTACCCGTGTTTTGTTCTTGGTGAAACATATATGTACTACGGGGTTTCGAAGTATACTCTTCTTTTGTAACCGTGAAACCATTGTTCTGTTCGTATTGTGCTACCTGTTACGTAACATGTCGTTGAACTTGTTCTACCTTCTCGTGCATATCCTTGCCGTACTTGTATGTTCACGTGAAAACTATGCTTTACGTTTTGATGTCCCATCTCTTCCAAGCCACGTATGGACAAATTACAACGATGAACTTTCAGATATACTCGAGCCCTTACATTTTGAATTAGGTTCTGAAAGTGTTTCTCCAAAAGTAGCTGGAGAGCAATTTTCACATCTGCTAACAACCTTCCTGTCTAGAAAAAGTGAATTCACACGTGAAGAAAGGGAAAGTCGGTTCCAAAGTCATGTACCAAAAACACTCTCGGAGGCTAAGAAAAAGAAGAATGAATTGCGGAAAAAAGCATTTGGTAGACATGGTACGGAAGAAGATAGGAAAGCGTTTCAAGAAGCAGTCAAAACAGTGAGCTTCTTAAACAAAATAAAGCGAAGAAATGACGAGCGTAAGCTCACATCACATCAGGAAAAAATGTTCAGGAGTAATTTTTTTGACTTCGCGAAAAAATGTTCAGAAGGAAAGCTACTTTCCTCCCAACAGAAACCTCAGTTCTCTAAGGAGGAAGCTGATAAGTACTTTCTATCCAAATACTCTGAGCAATCCCCATTAGACTTTTCACAATTGAACTGGTTCCCCTGGTTACCCGATAGATTTGATACCAGTTTTGACATGAATGCTATTAAACCTAAAGATATTAAAAACATCCTTCGAGCAAAGAAATCTAAATCAGCCCCTGGAGATGATGGTATTATGTATGGAATACTGAGAAATCTCCCGACTACGCACAGATTTATGGCCACTCTGTTCACCAAAATACTCACTGAGGGGGACCCACCCGAATGTTGGAAAAACAGCAGAATAACTCTCTTACACAAAGGTGGCGACACGAAAGACCCTTCAAATTTTCGTATGATAGCTCTTACCTCCTGCGTAGGAAAGTTATATCACCAGATCCTAGCCAGCAGAACGATAAGTTACCTCCAAGCTAATAACCTAATCGATACCACAACCCAAAAGGCATTTCTTCCTGACGTTAGTGGATGTATAGAACACTCGAGATGCCTTACGGAGATCATCGCTGATGCCCGTCATAGGAAGAGAACAGTTCATGTAACATTTTTCGATCTCGCGGATGCGTTTGGATCTGTGAATCACGATTTGATAGCTCATACCCTTGAACGAAATGGGATCCCACCTTCGATTATTAGATATGTTAAAACTCTGTATAATGGACTTAATGGTTATGTTCAAGGACCGGGATGGAAATCATCTAGGTTTCCTTTCAAAAAGGGAACCTTTCAGGGAGACCCATTTTCTCCAGTACTATTTATCATGGTGTTTGACCCTATAATAAGTTTCCTTAAAACGTTTGAAGATTCTCATGGATATGAATTGAACGGGTATAAGATTATAACACTACCATATGCTGACGATTTTATTCTTGTTACAAATCACAAAACAAAACATCAGAAGCTAATGAACGAAATCTCAAGAATTGCTAGATCAATGAATTTCTCTCTAAAACTACCTAAATGTAAATCGTTGTCAATAAGTAGTGGTTCAATGAAAGAGGTAATCTTTCGAATTGATGGCACCCCCCTTACTAAGGTTAAAGATTCTCCTGAGAAATTTCTTGGTACATGGGTCACAGGTTCGTCTCATGGTTGCATGAATATGATAAGAGATAAAATAGAAACAACCTTAAACAACATAGATTCTGTATGTATCCGTCCAGAGTATAAACTGAAAATATACACGAAATATTTTCTTTATGCAATTAAATTCCTGCTTTCTGTGCATGACCTCACTAAGACGCAAAGATCTAGTCTTGACAAGTGCAGCTCAAGGTTCTTAAAGAAGTGGCTGAATATGCCACAAGGGGCAACACTTGCAATTGTTCACTGCCAACAAGGTATGGATATTCCTACCATCTCCCAAGTCTATAGCGAATGTCATGCACAGACAGTAGCACATTGCCTTATTCGTGCTGATGAAAGAGTCAATGCCGCTATGACGGCATGTATAGCAAGAGAAGAATCTTACTCTAGGAAGTCGTATGGTAATACTGATGCTAGAGATATGGTAAACATTGCAATGAACACCACGCCTGATAGAAAATGGTCGAAAGTGAAATCAAATATCACATGTGCTGTTAAAAACAAATATCAAGATATATGGACCGATAAGGTTGAGGGATTGCTGCTCCAAGGTAAATTCTTGGAGCTCATGAGGCTTGAGCAGGAAGATCTCACCTGGAAAAGTATTATATACGACCTACCATCCAAAGTTCTTAGTTTTGCAGTCAGGTCATCTATTGACTGTCTCCCTACTTTCAGGAACCTTCAGAGATGGGGTAAAAAACTCTCGGCAAATTGTAAACTGTGTGGAAATAAACAGACCCTCCTGCATGTTCTAAATGGATGCAAAATCATGTTAGAACAAGGTCGATACACATGGAGACACAACAACATTTTGAATGCGATATACGAGTGTCTTCAGTCATCAATATCTGGAGATTACACTCTCCGAGTAGATCTTCCTGACAAAGCCAATCATCCCACAATTCCTATGAATATTCTACCGACTCCACTAAGACCCGATCTTGTTCTTTCATCTGTCCAAAATAAAGAAGTCATTGTTGTTGAGCTCACAGTTCCCTTCGAACAGAACATTGATTCACGTCATGTGAGCAAATGCAATAAGTATGCACCTCTAACTAATGACATTATTGACCAGGGATATTCATGCAAACTTTTCTGTATAGAAGTAGGTTCAAGAGGTTATGTGTCTAAGCAAAATAAAGTTAGAATCAAATCATTACTCAAAACGATGAAACTAGGGAAGAAAAACAAAGCGATGTTGAATAGAATAAGCAAGATGAGCATCATGACTAGCTATTCTTTGTTCCTTGCAAAAGACCAACCAACTTGGACCGAGCCCCCATTGCTCAGTGTCCCGGAAAACAACCAAAGCTAGCCTTCTTTATCTGCTTGATAATTTTGACCATTATAAAGATGAGTAACTCCACTTTTTTTTCTCTCAAGATATAGGTATTGTGATCTCTAAATTATAATTTATATTCAGTGACGTTTATGAAACAATTACATGTATACTTACTGTCTAATAATAACATACATAGAATGTGAATCATTCAAACAATATATTTCATTAAATCAATGGATTATTAGTAATATCTATAACTTCCAAATGTCAATCAGAATAAACAATTTGAACTTTTTTTTACATTTATTAGTCTATCTATTTTAAAACATCATAATTACAATAGTTCACATAATGGAAATATTTATCATAACAAGATTCTATAAACTTGAATAAGTACGTAACACTGTTTTCGTTGTGGCGATGCGTACCGATATGTATATATATCTTTATCACAAAGTGATGGTTCCAATTTTGTATTTTCTTATTACTGTCTGGTCCCTCTCTTCATCTCTCTTTCATTTCATTGAGACAGTCACCTTTCTTTTTCATTTAACATGCTTGTAACTTTCATCTTTCTTATGCAATGTAAATTATGTGTTAAATCTTACTATATGTATTGTACCTTATGAATTGTTCAATTAATATTATGTATTATCACCCTGCCTATTGCCAGTGAAGGGGAATTTGTCCCATAATCACTGGCAGAGGACCTGGGTTTATTGTAACTTCTCTATTTGACTATGAAATAAAGATGATTTATATATATAATTTATTGCCAGTTGTCGGAATATTTTATGCAAGTTTTTCTCCAATTTGAGAGAAGTACGAATTAAAAGTCTCAGCTATCGCTTGAGGTTCTTCAATAAGATCGTTAGTCTCTGATTTGATTTTGATAATTTTTGGGTTTTGCTGTTTCTTTTGAATGTTCTGTTAATTATTTTTCATGTGTTTCTCATGTTCTTTTTATTAAGCTCAAATTGCATTGCATAATAATGTTTTTTCGCTTGTCGTAGTAAATTGGTCAAAATATTTTTATATCGAATGTATTTTTCACGAGTCTTAGGATTAGTTTTGTATTTATAAAACAGATTATTTTTCCGGTTTATCGATCTTAAGATAGATTTAGTCACCCATGGAGATCTAGGGTATTTTTTTATAGTTACTCACTCGTTCTCTAAATGGTATACAAATATCAAATTTATCCTTTAAAATATCAATAAAATTATCGTAAGCCTAATTCACATCTTTAGAATCATAAGTTTGTTGCCAGTAAACTGTACGTAAATTTTCATTGAGGCGTTCTAAATTTCTGGCATTTAAACATCGAGTTTTTATTTTAGAATTACGACTTTCATCTCGTGTGTTTAAAAGAGTAGTTCTACAAAAAAAATATGGTAATGCTCAGATATATCAGAAATAACGATTCCTGATTCTAAAGGCATTTCTTGCATATTAGTAAAAATGTTATCAATTAATGTGGAAGATCGGTCCGTTACGCTCGTAGGTTTAGTTATGGTGCAGAAGCCGAAAAAATCATTTCAAGAAAATCGTGAGGAAATCCTTGAGGATTGGACTGCAACAAATTGGCATTGAAGTCACCTATTTAGAAACAGTGTTTATTTTGAATAATTGGACTTTGTAAAATGTTTTGGATATCTGTTAAGAAATCATCATGGGGACATTGTGGAGGGCGGTAAATCACCCCTATTATAACAATCCTACTGTGTTTATTTTTAACCTCTATAAAAAGTGATTCAAGACTGTCATTCATGTGGGTAAGATTTTTTAAACAAGAGTAATCTAGTCGGTCCGGTATATACATACCAACACCGTCTCCTGGTCTATTATGTCTGTTGTTTGAGAGTAAATAATAATCATCAATATTCAAAAGAGAGTTACTAGAGTGTTGGAGCCACGTTTCAGTCAGACCAATAATAGGGCTACTATGTGAATTAAAATGTTCTAGAAGTAGATCAAGCTGATCAAAATTCTTGTTCAGGCTCCTTATATTTAAATGTAAAAGAGACGTGTTTTCATTTATATTGTTCAAATTATTTGATTTGTATTCATTTACCGTATAGTATTTAGATGAAGCAAACTGTTGTACTGGGTCATTGTCATCAAAGTTAAGGGGCAACTCTGCTGAGATTGTGTTTAAATCATAAGAGATGCTGTTGTCGTATTCGGGATTATTTATAGCTCTAGTGATTTTCCTATCTGCATGAAGCTTGAACAAAAACTCGTCGTCGTCAATAGAATTGAAAGGAAATTCCGTTGCTGAGGAACGAATCCCAATACTACATAAATATTTTTAGTAGTAAATACTTTCGAATTCCAATTCAGCAAGCCGAATAACGATCCCAACATTTGGAAATAGGGACTAGATAGGGCAATGCATGTGTGTAGTGAGGTATAACTAAGTGATGAGAAGGAGTCAATGATATGAGAGAAAGAAATAAAAGAAAACATGCAATGAAAACATAACATTTAAATAGAGCATGTTTGAGATAAGCGAAATTGTGAAACGGCGATGGTTAACCCCTGCTTGTGTATAGACCAATTTCACGACCGGTTTATGTATTTGGCCCTCTATCGGCGACGTCATTGCTGCGGTGGGCAAGTGCGCTGACGGCGATTGGCTCTGTGTACAAATTCAATGAAAGATTACAGATAAGCTCTGATATTGTGTCATTAACTTCATCATAAAACAATAAAATAAAGCATGGACACCTGGGTAGACGATGTAAGACAATGGCCATATCTGACCGATGAAGGTATGATGAATTTTTGCACTTTGGCTACTATTTCCCCTTAGTTTTGTCAGTAAAAGTGAGTTGATGATGACCAAGAATCGCTGTTGGTTTTCATCAGGGAGCTCACTTCTTGTTGCTAGTAAATTGTGTTAGAGTAGCGGGAGAGTGAACGAGACATAGAGTGAGAGAGGGAGAGAGGATGAGAGAGGGGAGAGAGTATGTGTGAGAGGAGGGGGATAGTGAGAGGGGAGAGGGGAATAGTGAGAAGTGGGGTAGTGAGAGAGAGAGGGGGGGGGGCTAGCGAGAGAGTGTGTGAGAGAGGGAGGGAGAGGGATAGTGTGAGATAGAGAGGGAGAGAGAGAGAGAGAGAGAGGGACTGATATTTCCATCTAAGTCCTTTCTGTTGATGTTTTTTATCCACTGGCGACGCATTCCTTCATCACGGCCTGGAAACCTATGCAGGGAGTACGGCTTCACACACAAACAGGCTTCATGAGTACAAGGCGAGAGAATTTCATATTCACTTTGCTTCCAATCCTGAAGCTTTCTCCAATTGTTGTGGCAATTGAACACAGCACAGCGGCGACCTGAACTTCTCCGATTAATGCTCATTGTGAATCTTACAAGAAATCTGCTCAATTGGTCCAAAAAAATCGAACGAATGTACCAAATACCCTATTGACTTGTGTACTATAAAAGTTGATTCGCCCACCGCAGCATGGCGACCATTCTGCTGCCCTCTCACGTTGTGAAATTGGTCTATAGATTAAGCTATTTTAGAAGTTCCCTTTGGTATTTACGAATTTCTGCATGATAGGTATAGGAACCAGGGGCAGATTGCACGAAAGAGTCCGGTTTGTATTGCATGTCATTCGATTTAAAAATACATATTGGTGTGGTTTGATGGACTTTCTAATGTTTCATCTGGCCTTTCCCCCCGTGCCACATTCTGCCTTTACAAATCCATCATTCTACCTATAATTGAGTATGGATTGCCTGTTTGGACCCCTTACACGCAAAAATTAATTGATAAAATTGAATCCATACAACGCAGAGCTACACGGATTGTCCTGAAACAAAGACGGAGAGAAATGTCATACATCGATAGGTTGCAACAGTTGCGCTGGTCATCTTTGCAGTCTCGAAGGAAGTTCATATTGATATCATTTATAATGAAGTGCCTTTTTCAGAACATATCATGTGATAGTGTAAACAGCCTCATAGCTTTAAACCCACGATACACCTCTGATCTGAAGTTTAAACATATGTTTGCTCGGACTGAGAGACTTCGATCCTTTGCCGTAAACTCATTCCCAAGATTGTGGGAAACTCTTCCTAGAGATCTACGTAATGACGCTTTATTGATTCGATTCAGCACTTGGTGCTTACACTTGAAGTCCTTTATATGTACATGATTTAAATTAATGAATACATTCACATTGTGACTCTATCTATTCCTCAAAGAGTTGCTGATAAAAATTACATTTCTGCTATTAATTCTATCAATACCGGTAATAACATTGATTAAAATTCTGATTGTGAACAGTTGGTGATAATTTTAATAACAAACAAAGGGCAATAATTGTGTTACATGTATAAATTATAATACCCATGGTGATACACTATGAATATTACTAATACCAATACTACTATTACTACCCCTACTATATACTACTACTACTACACTACTACTAATATAACTACTACTACTATTACCACTATTAACAATCACAACAATAACAACAATACTAATAAACAACAAAGGATATCCCTAAGGTGCAATATTTCATATAAATTTTGATTATGTCAAAATACAACTGTATAAACTTCTCACTTTATATTTTGAGCATATCTTCATTCCGTTTACATAAAACTGTTTCTCACTCTATCACAGCAATTGATGTACATGTAATCCTGGAAGCATTATAAAACAAGGCCGTTAAACAATGATTATGTTATGTTTATGTTTTTGAATTAGTGATTATATGCAATGATTTAATAATTTTTCATAATTTTTCTCCATTCGTTTATACATCATGACCATTACCAAATGTATGTATTTTACTCTGATATACATGTATATATAGATGTATTATTTCAATCAAAATCAGGTGCGTCTGGTCAGGTATGGGGAGGAAGGTCTGCGGACCATAGTTATAAAGTTAACTTTTTCCATACCCTGGCAGCTTGACCAGACGCACCTGATACAACGTAATTTTGTCTTGAATTTTATATTATGATTTGTATGACTCTATTGCATTTTGTATTCACTTGTTTGTAATATTTTATTTGATTCTGTATGCCGAATAAAATAATAATAATAATTAAAAAATTGGGTAAAATAAAATGGGGAATATTTACACTTGTCACATCACAGATCTTGGTTACGTCATGATCTGCGTAACATTCAAATTCAACCATTGTTTGAATAGCTAACACTATCTCACATGTATTATTAATTCAATTTTGTTCCAGCTTGCACTTATTGGTATGAGATTTTTTTGTATGAATTGAACGGAATACTGTGGTGGCCCTGAAGGGACATCGCATATAGACCGAATCACGAATATTCACGACGAAATTGGCGACGAAATTCACGACGTCGCCAATTTCGTCGTGAATTTCGTCGTCATTTTCGTCGCAAATTATTCACGACGAAATTCACGACGTCGCCAATTTCGTCGCCAATTTGAATATTGACGACGAAATTCGCGACATCGTGAATTTCGTCGCGAATTATTCACGACGAAATTCACGACGTCGTGAATTTCGTCGTGAATTTGTTTTGCTTGCCTGGGCGGTATGCGGCCGGGTTGAAACCAACTCGCCTGCTGCTAATTCGTCCACTCACAACAGGGTCTACATTCATTTAGTATAATGCAAGTCTGTCCATTAACTTTTCGCCTAACAACCATGGTCCAATAACCATTTGGTCCAGTCATCACTTCGTCTTATCACCAGTTCGTCTTTGACCATTTCGTCTCATAACTAGTTGGTCTAATATCAATTTTATTTTCCTTAATTTCGCCCAATTAACACTTAGTTCAATTAGACCAAATGGCACATGGAATAAATGGCAATTGGACCAACTTGGTTATTAGACGAAATGGCAGTTAGACCATGTGGATAGTGGACGAACTGATGGTAGACCAAATGATAGCAGACGAGTTGGCATTAGACCAATTGAAAGTAAACCATTGAAACGACAGAACGATGTCCACTGCTATCCATATGCATAGGCGGATCCAGGGGAGGGGGCCGAGGACCCCCCCCCCCCTATTGCCGGAGCAATAAAACATGAAAAAGGGAAGAAAGAAATAAAGACAAAAAGAGGGAATTAAAAGAGAGGAGAAAAAAAGAGGAGGAAGACGAGTGAAAAAAATAAGATGAGGGGAAGACATGGAAATAAAAAAAAATCTTTCATGTCACTACATCAAATTTTCGCTCGCACTCGCATTGCCTATAGGTGTTCCAGGGGCGGATCCAGCCTATTGTGTTTGTATTGGCCTCCATGCATTGGCATATTGTCATCATTTCCCAGGAGCAAACTTTTCTCTGGGTTAGCACATTCCATCCCTTACCCTATCTAATCTGTTCCCATGGTTACCCCTCACCACCCTGTAGAGAGTTATATAATACCCTGGACCCTGAGCGGTACCACATGTTTCATATGTATGAATAAAGCACTTATTTCTCGACCAGCAGAGAGAGCAGTAATGTGTAAAGTGTGCTACATAGAGTGTTATAGTAATGAACGCAAAACAGCCTTCGCCAAATAGGGGGGGGGGGGGGTCATTTTTTAGTCATATTTTCCCCGATCGGCCGCTCGAAGATGATTTTTGGTTTCTCTGAAGAAGGAGTCTTCTTAGCTTTATTCTTATAAATCAACATAAATATGTAATATCATAATCCTTAATTATATAATGTGAGCGTGATACGCGAGCTATTTTTTTTTAAATCTTATGTATTTTGTCCTAAAATTATAACATTCTTTGCAATGTTTTCCTAAAATAAGATGTGCATGCAAATAAATAATTATTACGAACACGAAGCGCGAGCAGAAATGAACTGGTGGAAATTGAAGGTACCTGTTAAAGACTGCATGCAGTTTATCACGGAGACGTTATATATTTTAAAAATCAAATAATGCGAGCGCGATGTGCGAGCTGGATTTTTTTTTACATTTTTACCTAAAAAATGAAAATATTACTCCGTAGAGTGTCGGCAATTTCATCAGGAATCTGGCCATATTACGTGATGCTTGTCCATTGGATATTTCCATTTGTATGAGTGATATTTTTTCAACCTGTAATGATGATAAAATAGGTTCATATTACTGTTTGTTTTATATGTAAGGGTGCATAGAGTAAGTCGATAACCATTTGAAAGAAAAAAAAGATTTGTCTACATTGGCGTAATGTGCCAAACATTTCACAGGGCTACATTTGTGGCATCACGTAGACTCTATAAGAAGTTGCAAGCGAGCAACTGTTTTGTCGCGTTATAAGGAAAATCAAATTTTGTGATGAATTTTGACATAATATTCAGAAAATTATTTCATATTTAACCATTGTCCCTTTCGATTTAATTCCTTTTCTATTAAAAAACAATCCCGCCTTTCTCTTTCTTTCAAGCCCCCTCCCCCCCCTCAATCTGTATGTTACTATGATGACACTTAAAAACTAAACCTTCGGTTAGGATCCGATATTCATGACGCCGCCACCGCCCCTTCCGCTGTCAGAAAATTGGCGCCTATAGTATCGCTCTGCTATTCCAAAAAAAAACCCAGGGGCGGTATTCTGAAAACGTTCTTATCTTAATTTTGTTCTTATCTACGTCACGATCTCAAATTGGTATTCTGAAAACGTTCTTATCTTTTTCTTATCTTTCATGGGATTTACGATAATATTTAAGATAGCTAGAGGGTTTTCACATCTCACGATTTCCTCGTTTTTTCTTGCTTAAAATCGATGGCCACTAGTAGTAACAAATACCCACAAGTATTCCTCCACCCCTTTTCTTTCATTTACCCTTTATTTTTCCGTTTCTTTTTTTCTATCCCTTCTTTCTTTATTTATTTTCTCCTTTTCTTCCTTCCTTTCTATCTATCTGTCTTTCTGACTTTCTATTTGTCTGTCTTTCTTCCTTTCTTTAAGTTCATTCTCTATTTATATCTTTTGTTTTATTCTTTTGAATCTTTACCTTTTTTTGCTTTGTTTCATTTATTCTTCATCTTTCTCCCTTTTTATTTTCCCTTTTCATTTTATCCCTTTCTTTCTTTTCTTCAATAAATCTTTATTTCTGCTTTTATTCATTCCCCTTTCTCTCTTCCTTTCCTTTTATTTTCTTTTAATTTTTCTTTTTTCCGTCACATTTTTGTAATCTTTTTATTTCTTCCTTATTTTTTCTTTCATTCTTTCGTCTTTATATGTGCTTTTCCTTTTTTCCTCTTTTTTCTTTCTTTCTTCCTTCCCTTAATATCAATTTGTTCCCCTTATTTTTTTTTCCTTTTTTCCATTTTGGGGTTCTTTTGTTCTTGTTTTGTTCATTCGTTTGTTCTTTCTTTCATTTTGTTTATTTCTGCTTCCTGACACTCTTGTGTCTTATTTACTTTCTTTCTTGTGTTTTATTCTTTATTTCGCTCATTCTTTTTCCGTTCATTCTTTATTTACTCTCTTTTTTTACTTTCCTCTCTGTGTCTGTCTTCTATCAATTTAAAAAATCTTTTTCTTTATTCCTTCCATTAGTGTTTTTTCGTTTTCTTTTTTTAATTCTTTCTTCACTTTTCCTGACTTTTCATTTTCCCTTTTCTTTCTTTGAATTTACCTTTCTTTCTTTTCATCTTTCTTTAATCTTTATTTTGCTTTAATTTTCCTTTAATTTTCTTCTCTCTCATCTTTATTTCTTTGTTCCATTTTCCTTTTCCTCTCTTCTCTTACTTTTTACATTTTTCGCTTCTTTATTACTTCATTTTATCCATTTTTAAAATCTTTTTTATTTTGTCCTTTTACTTTTTTCCTTTAAGTTTCTTCATTTATTTTTTCTTTCTTCACTTTATCATTGATAATCGTTCTATTTCTTTTTCCTTAATTTATTATCTTTTTACTTGCTTACTTTTGTTTACTATTTATTTCTTTCATTATTTTCTGCTTTGTTCCTTTCATCTCTATTTTATGCTTTATTTACTTTTTTCCTTTACTTTCTTCTTTCTTTCTTCATTTTATGCACGTGTCTCGAAATAATAATCAGTCATTGCGTATAAAATGCCCATTTCGCGCAATGCGCCAGCGCAGCGCCCATGATATTCTCTTGACATAAGGAACGCTTTCATTGGTTAAACTGCCAATATAAAGCGCATTTTGATTGGTAATATCCTAAAAATGGGCGTGTTGAAGATAAGAAGAAGGCAGTCCTCACAAAGATAAGAACGCGTTAAGAAGATTTTCAGAATACCGATTTGCAATGATTTTAGCGTCTTCTTATCTCAATGAGATAAGATAATCCCAGGGTCTTTTCTTATCTGTTTTGTGCCGAATACCTCCTTTCTATCCCAGGGTCTTTTCTTATCTGTTTTGTGCCGATTTTACTTTTCAGGTAGATTTAATTAACTTTGTGTATTCTTATTTTCATTCTGTTTTAGGTCCAGTTTAAATTTACTAAGACTTTTCTCTTTCTTTATATTTTGTATTTTAGTGTTTTATTATTTACTTTCCTTCCACAGTTTTACTTGTTTTTTTTTTCCGGTATCTTTGTCTGTTCTTATTTTACCTTCTCTCCCATATTTTGTAATACTTCCTTTCTATCCCAGGGTCTTAATCTGTTCTGTGTCTATTTTACTTTTCAGCTTGATTTAATTAACTTTGTTTATTCTTATTGTTTTAGGTCCGTTCTATTTTACTTTACTTTTCTCTTTCTTTACATTTTTATTTTTGTTATGAATATCCATTTTCTTTGTTTTACACATTTTTTATTCTAGGTCTCTTTTCTACCATGACTAACCATCTATCTTTATTTCACCAGCTCAGGAAGATCAAGTTGAAGGCCCTCAAGACCTCTTTTCACCAGGACAATTACAGATTTTATTCCCTCAATCGCATTATACCCACAGGCCTCCAACTTCATTGCACTCCCGGTCTCGGTACTCTCACACCTGAACTTCGCAAACGCTGGAACCAGACCTTACATGGAGCTTCAGTTCGACTAATTAACATTCTCTCTGAACAGTGTATTGCTTCTCTTGATTCCTTTTCAGCTGACATCAGTAGCTTGGAAGACGAACTACGTTCTTGTTGTACCCACACCCAGTGGCTTCAGTATAATGATGAAATTGAATCTGATCTCTCTAAACACAGGTCTCTCCTCACTGAACGCAGGAACAAGAAAATAGGTAACCTCACAAAGAAGCGACAACGGTCAAACAGATTTAGACGACATACCAACAACAATGATGCATCCCCCATTTGGTTGTTAATCTCTCATCCTCCCCTCTCTCCCAAGCAGAAACCTCTCTTCTCTCTAAAGGGCTCAAGTTTTGCCCAACGCCACCAGAAGTTGAACAGATAGCTCTCAGCAAAGACCTCTTTACATTCTATCGCAGGATACGTCTCAAAGAGTTCTTTTTAGATGAAATTCCTTCTGATCCTGAGCCCTTCTACCGGAAGAGCACATGGACTCCGCCCAAGAATAGAGTTCCTTCCCTTGAAACTTACATTCAAGCTGTCTCATCCCAAGTTTGCTCCACAGATACCCTCGACACCAGAGCACATGACAACCTTCCTCGAGAAGAACGCCACGCTCTCTCATCACTCAAAAACAGGTCCGACATCATCATCAAGCCTGCAGACAAAGGATCAGCCGTCGTCGTCATGGACCGCCAGCAGTACATCGATGAAGCCATGAAACATCTCAACAATCGATCTCACTATGCACTTCTTGACTCTGACCCCACTTGTAATTTCTCCCTACAGATCCAATCGACACTGAATGACATGAAAGAACGCAAGCATCTATCTGAGAAGGCCCACAAATTTCTCTCCCCTACTAATGCTAAACCTGCCCGCTTCTATCTCCTCCCCAAGATCCATAAACCTGGCAACCCTGGTCGACCCATCCTCTCAGGAAATGGTTCCCCAACAGAGCACATCTCACTTTTTGTTGATTATCACATTAAACCCCTTGTCTCACGTGCACCCTCTTACATCCACGACACTCCAGACTTTCTCAGGAAACTCAATGACATCAAGGACCAGATACCCGAGACTGCGATCATCGGCACTTTGGACGTTTCTTCACTGTACACCAATATTCCCCACGATGAAGGTACCCAAGCATCATGTGAAGCCTTGGCCGCCAGTGGCCATTCCAGTCCCCCCATATCCGATATCAAATCTCTGATGTCTCATGTACTAACAAAAAACAACTTCACTTTCATGGACCAGCACTACCTACAGATATTCGGCACAGCAATGGGCACCCGGATGGCTCCTTCAATCGCCTGTCTCTTCATGACCAAGCTGGAACAGCAGATGTTAGATTCTGCCCCCTGTCGCCCATGGATTTTGTGGCGTTACATAGACAACATTTTCTTCATCTGGACCAGGGAGGAAGATAGCCTCCACACATTCATTGACCACATCAATTCCTTCCACAGGACCATCAAATTCACTTCTGATTTCTCCCAACAGGAAACCCACTTCCTTGATGTCTCAGTCCAGAAAAGGCCTAACGGTATCACCACTACCCTGTACACTAAACCCACAGATACCCACCGATACCTCCACTCATCCAGCTGCCACCCCCATCACTGCAAAACCGTCATCGCTTACAGTCAAGCCCTCAGACTTCGCCGCATCTGCTCCGAGGACCCTGATTTTTCCTTCCATACCAGGAATTTGCGGAAACATCTCTGTGCCAGGGGCCACGGGGCCAGGGCAGTCCAACTGGCAATCAACAAAGTTCGTTCTCTCCCTAGATCTGAAGTTCTCAAACCTAAAAGTGACAAGAAGAATACCGACAGAATACCACTTGTGACCACCTTCCATCCCAATCTACCCCCTCTCCGCAATATCCTGTTTGATAACCACCACATTTTACACAATTCTGATCGTCTCCAACAGGCCGTTCCCGATACTCCCATTCTAGCATACCGACGCCCACCAAATCTCAGGGACCTCATTGTTCGTGCTGATTTGCCCTCCCTCACTAACCATTCTTCTCCCATACAGCATGGCACCTTCAAATGCACCAGCAACAGGTGTATTATATGTGAAATACACATTCACGAGGGCGACACTCTCACCAGCAACTCTACCAGCCTTTCTCACCGAACCAAGGGCAACATCACATGCACTACCACTAATGTTGTATATCTCATCACTTGCAGAGTTTGTAGGGTACAATACGTAGGGGAAACCAAGACCACACTCGAGAAACGATTCTACGGGCACAGATCCACCGTCAACACAGCAAAGCTGGACACTCCAGTTGGCCGCCATTTTAACCATTCCATCACTGACATGATGCTACAAGGCATCGAATCTTTAGGTACCCGTCCTGACTCAGTCCGTACTAGCAGAGAGAAGTTCTGGATTTGATTTGATTTTATTGTTTACTTCTGCAATTACATAATTCGTATAGAATACATTTTCCATAACATAACAAACATAGTATATTGATAATTTTTTTGGCATGAATCATAACTAAATGTACTAAAATTATCATTACAAATAAAATTGATCTCATACCAAATTACATGAGACGACTTCGCACCATCCAACCTCATGGCCTGAACGTCCAAGAGGGGAACGACTGATTAATCCTTCTTATCCACTTTCCATTGTATTCACACACATATATATATATATATATATATATATATATATTTCCCTCAGCTCTTTTAGATTAGTTACATTTTAGTTTCTGCCTCTACTCCCATATCTCATACAAGCTCAGCTCCTTTTTTTCTCCCTTATTCAGGCAATATAACTATTATTATATATTTATTTTTTTCTCTCCCTTCACCTCTCAGATTTACCAGTTATTTATTTTGACTATGTTTGTTTTTTTCTCAATACGCCCCCTCTCTCATACAGCATCAGCTTCTTTATTTGCTTTTACCCTTTTAGGCAATTTGCTTCCCTTCCTTTTATACAGGATTTTTTTTTCTTTTTTTTCTGCTATATAGTCTTCTGTTTTTTTCCCTCACACCCAGCAGATTACAATATCAGTTACACCATTTGTATATATATCCTTTTTTTCCATTTGGATATTTTTATATACTTTTTTACTTATAGATTTATTTTTAGGCTTACTTTTTTCTCTTAGTTTGTTTAATGCTCTATCATACATACTTATGTCTTTTGCACATTATCAGTTGTTCCCTTTTCTTTCCCTTTTCCCCACTCTTATGTACCAGTTTATTATGCCTTTCTTTGTTATCTGTTTGACCCACCTCTCACTAATTCTCTTGTTATTCATCTCTTCCTCATACCCCCCATCACTGTTTTGTTCTAGATCCTGTTTGATGTTGCCTGCCTCATATCTTAATCCCTCCCCAATTGAGGTCTTTCTTTGGCCTCACTCAACTTCCCTTTGTGTCTGCCTACTCCTTTTCTTTCATCTCTTACATTAACCTGATTGGTCATCTCTTCTCACTAATGCCCTTTTGTCTCCTTGTTTCCAGTGTTGCTGTTGAATGTCTGTGGTCTATATTATGGTTGTTCCACTTTATATGTTTGTCATTTTGCCTCCGAAGAAGATTCTGCTAGGATCGAAAGCTTAGGCCCCTTTTGACTCTCTTAAGATAAAAGATAAGAACAAAGATAAGAACGTTTTCAGAATACCATCCCAGATCTTTCTCATGTGAAAGGGGCACTTGCTAAAGACATACAAAAGGTCCTTCTCAGGTGATAGATGTAGAGAGCACGTTCGTGAGGGTTACTTTTCTTGAGTAAAAAAGGGGCAATGATTCGAGAAGGAGGCACTTACAAAAAGGCAAGGAGGCCCTTGTTCACTCATAAAACGTATCCTTCTCAGTTGAAAAGGGATGCGTTTGTGTTTCTGTGGGGGTGACATTTTTTTGATAAGTTGAAATAAATAAAGATGAAACAATCCATTCAACGAGGCGTAGCTAAGTTGAAGTGATCATTTATTTCATCTTTCACCGATCGAAGTGTTCTGTCCATTGAACGAATGAAAAGAACATTCATTATTTGGTTTATATAACACCTTCACTAGATTATTTTTCATATGAAATCAAATAATTTCGATGCAAGCTATGATCAGTCAGTTGATTGCCGCATACATACAACATGTGTGCTGCAAACAAATTACTTGTAACGCCTGCAGCGGTGCGCACGTGGACAAAATCGTGTGGATCCAAAATTGCACGATGAATTGCATATCCCTGATGGATCTAAGATTGCACGGTTAATGACGTCATTGTGAATAATACTAAATGACCGATATACAACCAATCAAATAACAAGGATCTATCTAGGTGTCACATAAAACTTGCTGACAAATAAAACAAGCCCTTCTCATGCGCAAGGGGCACAGGACAAGGTCGAGAGGGGGGTATTTCGGGGGTAAAAATTAGCACTTGGTGACATCTCCAAAGGGTCTTCCTCAGGTAAAATGGTTATACATTATTCGTTTGTGAGGGTACATTATCCTGCGTAAAAAGGCCTCGTTTTCAGTGCTTCCAAACGATGGTCGTGGTAATAATTCATCCCAGTGCCTGAAAATCAATTTGCATATTATGCAAATTAGCCAGTAAAATATAGAAAATATGGAAAATAATCCCAATATTACAAATTAAATATCCAAAACAAATAATTTGAATAAAAAGTTCATGATGAATAAATAATTTTAATGATTTTATAACAAAAACCCCAACAAATCTGCCTCGTTTGCACATTGTGAAAATAGGTATCCTTAATATATCGAGAATGTCAAGAAATTTTGACTTTTCTCACATTGACTGCAGTGAAAATATTTCAGTTGTTCAAATGAGTATGCTGCTATCGCTAAACATGCAAACTAACCTAATATACTTTATATTCAATGAAGAGTCGTGATGTATTGGTTCTGATTCTCGCCTTGTAAACAGAGGGTCGTGTGTTCGAATCCCATCGCGGTCAGGCGTCCTTTGGCAAGGCATTAATCCACAATTTGCCACTCCCGACCCAGGTGCTAAATGGGTACCCGGTAGGATGTGAAAGATATTGTTTGTTTAATTTTGCCAGCGCCATAATGTGGCTGCGACGAATGCAAGGAATGCTCCCCAGCAAGTGGAAATTGTACACTTTTTGTGCTGGATTGAAATAAATCCAATGACCGGGGTAATAATTTGTAACGCGCTTTGAGCCATTCTAGGAAAAGCGCTTCATAAAAAATTGGCTATTATTATCATTATTATCATCATCAACGAAAAATAATGGCAATATGTTCTTCGCTTCCTAAAGCCGTATTGTTTATCTGACAAGATGATGGAATTGGCAAGAACAAAGCACAGTATTTGAATTAGTGTGTAGCTTTATAGACTTGACAACCCTTTCTTATATTGATGTGAATGACAAAGACTTATAATTTATACAGCCTGGATTATTGTCAATCGGTCAAAGAATGTATGATACGCTGTCTACAAACCCTTCTATGGTACTCTTAAATGCATTGTAGCAATTCTGACCTTTACCTTGCGGATGCCTTTGGAGCTCTAATACGCGCAAGCCTTCCTATGAAACTCTTGTCTTCATCCGACACAACTTATGACCATTGTTCCATTGAGGCAACTTGTGTCAGAAGTAGACATGGGAAACGTTCTTGTTCTTGTCAAAGTTCTCTTGATTTGAATTCATTCTCCTCTGCTCGACTTGACGGATTTCAGTACAGAGAATTGTATACCCCCGGGGGGGGGGGGCGCTCGGTAGTTAATGCATAGTGGGTATGTGCCGCGGAGGAGAGCTCCACTTTTTTACTCTCAAAATTCCGTTCCAAGGCATAGCATTTTTGTCTTTTTGAGAAAAAGAACAAAGAAGGCCGCTCCAATTAAAGCATAGCATTTTCTTCTTATCGAGAAAAAAGAAGGAAGAAATCCGCTCCAATGCTTCCGATATTATCTGTTACGACGTTCCAGCCGTATTGATCTGCAACAATGAGCCGCAATGTTGGTGAACAGCGGCCGAAGAGCGCTGTCCGACCATCGCATCTGCGCTAGCGCTGGCACCCGGCGCCCGTGCCACTTGGCTAGCTGCATGCATGTATGCCCGTTCCGTGAGATGAATACGCAATCACATGCAGGCGACCCAAGGACGCCCGTTTTCACAAACATTTGTAGTTCCGAGGCCCGCAGGATCCTCCTTCTTACAATAAGCCTGCTCGAAAGCCCCCGTTTTTTTTTTGTCTCGCCCGCGGCACACACCCACTACTCTTTTGGGCAAGTACAGTGCCCGCCCCCCCCCGGGGGTTGTATGATTGTCCAAGGTACATCTGCTTGATCTATTGAACTCAGCGTTCCTCCAGAACCTTAGTCGTACTATAATTACTAAAAGGTTTAATCCTCTGTATACCCTCACAGTATACCCATGAATAACACATTGTGGCAAATAAATCCTGAATTGTTTACACGCCGTCTAATCAATGTTGAATGCAATTGATGGTGATGTTAAGGGTGTTCCATTATATTGTGTCTTCTTGTTGGAAAGGCAATAATCTGGCTTAGTCCTGCATCTGTTAAAGTCTACTTGTCTGTTCACTGTCTCACTGAGGAATTTCTGATTGCCATCAATATCGGGAAATTTATGTTATTATTTGCATACGACTAGCTTAGAAACTATACCTACAATATTTGGAGATGGTTGCCATCCTTAGGAGATTTACCAAAGAGGAAAGAATAGAAAATGGATGTTTCATCCTGTAGCAGCAGCTGGATTCAGCAAAAACGTCTAATCATGATTCCTGTACGTGAAAAATATGTCTGTATTCACTTTAAGCCTTTATCTTGACCTTATTAATGTCAAATGCTCGTTTGTACTCTTATTTATCATACCCAAAGGTCTCGTGATCCAAACAATTATCCACCCATAGAGGGCAACTGCTCATGAAAAAAAGGTCAACATCAACCAAACAAGAAGTGTAGGGAAGGTCATCATGGTTATCAACATGGAATTTTAGAGGAACGTGTTTACACGATGTCGGCCGCAACCATTCACCCATCAAGGGCGACAAGAGAAAAACAGATGAGAGCGAAGGGACAGGCAGATAATGTGGTGTAGTGTTTATTAACTATGGACAAAAACATAAGAAGGAAAATGGAAACATCCTAGTATAATAATGTCCCAGGAATATATGTCTCCTGGTCAGCTGCGCTCACGGTCAGAAGCCATGAATAATCAACAGCCTCTATATCAGCGGCTGGCAAATAACAACCGCAAACATACAGTAAAAAGCTAATGTTCAGCTTCCATAAGAGTGAACAAGCTGCGACGACTTCGTTTTGTGTTGTGCGCGGACACTAAGCTGAATATAAAAGTATTCAACGTCCTTATAGTGGTAGCAGCATGCAAATTTCAACATCAATTAAATGTTTTCAAGCAGTCGATGTGAGAACAATCACAATATTTTGACATCGTTGTTTCCATATAAGGATTCTTATTTGCATATTATGCAAATGAGGTAGATTTGTTTGCAATTTTGATCAAACACATTGAATACAGTCATTTATCATGAAATTTCGGTCAAATTCAATTATTTCGAACACTTATTGTAATCTTTGGAATATTTTCATAATTTTTCTAACGTTTTATGGCTAATTTGCATAATATGCAAATTTCATAAATTTCCACTGCTTGGCCGCGTTTCTTGGAACTTTTAGTGTGTTGTTAAAGGGGAAGTTCACCCTGAAGAAACTTTGTTGTAAAAAGAAAAAATAGTAAAAAATATTGGTGAAGGTTTGAGGAAAATCCGTTAAAGAGTAAGAAAGTTATTAGAGTTCAAAGTTTTTTATTTGTGACGTCATAAACGAGCAGCTGCCCCATGTGTTATGTAATTTAAAATGTATGAATTTCAAATTTTGTATGGTTCCTGATGACTTAATTTTGATTTCTTTTTATGATCGGGTGTGAAACGATTTGTCTATTGATATACAAAAGTTACAGTAAAAACCATTTTCAATTTTCTGAGAAAAAGACATTTCGTTGATTTTTTACCATTCGCTATGTAGGAATGCTGCTCGCATATGACGTCACACATCAAATAATTGAAATTCTAATAACTTTTTAATTATTTGATAAATTTTTCTCAAACCTTCGGCAATATTTTTTATTATTTTTTCTGCTATTTTTACGATAAACCTTTTGTCAGGGTGAACTTCCCCTTTAAGGAGCCCTTCCTGGAAAGCATTGCAGTGGAATTTATATCCTGTGTTGCAATCAGTTGTGAGTCAAACCCTATATTGACTGGACTATTTGGCTGCATTAGGTTGATGAAAAGAGGAAGGGTCATGTGCAAGATCAGAGAAGTCGATGTGCCATCCATTGAGTACCTCTGAATCAAGGTAGATCTGGTCAGCATATGCCAAAGCGTTCGTTTGAGTTTGATGACAATATCTGCCTTTATTCCTCTTGATAAGGTCATGAAACAGAGATTAATTAGCATGAGATGACTTCGCTATCTGCTTCCGTAGCGAGAGCTTTTGGAAAGAACTGGCCTGTCTCAAGGAACTCATTATTTGCTGTCTAGATGTTTTCTTTAGTTATAGCCTGCTTTGGGATGGTTCTTAGAACGCCATTCTCTCTATCCTCTTTTAGATTTGTTTTAGATAGCTTGAACAGCAAGGTACCATTCAAGCTTGCCTCTTTTGTTTGTCGATGGATATCAGTGAGGTAGTGAGAAAGATGTCTCCTCCATTGCTTCTGTAAAGCTGCATAGGAGATTGTTTGTGTTAATTCTATCAAGGAACAATATTTCATCCAAGATCTGAAAAGCTGAAAGGCATATCTCTCCTTTGGTAGGGTATACTTGTCATTGTCATTGTTACAGGTCCAGTGCAGTAACAAAGGACGAAAATGATAATTGCTGGAATACTGTTTCACAAGAAATCACATACAAGAAAGTGGATTGGAATTATAGATCAATAATGATAACACATTTTCAATATTTCGAATTGACAATATCCACATTCGTGAATAATATCATGAATTATGAAAAAAATATATAGAATGATTGATTGATAAGTTTTTTCTCTCATTATAAAAACAATACAAAGTATGTATATTCAAATAATAAACACACAATAATCGAAATAGTTAATATAGCGAATAGGTATATACATTTGAAATAATAAAATTTATGTTCTCAGAGAAATATGGGGAAAAAATATGCAAGGAGCTTGAAAGGGATTTTTTCAGTTACAGAAAACGATTGCGGAATAGATAACATGCAAATACCAAAAGCTGCCTTTCTTCCGACTAATATTTAGGTAGAATTTGATTTTTTCCCCTTGTACTTGTCGATAAGAATGAAGATTGTTTGATGTCACTGGAAAGTAGGTGCCTGCATGACATCGGGTCCCATGTGCCCTATTGAGTTAGAAGTTAACATGTTAACAAGTAAAAATGACTCCACCAACGTCTACGCGATATTTCCAAAACGCAAAAAGATGACTTGGTTTTTTGAAGGTCTCGCTCAACCTTTGAGATCAAATTTGCGACATACAGGTAAAGCATCGTGACGCTACGAGACAATGTCATACCGAAAATGGCTTATTTTTGTATTTTGTGTATAAAGTCTATGGTATATGAAATTCATCAAAGGGTGATGATTTTTCGTACTAATTGGTCTGTTAAATTAATGTAGGATATAATTTAGTTGTTAAATGGTCTGTAATAATTTCCTTTGAAAAAAAAATGAAAAACAGCCGATGAATCTACAAAGAAATACATAGGAAAAGGGGATATACAATTGACTTTCGCAATTTCTTTTAAACCTTTGAATTAGAATACAAAGATGAAATCTGGAAAAAAAAAATGAATTTAAATTGGGTGTTTAATATGCAAACAGTTTTTTTTTCATGAATAGGTTTGCAGTCTGAATTACTGTATATTCATATCAGCAACTTTTAACAGTCCCAACCCTTTAAATAATTTGGTCGATGTGGGCTTAATAATGAGATCCTGTACAAAATCTTACAGCTCTCTTTTGTAATTTGAACAGCATATCTATATGTTTTGAGTAACAATTTCCACAAGCAATGATAGCTTATGACAATGAAGACAAGATAAAGAAAAAGGTTTAGAGGGAAGGTAGAATTTAAGCTTTAATGCCAAGTGTATGTGACACATTTACTTAAAATTTTTCAAACTGGGGGTTCCATGTGAGACATTCGTCAGACAAAAAAAACCCCTAGGAACTTCACAGTTTACTTCTTTTCTAAGATAGTATTATTAATAATAATGTTTTGATTTGGGTTATCAACAATTGGTTTGTTCTTGCTATGAAATAAAATATAATTGGTCTTACTGATATTGAGCGATCATTTATTAGAACGAAGCCAATTGAGTAGTTCCAAGAATTCGGTGTTATACTGAGAGAATCGTATCTTATTGCAGAAAACAAATCATTAATCCTCCCCCTCCCCCAACAGTAATGAAGTCCTTAACTGATTGTATCGCTTGGTGAATCCAAACACTGATTAATCATGGTGACGACACGTGAGGACGATTCCCGAGACTTCTTCGCGTAGTTCCCGCAAGTACCCTCACGGCTTTTCTGTTTCCTCTTCTGAATTCAAAGTATAACTACAAGGGGAAGGAGAAAACCTCTGTACTTGTTACAGCAGCAATCAAAGACATCCTTACTGACGTTCGCTTCGTATCACTCATTGAGAGTCATGTTGTGAAACACATCAGTGAAACGAAGGATGAACTGGAGAAACAAGAAGCTCGCATTTTAGATATGGAAGCCACCATCCAAAGTAAGAGCGCTGAAGTGAGAGTTCTTCAAGAAAAGCTTGAGGTCAACACAAACACCATATCCCGGCTGCAGGATCAAATGAACCAACAGGAGCAATACTCCCGCAGGAATTGCTTGAGATTCTTTAGCATCCCAGAGACACCAAACGAGAACACGGATGATCAGATTATCAAGATATCATCAGATGTGCTCGGAATTGAGCTGACCAAGCAAGACCTGGAGAGGTCACATCGCCTTGGAAAGTCCCACGAAGGTCGACCGCGTGCCATCATCGCCAAGTTTAAGTCGTACCGAAAGCGTGACGAGGTCATCAAGCACAGGCGGAAACTAGTTGGGACAAGGAAGGCAATTCTTGAAGATCTCACCTCTACCAATGCGGACTTGCTTCAGAAAGCAAAGAACAGTGAGCGCGTCAAGACTGCCTGGTCTCTGGATGGCCGGATCTTCGCAATCGGCAAAGCCCCTGGTAGTACAAAGAGACTTATTAAATCCAAGAGAGACATTGAACATTTGTAGCTTATCTCACCGTGTACTCCTGGATAATCTCAAATGTCATACCATTTTTTCATACCTTTAATGTGTTAATTTTTTTGTTATGCTTTCTCATCTTTGTTTTTCTTTGTGGTGGTTATTTTTTATCTTTATTTCTATGTTTTGTATTGATTGTAACCTCGCAGTAAAAACTGAACTGATTACATGTTCCTACTGTAAAAATAATAATCAGGATGTTCCTGCCAATTTATGTCAATGCTCATTTCCACAATGCTTCCACTCTATTTTCCCTTTCAATGACATTGATGATGAAGAACTGATTAATATAAATTGCAATACTAGGAGTCCCAAATCTTTTAGAATTGATGATTTTAATAATTTGTTTACAAATTTCAGTACAGACAACTCTGATTTTAACTTGGAGATTGATTTTAATTGTAAATACTACTCAGATAATCATTTTATTGATAATTTTAAAGATGTGAATAATAAATTTTCTATATTACATTTTAATTCTCGTAGTTTGAATAAGAATTTTAATACTATATGTGATTTCTTATCTACATTGTCTTTCAACTTTTCCATTTATGGATTCTCAGAAACATGGATTAATAACACCACACCTTTACTATTTAATATGGATGGTTACACATTTATTCACTCTGATAGGAACTACGGCAAAGGTGGAGGAGTAGCTCTTTTTATTTCAAATTATTTTAATTACATAGTTCGAACTGATTTGTTAAATAACTCATTGAATTATGAATCACTTTTTATCTAAATAATACAACCTCAAAGAAAAATATAATTGTTGGCATAATATATAGAAAACCTTCTACAAATGTTACTGAATTTATAGATGACTTTGAAGAATGTTTGAAATTGATAAATTTGAAATGTAAATATGTATATATTATGGGTGATTTTAACATTGATTTAATGAAATACTCTAATTGTGGACTTGTAAATAGATTTCTAAGTCTAATTTATGCCTACAGTTTCTTGCCCCTGATAGATAAACCGTCAAGGATTACTGAATCATCATTTTCTTCATTTGATGATATTTTTACAAACAATTTTTATTCTGATGTTGCATCTGGCCTACTGGTGAACGACATCTCAGATCATTTTCCTGTATTTCAAATTGCAAACAAATATAATTTGTCTAAAAATACTATTGTTTATGAACGCTGCAATATTAATGAAAATACTATTTCCACATTTAAAGAAAAACTTGCTTTTATGGATTGGAATCAAATTTTGTTTTGTGAAAATACTGAAATTGCTTATAACTTGTTTTTAGATACATTTTGTGCTTTGTATACTAAGGTTTTTAAGAAATTCTCCAGAGGCAATGGAAAAGGTATGAGGAAGAAACCTTGGATTGACTCAGTCTTATTGAAAAATATACGCAAAAAGAATCAATTGTTCAAGAAATATCGTGAGAATCCAAATAATACTTCTAAAACAAAGTATGCCAAATTTAGAAACTTTCTTAATAAATCGTTAAGAAATGCCCGTAAAAAATTTTATGAACATAAATTTCAAGAATCTAAGGGAAACTTAAAAAAGACACGGAATATCATTAGAGATGTTCTTGGTAACAAAAAGAAGAGTCTGCCTGATTTTATTAATTATAATGGTAACACTATATATGGGAATAAGGATATGGGAAACACTTTTAATATTTTTTTTGTTAAAATTGGTCTCTGCCCAAATGGTAACTGCTCAAGTAGTAAAGATTTTACCAAATTCTTGCCCAATAAATGTTTTCAATCATTGTTTTTAAACCAGTGAATCAAAATGAAGTAGTTGAGATTGTTAAAAATATAAAATGTAGCAGTAGTTGTGGTTATTGATGATTTAAGTCCAGTTGTTATCAAGAAAGTGATTGTATTCATTCTGCATCCTTTATGTCATATTTTTAATTTATCACTATCTTCTGCCATAGTTCCTTCTAAAATGAAAATCTCAAAAGTTATTCCTGTACATAAGAAAGGTAACCTACATGATGTCTCTAATTATCGTCCCATTTCACTACTACTACATTTTTCAAAGATTTTAGAAAGAATTGTTTATAATCGATTATATAATTTTCTTAACTGCAACTCTCTTTTAAATGACGTGCAATATGGATTTTTAAAAAATGTTTCCACTGAAATGGCCCTAATTAACTTACATGTACATGATTATGTTATCAACTCATTAAATAAGAAATTACACACTATCGGAATATTATTAGACCTTAGCAAGGCTTTTGACTGCATTGACTATAACATACTTTTACACAAATTACAGTTTTATGGAATTAGGGGTCATGTATTATGTTGGTTTCAGAATTATTTATCAAATCGTGTGCAATACGTATCTTATAACATATTTTATCTGAACCATTAAAGGGGAAGTTCACCCTGAAGAAAACTTTGTTGTAAAAATAGCAGAAGAAATAGTAAAAATATTGGTGAAGGTTTAAGGAAAATCCGTTAAAGAATAAGAAAGTTATTAGAGTTCAAAGTTTTGGATTTGTGGCGTCATAAACGAGCAGCTGCCCCATGTGTTATGTAATATAAAATGCATAAATTTCAAATTTTATATGGTTGCTGATGACTTAATTTTGTTTTCTATTCATGATCGGGTGTGAAATGATTTGTCTATTGATATACAAATGTAAAAACCATTTTCAATTTTCTGAGAAAATGACATTTCACTGATTTTTTACCATTCGCTATGTAGGAATGCTGCTCGCATATGACGTCACAAATCAAATGATTGAAATTCTAATAACTTTTTAATTATTTGATTAATTTTTCTCTAACCTTCGTCATTTCTTTTTTATTATTTTTTCTGCTATTTTTACAATAAACTTTTTGTCAGGGTGAACTTCCCCTTTAAATGTTTTATGTGGTGTGCCCCAAGGATCTATCCTCGGACCACTATTATTTTAAATATTCATTAATGATTTACCAAAATGTTCAGACAAATTGAATTTTTTGTTTATTTGCAGATGATACCAATATTTTGGTTTCTGATAATACACTACAATCTTTTGAATAATGTTTTGAATCAAGAATTACCTCATGTTACCGCATGGTTTTACTATAACAAACTCTCTTTGAATATGGATAAATCGAACTATATATTATTTCATGGACATAATAGAGTAAATAATATTGAAGTATCAAATATTAAAATGAATAATCAAGTTATCAAACGTGTAAGTAGCTCAAAGTTTTTAGGCGTTTTAATTGACGAAAGATTTCATGGAATAATCATATAATGGATATGACAAATAAAATATTTAGGATTATCTGTATCATCCGCAAACTTAGTGATTTCTTGCCTCAACACATTCTTTTAACTTTGTATAATACCTTAATCTTGCCTTACTTGTCTTATTGTAATGTAGTGTGGGCAAATACATATCCTTCAAAACTAGAAAGATTGTTTCTTTTACAAAAAAGAGTTTTCCGAATATGTTCATTTTCTCACAGATTGGCCCACACTAAAGAACTTTTCGTAAAATTCAACGTTTTTAATATCTATCAACTCAATTCCTACTTCTGTGCAATATGAATTTTTAAACATAAACATAATATACTTCATAATTCAGTATCGTCTATGCTTGATTTAAATGTTAATATTCATGATTATAATACAAGAAACAAAAATAAATATCTTTTATGGGCTGTAAATAAAAATTATGTATTATTTTCGTTTAGACACATGCTCCAGCTGTTTGGAACAATCTTCCAATAGAAATAAGATCAATCAGTTCAACGAATGCTTTCAGCAGGAAATTGAAACTATATTTAATCAATAGTGTGTGAAAGCAAGGATTTTTACTGCCTTTGTGTGTTTATGTGTTGGGTTTGTGCGGTTAAATGTGTTTTAACTTATGTTTATATTATTACATGTACATGTATTATCAAATGATTTCAGTTATTGAATTTAATTTCAAATGAGCATTTTACTAAATTCATGATTTCAATTTGGCTTATTTTATTTTTTATGTATTAAAGGGTGGTTATCTCGACAAACCTTGATAGGTTTTTATGACCTCCTAATTCCAATATTATATCTCTTTATTCTCATTTGTATCTGTTTAATACTTGTTTTACATGTACCTTACATTTTCTTGCCTTATTATTGCACATTGTATTTGTTATTACTGTATTCTATACTCTGTATTGATTTTTATTGGAATTGAATAAAACATTGAATTGAATTGAATTGAATATCAAAGTCGATACTGAAAAAACAAGAAATCAAAGCCGATTTTTGACATAGCAGCTTGAACTGTAAAAAAGTCATGTCGATGACACACAACAAACAATATCCATGTATGTCTGCTGGAATATGCAAAGCGAAAATTAAGTCGAAATTGACGTTGCCCTTAAAGCCTGTGTATAGCTTTGGTAAAGGGTCAATAATGTGATTGATAATCGAATATCATCTAATATGACAGTCTTACTGAAGCGTAGAGACAGTTAGATATTTTTCCAACTGCACTTCTCTGAGAAAATTTCAAATATTCAAATCTTGGATATATAGCGCCCTCTCTCAGCGATGCTTGTTTTAAATTTAAAAAATGGGCATTCAAGCACTTATCTTATAAATTTAGTGATTAGATATCCAAAAGTTACAAAGAACATATCTTGAAAGTTTCAGCCCATTCCATAATGTGGAATAGGATTTAACTGAAAGACAAAAACACACAGATATTTCAATTTGATTGGGTGACCCGATCAAGTTAAATTTCCATGTAAAATCGCAAAATTTATCCTGTAAAACACATTTTCATTTCATATCCTCCACATCATAACTGTTATAGGGCATATCCATTCATATTAGCTAGCAATGAATTGGAATAGTGATAGGTGCATTTTGGTGGATTTACCAAAGCTATAAACAAGCTTTAAGGAAAACAATAAAACCGGACAAATCATGTCTTGCTCCCTTCAAATCACAGAAACATAATGACCAATCTGATATATTCAGGTACAAGTACAACGTATCGCTTTCCACACTCTCTTCTAGAATTGAACCGGTAAAAAGCATCAGCCATTTGAGATGGGAGCTTGCTTACCACGATGAGGGACTGGCTATCATCGTTAAGCAGTCGTGTAACTCAGTGCTCTTGGATGACCAATATATCAGTTTTTAGTATTTTTTTTTTAATAAAGGGACAGGTATTGAATGTGCCAATGGTAAGATTTGGTGCCTTTGGTGATTGTATAACGTTGGGAGGTATAGGGTGCTTGTGAAAATGGAGGTTGGTGCCTCTGTGATCTACGGTGAGTTGGGTGGACTTGGTACGATAGACAGATTCCCTTCTATGCTTTCCAACATTTGATTTTAAAGGAGGCGGGGCTCACTGAGCAAGTAGATGTTGGTATCTTGGAGGGATGCGTCAGATCACTGAGGGTTGTCGTTATTTCAGCAAGACTTTTTGTGTCACGCTGACCGAAAAACCCATCTGGGTTTGTTAAGATGGTTTGTTGCCTTGAAGGTGAAGTGTAATGTATGTTTGCTGGTGACTTAGGTTGAGAGCCTGGGGGCAGTGTTCATAATTTTGGTCAGGGCCATTTTGATTGCTGAAATGTTGGGAGTTTGGTTGCTTCTTTGCGATGACATGATTTAGAATTGACTTAAATTTCAAATGGTCTTCACCAGCAACAGTCGCACGAAGGGGTAAATAGCTGCCTGAAGCATCAATCAATAGCTTATTGTACACAAGTGCGGGGCACCTCAGGATTCTTCTCAGGGGGTCAGCCAAGCATTGTTCTGATTTCGAACAGGCTGGTAATTCAGCAAGGAGATCTACTGCTTTAGAGTGAGCTGGCTGTGTAGCTTGACATAATGACCTTCACGCCCAGTGTCAGTGAAGAGGATTGGTATCGCCATAGACGTCTCCTTATTTTGGTGAACTGGTGGACTAAAGGTCTGTTGCTGAATATTAGATATCCTCACTGGACAGATAGTGGTTGTTGACATGTCAGGTAATGACGACTATCGATCATCAGATGAGCCGCAGACACAGACCTACTCCTAGCAGATTTTGATTTTTCTTTAACATCAGGTTGTAAATGCTCTGAAAGGGGCCTGGTGGTTCAGCAAAGAGGCTGAGCCGGAAGTATGTCGGATCTCGTTTGGTACAGTGTATGTACGTCGGAGAGGGAGCATTTATCCAATCGGTGAGCTTTGGAAGGTAAAGACCACTATTACCAGATTACGATGGGGAGAGGTAGGGGAAGACTTAGGAGTGGATCTGGTACTCTTCTTTTTGCTCTTGTTGCGAGCAAGATCATGCCACTTTTTGTAACCCGGCTAGTATTGCGATACGGGGTTTGAACTAAAATCGTTTTGTTGAGATGCTGCGTGATCCCGTCCCCGATTTGAAAGGGCGCACCGTCATCAAGAGAGAGAGAGAAAAGGAAGCAGGCCCGACTGCTTTCTTTGGCATTGGATTTGATTTGGAAGTTGGTGATCAGTTTTGGTTTATGGCCATTGGTAGGAGCCTTGCTTGGGGCAGGTTCAGAATTAACATCGGTAAGGAGACCATCGGGCTAAGGTTTTGATGAAAGTCAAAAGAGTCGGGATTGACAGAATCAGAAGACGATAATTCAAAGTCTGAGATAATCAAAACGACAGTGCATCAATCCGATTAGTAAGTTTGATACGAGCTGGTAGGCGACTTCATTTCGCTCGAAACTCTTGAGGTTGTAAAATTGGGTTGGGATGAATACGAGGATCCATGTGTTTACCAGTAGTTTGGAAGGTCATTGAGGATCTAATAGGGGCTAGCTCACAAAGAAACTTGGTTTTGTTCCTCTTTAGATTTAGGCTTATTTTTCAACAATTGTTGTCTTGTGTCAATTGCTTTGGAGCTGCATGGCACGAAAGTATTTTTTTAACTTGAGATAGTTCCACCACGATATTCTCATCTTATGAGAGAAGAGCTTTGTTGGTCAGTTCTGGGGACTCACATGACTCAAGGTCGCTTCTTGAAGTTTTCAGTAGTTTCTCATGCGCATTGCATCTATATATATTTATGAGTGAAATCTCACATATTTTTATCCCATTTAATTTTTTACAGTGATTTTATCTTGAGATCATTACAAAAGAATGAATTCAATAATAATAATAATTTGAATTTATATAGCGCTTTATCAATCTACGACTGTTAAAAGCGCTTCACAATTAGTATTACCCGGTCACTGGATTCATAGCATTCCAAGCAGCCTGTTAGGCGCAAACTTGCTAAACCAACCACAATGACGGTTGTTTCCCACCGGTACCCAATTAGCACCTGGGTGAGAGTGGCAAAGTGTGGATTGACGCCTTGCCAAAGGGCGCTAGGCCATGGTGGGATTCGAACACACGACCCTCTGACTACAAGGCGAGAGTCAGAACCGCTAAACCACGGCACTTCAAGATTACAATATTGTTGGGGTTCGGCATAGAAGGATATACTTGTTGTCTTAGTCATTGTGCACTTTCCATTATCAAATTTAAAATGAATTGTCAAGTAGTGTTGTTGCCCTTCTGAACACGCACAAGGTTATTTGATAAGCTCTGTTATATAATGGATATTTCACTGGTCAGATAAGCGAATTAATTGGTCAGATTTTGAATGATCTAAGGGGGAAGATATGCTAGGGAGCACAAAAACATACAGCAGTAGTAGCAGTGCTGCATGTATGGAAACTTGGGGTTGGAAAGCACCGCTGTTATACAGTGCGTATCAAAGAAAGTTTACACTTGTAAAAAAAAGTTTACATTTGTAATATCCTGAAGATTTATCCACATTGTAACATTGGTACAGACTCATTTAAGCACCACTTACTTTTAAAAAGTTAGTGAAAAATGATTGGCGCAGAACTTTGAAATAGTTATGCGAATAAAAGTAGACCTTAATCATGAAGAACACGTGGAATTTAGCTAGTGAAATTGATTTGAAAATATCTTTTACGTTTTTAACTTGTTTCCTTGCCCAAAACATTTCGAAGAGTGCATTGCACCCCACCCCTCTCTCCCACACACAGAGGCCGTCGTGGCGATATTTGCTTTACACTGAGCTGTGATTTATATGAAATTGCTCACGCTTGATTTTCATTTTTTTTATTAATTGTCAAGTTTTTGAAAAGTGTAGAGAATCGAGTATTAGATGAAAAAATGAAATGTAAACCCACTTTAAATGATAAACACTTATTGAAAAAAAATGATGGAGATATCTGATTTAAACTCTTGCTCAGATTCTGTCTTCAGATCCAGCTGTCACCAAAAGGGTAAAGGTTGTGCTTACTAAGTGTTGAAATTTCAATTTGGGTGGCAAAAATGTTACAAAATGCTTAAATATATCCGTTTTATTTCAGTTGACTAAAAGTGCGAGGGAAATTTATGAAAAATGTTTCGCAGGGTAAGTTTGATTTCGCCCTTTCCCCTTGACACAGCGTGAAAACCAGCATTTCTGCGCAAACAGATTTCTACAAAAATGAATAGTGCTCACTCAATTGTAACAATCTGTCAAAACTTTTATTTTCGTTGGATAGATGAGACCCAACCCCAAGATTATTTGTGAAAAAAATTACCTACATGTTGTATATTTTTTATTTCCCAGGGCATTTTCAAAGTGTAAACTTTTTTATACGGACTGTATATTAGACTGTGCATTCAAAACCGCTGAAGCGAGACCAATGAAATCATAGAAGTTAGCACATGAGATAACTATCTAAAGGAGAATAATTTTCAATGTTTGGATTTATTCAGCCGTCTATCAGAGTTACATTTTTGGTCGCACTTTAGAATAAAGCCTTTTTGGGTGAAGTTCTAATTTATACTGTCATTGATTCAGTCGGAATACCATAAACATTTTCCCTCAGTTTCTTAGTATACCATTTGTGATCATGGTTACAAAAGTGCTTTGAAGTATTCAATAATGAAAACAAAAGGAGCAGCTTGCGCTTGCATTGTTTTATTTTATTTATTTATTTATTATTATCATCATCTTTTCATTTCTGCATCAATTATGTTCACACTTGGTACATATGATCTATGCATTACCTTACGTGTTTTCTTGAAAATGAAAGTTCAATGGTCATCTAGGGGTCAAAAGATCATATTGCATAGTTTACTGATTGCCAAATCAGGTGAGACTCATGGTCGTGAACCATGTTGTTTAATAATGTCGTCAACCATATCTACGCAGTTTTGATAAGGCTAAGAGAAGAGTTCATCAATTGTTATGTAAAGAAATAGGAAAGGTTAAAAGCCAAGTGCCCTGCCCCAATATTGCGCCTCATGGTTAGACACATTCCACCTGCCAAAGTTTACAATATGTTTTTCTCATCATTGAGTTGAAATGAATGACTAATTTTGTCTGTTCTTAAAATCCTTACGACGAATCTACAAACATGTATCACGAATAATAAAATGACGTAATTGTGGTATGAACCTACCTTGGAGTCTTGTGCTTTACCATCCAGTACTGAAAAGAATACATCATGCATATTGATCAGCTCAGGTTGTGTCCTTGAGTAATTGTTCGTATCCATCTGTATAGTTACTGACTTCAAAGTTCGTGAGGAGCAGATGAATTCAGCCAGATCCTCTGAAACAGTCCGTCCACATGATTTTCTAATTACCAGGTTCTCCTACATGTATAAAATATATCATAAAATAACCATAGGTCCATTATAGCATCCAGAGATCAAACAATTTCACTTTTTATGTACTGTCCGATCATTCTTTATGAATTAGGTATACAATTATTATCGATTAACAGAGCCCTAAATAAAATAAAATGAACTTAGAGGTCAAGTCCACCACAGGAAAAATGTTGACTTGAATAAATAGAAAAAGATGAAACTAGCATAACAATACAAATTCCATCAAAATCGGAAATAAAATAAGAGAGTTATGACATTTTAAAGTTTCGCTTATTTAAAAAAAAAACAGTGATATGCACAACTCAGTGACATGCACATCAAAGAGTCGATGATGTAACTCAATCACTATTTCTTTTGTTTTTTATTGTTTGAATTATACAATATTTCATTTTACAAATTTGACAATATGGACCAACTTGACTGAACCAAATAGTATTACACAATGCTTATTCCGTATGCTCAGGGAGGAATTATTGTTTCACTTGACACTGAGGAGAAAATTAGAATATTTCATACTTTATACAATAAACAAAAAATATGGATGACGTCATCAGTCTCCTCATTGGCATACCGACCAAGATGTGAAATTAAGGGAAACTTGAAAGTAGTGTCACAACTTTCTTATTTTACATCCGATTTTAAAGAGATTTTCAGTGTTATGCTTATTCGACTTTCCTTTTTTTTATTCAAACAAACATTTTGTTGGGGTGGACTTGTCCTTTAATACGAAAGAGCCATAGTTCGTTAATGACGCACTGATAAAATACTTGCCACCTTTCGCAAACCTCAGGAAAGGTAACTTTAGGGTCCCCTAACACAAAAGTTAACGATTAATCATAAACTTGATTTATAAGATTGATTGTACATTATAGTCAATAGAATCAAACGTAAAAAACTGCTCTACAGTCATTGCTAAGTTTTGTGTTAAAGGCCCTAATAGATCTTCTTTTCGTGTGCAAATTTCTTAAACGCGACACCCGTACCATACGGAATTTACATTACGACTGATGATCATCATCGTATATGCCCCCTGAGCCGGCGGCGAGCCTCTACTATGACAGCTGGCTTGAGATATTCGAAATACAGGTCCCTCTACATTAGATTATGACATGGATAAGAAAGTGTTTTTTTAAAAAGAATCGAGTACAAATTGAGTGAGGAAAAATTACTGACTAAAGGCTTATATATAGATCAATACAGCCCATTGAATCGATATTGCATTTAATGTGGATTATTGGTGGATCACTGGCAATTGATTCCATGGATTAGATCACCTCTCCAGCCGAAAGCATTTCGCATAGGTTGATATGTACACAGCATGCAGCAGGGCAAATTCGTCTGAACTTCAGTCGATTTTGCGGGGTTTTTTTCTTTTGTTTACTCTTTCTACACAAACGATATGCCTCTAGCACACAATGTAATGGACATTATGTTTACTTTCCCCAGAAATGGGGGATTAGATTCGAATTCCCGGGGGACCACTTCCATTGGGGTTTACCAGGCACGACCATGGGGTTTCGAAAAGCACCCTAAATAAAGGGAAGCAAGTCTGTTCCAGATTATGAAAAATGCATCTCATAACAAGTATTTGGCTTGTCAAATCATACAAGTATTGGAATTATATCCCTTTTTCATTTATTTTAAACATCGTTTTGTACACCCTTATAACGTTACAAAGGCCTATACGTAACGTATTTGCCGTCTCTGTCCCCTTTTACGCGTGGTCGCGCCTGGTATCCACATATCAAAGGAAGTGGACCCCCTGGGCGGCCTCTCGAGCTCTGGGAGGAACCAAATGTGGCTTTGGAGAGTCGTCCTAAATCGGATATATTTATCGCTGTTACCATAGTAGCAACCAGAATTTGGCACACGAAACGCATATTGAATGTGTCCGTTGCAGATGCGAAACGAAAAAAACAAATCTCATGTCACACAATTTGCATTGCAGGACAGAGTTTTAAGACCATGACGACGGGCCCAAAAAGTATTTTCCAAAATCAACTAGCGTTGTAAATAAGCGTTCGCGTCCTCAAACGAAAGGTCCGGACTAATGAATGATGATGGATTTCCACCGCGATATTTGTAACGAATTAAAAGTCCGCCAATTTACAATGTTTGACGTTTATCAACAATACCTCAAGGGCACTATCTAAGATTTGTGGTTAAAAAAATCACCAAACAGTTTTGTAGTATTAAACTGAATATACCTTCTCCAAACAGCCAAACTTCGCCTTTCCATAGAAGTATGATAAAAATCATATGAAGTCACTAAAATATGCTTACAAAACATTCAGTACCAAATATCGCTGAACACGATTACTCAGTAATCCCATTGTTTAAAGAAGGGTATTTGCTTACCACTTGACGATGATTAATGATGAAAATATGTCCTGATACAGTGTGTGCCTGCATCTCATGGATGATTCCCAGAGTTTTGCTGGATGAAGTCGACAGATGATCTGCCACAATTTTAGCCACTGTTTGGTCTTGGCTTTCATAGCCTACGTCAACGAGGAAGTCATCGTTGATAGGCCTATAATAGCCAGAGTAATCAACAGTTTGTTGATGTTTTATCAGATGAGAAATAATATCAAATCCGACTTCATTTTTCTGGGCAGATGTAAAGTACAGCAATTCCCGATATTCCCGTGCTTTGTCTATGATGTCTTCCCTCAACCTGTCATATTCGCTTCTGTTTGAGTTGTAAAGAGATGCTAAATACATTCCTGATAGATACTCTTGAAAGAGCTTATGAGGGAACTGTACAGATGGCGCTGCAGACTGTGAATGTTGTCTTCTCGTTCTCAAAGAAAAGATTTGCGTTTGTTTAGTTAGTACTCCAACTTTGCAACCTATATCGACAGACCCGGGAAAGTTTTTGAACTCTCCTTCTGTAAATACTAATCGTCTTTCCCTTAGCCCTTGCAGGGCAAGACATCCAATATTAGTTAGATGAAAGAGAATCTCCTTACGTTTCCTATCCATTTCTCCATCAACATTGTTTGAAGATATATCGAGCTTGGATAGGCAATGGTCAACCAAAAAATTGACCATTTCACTAAACAGCTGGGAAAAAGTTTGCAGCTTTGACATTGCTACGCGACGCTCTCCGTCAAACTCTTTCCACATGATGCAAAGCATTGCTGTATATATTGGATAGGGGGCCATGTTCTCTCTGATCACATCGTTACTTGATATGAATTGATCCAAATCCTCAGATGAAGTCTTGTCTGGGTGGAAGAACTTCTCGATGTAGGAAGACAGATTTTTAGCCGAAAAACCTTCTACTGCAATGAAAGCATAAGCTTTTCTGAGACTTGCGTTCTTTCTAATCTCACCAGATCTCCATCGTCTTGATGTGATCAGTACTTTACCAGACATGAATAGCCGGTTGAAAGTAATCAATGCAATTTGATGAGAACTTTCAACATCATGTGCAAACTCGTCCAAGCCGTCTAGGACAAGAAGAACGTCATTTTGATTTGAAAGGAAGTACTTATCCAACTGCTTGTCTGTGACAGGGTTATCGTCAGGAAGGTATGACTTCACAATCTGCCCGACAGTCTGATTTCCTGCTTCACGAAGGAGTACGAGGAGAACCAGTCTGAACTCGTTGTATCCAGTTTTATGGATCCAGTCCCAAGCAATCTTAGCGCAAAGCGTTGTCTTTCCCACACCACCTTCGCCCTCAACTAACAACCGCTTAGGATAGATGCCGTTTACTTTGGTCTTAAGCAGATCTTTATAGAGCAGGGGTGTCTTATTTTTTGTTCCTTTATCTTCTTCCATTAAAGTTAAATTGGTGAAAATCCGATCAAATTGAATAAGAAGTTCGCTATTCAGTGGATCTGCTTGAATCTGACAGTGATGAATTCTGTAATATGTTTGAATATGTGTAATGACCAGCTGGACTTCTTCTTTTGTGAGTGATGTAATGTGATCACCGACATGAGCTGTAGATATAAAACCAGCAATATATATATCCCATTATTCATGTTCGTATTTTTCTCATTCTCTTAAAACGGTAGAATTCTAAATTAAATGTGTAGAGGAGTAATGGAAACATAATGATATGTCATCCTAATGCCTATAATTCATAACACGAAAACTATATATTGATCAGACCGATTAGTGAAAGAATATCGGACTATGAATACTTATTAAGACCATTGTTTGAGTAGTCATTGTGTGAGTAGTCGGTATATGCTTACGCTGTTTTATGGTCTTAAGAAATGAAATGAACTTTTTTTCAAAAGGCGCTCGTTACTGTTTGATTCAGTAACCGCCCGCAGTCCTGTACTACTAAGCTTGCCTATGAGTAAAAAATCATGATTGCCGTTAAACTATCAAATTGATTTTTAGAAAAATTGAATGTAGTCTTTAAAAAGGTTATCATCCCATTAAGGATTTCAACGAAACTAAAAAAGTCATAATGAGACCTAAATAGAATCGAATCGTTCGGAAAAAAAAAGCAAAACTCAAATTTGACCTGAATGTTTCAAAGAATTTCATGAAAAACACGAGATATAAATTGTAATCTTATAATACTATCGTTGACTTAACATGCTATTTTTACATTTATATATCATGGACATGTTCAGAAGTAATTAATAACAATAATAATAATAATAATAACTAGCATTTAGTACGCTCTCCATAGTTAACTATATCACAACGCTTACAAACGAGTTTAAAACAAAAGTACATAATAATTACAATAAAAATACATTAAAAAAGAAATTAATTTGAAAAGAGGTCTATTTTAGAAGTTTCTTGAATTGATCTGAAGAGTTTAATGGTTTATTGAAGTGGGATTATTATTCCATTCTTTATTAGTATAATTAGTATCATTATGCATACTACTCCAAATCCAAAATATTTGAACGTCGATATCTCATAATTTAAGCGAGGGTCCAGCTATTTTTCCCCCTTCACATGCTTAACATAAGCAAAGATCTGATACGGTGTGACTATCAGAATGACCAAGAGTCTTTGTGAATTAGAATTGAGAATGAGAAATAGGGAAGATACACTGAAAACCTAAACTAGTCAAGCGAAGGCTGGACTAGCCTTTTACTAGTCAAGCATGCTAGTCGAGGCCGCTGGACTAGGAAAAACCTATATTTGAAACTAGTCCAGCCTTCATTTCCATCTTTCGGCCTGCTGGACTAGCTTTAAATTAGTCGAAATTGCTCGACTAATGTCCTTTTCGGTGCTGGACTAGTTTGGAGACGGACTAGCCTTTAGCTTGTCAAGCAGGATGGACTAGTTTATGACTTGTCAGACTAGCTTTTAGCTTGTCAGACAGAACGGACTAGCTTCTAGCTTGTCAAGCCACATCGACTAGCTTCTGGCTTGTCAAGCAGGATGGACTAGTTTATGACTTGCCAGACTAGCTTTTAGCTTGTCAGACAGAACGGACTAGCTTCTAGTGTATATAGAGGAGCGTAGATTTTGCTTGATTTTCTGTGAGAATATTAATCTTTTTGAAAAGTATTTTTGTGCAGACTACTATATAATACTGCTAGATTTTCGATGTAGATTTAAGTTGAAAATGTGTTTCTTTTTACAGGTTTCCTTTTGACTGCTCTATCGAATGCACTTTAAAGTAAATTTATTTTTTGAACTTTTGAATTATTTACATGGGATGTATATTTTTAAATTCCCAGGGCTTTTTCAAAGTGTAATTTTTTTATACGCACAGGATAGTTTGCGCTTTACATGAGAACTGTATGAATCATCTCCTTTATAGTATTGGACCCAAACTTTTAATTTACAACATATTCTAATTATGAAAAGAACGTGGTAATTGTCAGTATTTGGAAATGAAAATGGTATAACCTCTGTGACTCGCTCTTAATGCTATTTTAGTGTCATGAAAATACAAGCTGCAGAAGTTGTGTCGCAAATCTAAAGCTGCCTATAGTGGTGATTATGATGACGAACTGCACTAAGTCTCGATTCTAATCTAGCATTTTATCACATAAAAACAACTTAATTTGCTTTGGTAGCATCAGTTAGATAATGATAATCATACGAAATGAATTATTTTTTCCCCAGCTATCTACCGAGATGTCTCGTCTTCAAAACAAAGATGCACCACTGTCCAGATCATTAAAAAGGGGTCTGTTAAAATATGCAGATTCACTGATCAAATTTGGATGGAAAAAAGAAGCACACAAATCAATTCACCGTCGCCGTATCTAGGATTAGTAATTATAGAGGCCAGGAAGAAAGAGAAGGTAAGTTGCTGCTTCTATGTCTATAGGCTGCTCACAATGTTTTATTTTTTATTCAATTATAAAAGGCAAATTTATACAAATATAAACCATTAATACTTGACATTTTTACCATTATCGTATATGCCACTGATAATCATTGGCGGCGGAAGCCAATAAATTTAGGGGGTGTCCACCTGAAAGTTTGGGATGGACACATGTAAAAAATAGGACAAGCGCCCCAAAAATTTTTGAGAAGAAAAAAAAAAAAAAAAGGTCATCAACCTAAATTTTAGGGGGGGACAACACACGTGTCAAGGGGGTCCACGTGAACTTAGGGGGGGACGCAGGAAAAAAATTGACAAGCAAAAAAAAAAAAAAAAAAAAAAAAAAAAAAAAAAAAAAAGGTTATCAAAACAAAATTTAGGGGGGGGACCGTCCCCCCCACCTAAAATTTAGGGGGGGACACGTCCCCCCCGCTTCCGCCGCCTATGCTGATAATATTCTACAAAACGATATTTCACTGTAGGTCTTCATTACGTAAAGGGGCTATAATGGATGAACTGCAGAACTGCATTTAGTGTTATGTATTATTATTGTGTTTGTCTTACTATGTTTGATTTTCAACACGAAATAGGTAATGTGAATTTAAGTATTATTAGAGGGATGGTGTATAGTATAACACATCTGTATACATATACATCTGTATTTTACTTTTACATAAAATTTCAGAGGCAATGATGAAAGCAGCACTTCTAGCCATACCAGGTCTCCTTCAGGAAAAGTTGGATAATGTTTTTGTGTCACCCGGAACTGAGGTTAGTGACTTTTCCATGTTTATTTGTTTCCTTCATTAAAAAATTATATGATTGAACAAATATGGAACATTGTGAAATTTCTGATAAAGTTCTTTCCGCTTTCAAAATTTGATGTCCTCAGAGTTCATTTCATTTTTTTTTCAAGAAACGTATTCTTATGGCAGCATTCGTCAGATAAAGTTATGAGTATTTGGTCTGTAATATAATGTTTAACTATATCAGGCAAATGTTTTCAAGGGGAATATCTTTCTGCAAATGCATTATTTTAAGCAAACTGTAGGCCTATACCAAACAGTCATAGCCCATGTACTTATGATTTAGATATGGGTAGTTCTATATCATGCTATTTCATAAAAACAAAACCCATTTTGTTTTTTCATCGTTCTGATCCTCCATTTGTTTTTATCATTTTAATTTTCATTTGTATCATCTGTTATCTGTTATTCAGTCACAGAACCCCGTACATATTCAGACGGACGCTGAAGACGTAATTGATTCAGAATCTTTTGTGCTCAGCGCTGACGGAGAGACGATCGCCACATCGCACGACCTTCTGTCAGCGGCAGCCATGTGGGTGTCTTCGTTCTATATATTTAACTTGCAATACCCAAGTGATTTAAGTAAGACACTAATTTTCATTCAGAAGGTCCTTTTGAATATTCAAGACGGAGATAGCACCCCAAGACCCATATCTACTTTAATAAATAAATTGAACATTGAAAATGCGAGTAAGTGAGTTAAGATAACTATGTCTATTTGCCTTAATGACATCATAATGCTGTTGCTTATAACCTAGTAATCAATCCTCAGTATTTTAATTATTTGGGTTATGTTCTGTTCCATATCAAATTTTATCTCAAATTTATTTGTGATGTTTTTTTCTTTCCCAATTTCATATTTTCTTAATCAGACATCAGGTATACTAACTATTTCAGTAGATTTGATAATGTAATCACCAGATGAAAATGTTCTTGTTATGATATTGGAGAGAAAATATCATTTCTTTTATATTATACAAGCATTATGGTGTTAATGAAACAAAATTGAGGCAGCAACAGTATGCACAAACCAAATCTTTAATTAATATTAAATCCATTTTACCACAAAGGAATTTTTCTTCCTGTTGAAATCGTACACGTGTTTTTTTTAAGGATTCTGTCACTCAAGAAAGAATGACATTTTTTTCTACCTTGAATTTGTATCTAAATTATTGTTTTGATATTTTCATGAGAAGCTAAACAACATACTACGACTGCAATGGAAAATTTTCTTAATTTTTGACATAAACATACGTATAACAAAAGTAACAAATGAAGAAATAGCAAAGTGCCATTTTTCCATTAAAGCTGATGTATTTTTGAATATTTGTATAAATCGCAAAGAATGATAAAGAATATATTTCCTCATTCTTCATTCGCAGCCGTAAAATAGCCTTAAAACGGTTCAATATAAATGTTTGAGTACATTCACCTAAAACTGTCTTATCTACAAAAATACAGATTCCCTCGATCGAGAATGAGCTATAATTACAATCACAACTTCGAAAAATTCGGGGTTTATTTTGTATTTCAATTGAAATTGTTCGGACGGACATTGTACTTCTGTAATAATTGTATTCAGTGTATGTTAAATTTTCATGTTTGCATAACGCTTTTCTATAATGTAAACAACTTCAGGCCTGTCTAGAGTGGGAATCCACTGGAATATACATGTAAGCCATGCTCAGTGAGTTAATTTTGAATACTTCTATACTTAATACTTCATTTCATCTCCATCTTATGGACTTTCCTCTCATTTTCTTTACTTTTTCTGTACGATTTAATTCTATTCTATGCCCTTTCTTCTACTGCCTTTTATTATTAAAGATTTTTTTCTCATTTCATAAATTGAAAGAGAGAGTTCAAATATAACGGTTCGCATAACCTTTCTTAAAACTTCGTAAAATAGTTGAAATGTGTAGTGAACATAATAATATGCTCCATGTTGTCTTTATGTACTAGTAACGATTTGTTAAAATCATGTAGAGAAGGAAAATCTTAATTTAGAAAAATAAATGGGTTATTCATGTCATATTTGGAAAGGAATAACAAAATGACAAACAGTTTATTCATCTTACTGCAAAGAACGTATTCAATATCGATTTTTTTTCTCTCTCTCTTCTACTTAGGAAATTATTTGTCAGTTAAGTATTCCTATATTGTACATGCTCTAGCTCATTTGGATGCCATTATTTTGTTATTGCGATATTACATTTCATGTTTTGCAAAATGTATGATAACTGGATAATAAAGCTATATTGTTACTGCATATGAATTAACATGCATATTTCTTGATTTCATGTATTATTTCCCAAAGATATTTTCCTGCTTAGCGATGTCTATTAAAGCGGTCGGAACGTCTGAAGGCGCGTCTAGGTTGTCTTGACCAGTCATGGCTAGTCCGTCAAGTTAGTCCGTCATGTTAGTCCAGCAACCTAGTCCAGCTTGACGCACCGAAACATGCTAGTCCAGCAACCTAGTCCAGCTTGGTAGACTAACATCATGTTAGTCCAGCAGGCAAGACTAACCTGAAGTTAGTCCAAATGGGCACCATTTGGACCAACTTAAAACTAGTCAATAACTAGTCGAGCGACTAGCCTTCAGTTAGTCCAGCTAGCTGGACTAACGCTAAACTGGTCGCTTGACTAGCATCAAACTAGTCAGGCTTGCATGACTAACGTCAAACTGGTCGCTTGACTAGGAACATGCTAGTCAACCGACTAACGTAATGCTAGTCCAGCCAGATGGACTAGGCAAAACTAGTCCATCAAGCTAGTCCAGCAAAGCAGACTAACCTAAAGCTAGTCCAGGTGGGCACCATTTGGACTAACTTTAAGCTAGTCAGGCGACCAATTTTGGTTTTCAGTGTATACTTTAGGAATTGTAATAATATATAATAAAAAGAGAATGATGGGAATAGAAGAAAATTGTAACATTAAAGACGGAATAATATCAGAAACTCATTGAACATGTATACATGAAGAGTTTTGTTCCAAACAGAAGTAGCTAAATCTACTTTTCTATTTTTCTGTAAATCATTTTCTTTTTAATTCACCACTTTCCCTTAGCCAATGATGTTCTATTTTGATATATATGATTGTGCTTGCATCTTAGAATAATTCAATCATAATTTGTCGTTTATTATTTTCAGTGGGTTTAACTAATTTTCGAAGGAAACCTTAATAAAATCTCAATTTTTGCAATTTAAACAATCAAACAAATAATTTTAGCAAGCAGAGTACACTTCCCATCTTTTCTTAAGTTTATCTATCGAAAATTACAAAAAGAAAAAAAAATGATGCTTTGTCATCTTTTTTAAGGATGGTGACTTTTCGATATAGTCTAATTGCAAAAGGAGCTAAATCCGGGAATATTCATGAGCATTGTGAAATTCTGTCATTAAAATCAAAACTTGTACTGGTGATGTAAACTTGTACCCACAACATGTACCTTAAAAAAAAATGAATGCCTAACTTAACGTAAAAAAAAAACCGTATAGTGGATTTAGTTCCTTTGGGAACAAAACTGTGTTAAATTTAGCTCCTTTTTGAAAAAAAAATCAAATTTCCAATCAATTTTTAAGCTGTGATATGTTGCATTTGATTCCCACGTCTACGATACATATGTTTGTTTGTTTTTTAAATCAATTTCGGTCAAAAGTGGATTTAGCCCTCTTTGGAATCAAGCTCTTCACATGTCTTGTGAGTTATGAGAAGTTGGTTGACCTAATTCTTATTAACCATCATATCCGTATAAATTTTATTTATCGATCCGAAAAAGGGGTTAACAATCCTCACAGAATCAACATCTTAGTTAATATTGTCATTAATATTTATCATCTAATTAATGACAGTATTGGCATATACTAGCAGTGGCTGGCAGGGGTTACATTTGGTCGGGGTTTTATTATTTTGTTGTTGTTGCTTTTTTAGCAATCACCTTTTTGCACACTGTCAGCGAGCTGTACCAGGTTAACGCCTCGCAACTTGTCGGATAGTATGTCCCTAGCTTCAGCATTTGATACTGTCTTCAGCCATTCACAGAGCATCTTATAGGAAGCTAGCATCGTGCTGCCAGTATTGTCTTCCTTGAACCGGTTGAGTGGAGCGTTAGAGAATCCTAGAGCTAGTCCCACTTTCATGAAATCTGATGGATCCATGCCGTCAGCTAAGAGGTACAGTTCATACTCACTTAGGTTTCCAGGGCTAAAACGTATAAATAGACAGAGAAAACAGAAATGAGAGCTACGCAGCGACAAAGTTGTCTTCACGTTGATATTGTGAGCTCATGTGTAATGAAACATTTAGAATCTATCGGGGAAGAAATTATAATCTTTCTTGAAAATATGGATGAAAAAAATCAAAGCAAAATAAAATTGGATTCTTTTGAAGTAAGAGGTCCTCTTCTTTTGATATCAGTTTCATGGAAATAAACTGTGAGCTCATGAGTAAACCATACTAATGTTTTTTGGAGAATAATGTTGGAAAATTCGTATAAAAAATTATACAAATATGGTTGAAATCAATAAAAGCAAATGTTTATCGATAATTTGAGTAGTAAAGTAAATAATTACGAAATGTATACCCGTCGCAGTGTGGCATCAGCAAATACGTCAACTACGACTAAAACGACGCAAGAAAAGAAAATTCCATAAACAGATAAAATATCTTGGTTTTGAAAAAGGAACGTGATTTCATGCCGTCAAGCCAAACAAATGAGCCTTTTTATTCTAATATCTTATTTAAAGAAATAATTGTCTGGGTTACGCGTCAAATGTTTTTCACTTTGAGGTTAAAGGGGAAGTTCACCCTGAAGAAAACTTTGTTGTAAAAATAGCAGAAAAAATAGTAAAAAATATTGGTGAAGGTTTGAGGAAAATCCGTTAAAGAATAAGAAAGTTATTAGAGTTCAAAGTTTTGGATTTGTGACGTCATAAACGAGCAGCTGCCCCATGTGTTATGTAATATAAAATGCATGAATTTCAAATTTTATATGGTTGCTGATGACTTAATTTTGTTTTCTATTCATGATCGGGTGTGAAATGATTTGTCTATTGATATACAAAAGGTACAGTAAACACCATTTTCAATTTTCTGAGAAAATGACATTTCATTGATTTTTTACCATTCGCCATGTAGGAATGCTGCTCGCATATGACGTCACAAATCAAATAATTGAAATTCTAATAACTTTTTAATTATTTGATGAATTTTTCTCAAACCTTCGTCAATATTTTTCATTATTTTTTCTGCTATTTTTACAATAAACTTTTTGCCAGGGTGAACTTCCCCTTTAAGTGGAATAAAACATAAAGAATAATGATGATAGACAATATCAGTACGAGTCAAGTGAAAATCAGTTAGATGATTGCATCGAGTTTGTGTGTGTGAGTGAGTGTATGTGTATGTTACGTTCAACTCGAAGATATCACCTGCGAATCGTCTCTCATTGTTTTGCACCCCTTAATCGATATCAAATTAATTCTTATCACTGTTCATGTATCATGTTTCCAAAAAAATAAAAGCATTCGTGACGATTGTAGACATTTTAGGTTTTCCATGGATGTATCATGTTTTAAGGGAGAACCTGTAAGATTTATAAAATGAGCATTCTTATATGATTGGCAACAAGTGAAAATATCCCAGGAATCACATTAACACTGATTACACATCTCAGGTGATTTCTGTCTAGAGGTAAGTATTACATATGTATAGATCCTGCATGAAGTTAAGCTTTAAACAAGTACAATACACTAGTGTTAAATGGTTAATTCTCTGATTACCTGGTATCTGGGCCTGGATTTTCTTGTATGTCACCGGATCTTAACAGGAGTAAGTTGACTATGTCAGCACTGTCATTCCCTTTCATTACATCTGCTTCATCAGAGGTCGAACCTGATCTAAGGAATGGAGTCATCGCTGTTTGACGATTCGCTGCAAATTCCTTAGAAATAAAGAGAACAATGAAACTCGTTTTGCTTTGAAAACTTGATAAAGCTTATTGATATTGGTCTTTAAAAATATATTTTGTAGAAGTTATTATCCTTGTTTTCTTAATAAATGTGCAGCCTTATTAAGAACCAAATTAAAGGACATTTCATTCCATTGTATTTTAAGTAAAAGAAATCACGGTAACAAAACAAAACTTGAAAGAATGACTACACTTAATATAAGCAGTAATTCTTAAGCTAGGTGTTATAGTTTTCAAAGACGGCAAATATGAAGGAGACACGTGCAAATAGATAACAACAGAGTTGGGGAGGCAGAGAGGGGGGGGGGGGGAAGGTTTTTGAACAAGAAAAAATGGAGAGGTGGAAGTTAAGGCAGATGATAGCTCCTAGAGCAATGTATTTACCTCATCAAGAAAATATTTTATTCTGGAGGTTTTGCCTTTGACATGGGATTCAGTGGAAGAGCTAGTGTCTTTGATGGGAGATTCAGTGGAAGATCTGTTGTCTTTGATGGGAGATTCAGTGGAAGATCTGTTGTCTTTGATGGTAGATTCAGTGGAAGATCTGTTGTCTTTGATGGGAGATTCAGTGGAAGATCTGTTGTCTTTGATGGGAGATTCAGTGGAAGATCTGTTGTCTTTGATGGGAGATTCAGTGGAAGATCTGTTGTGTTTGATGTTAGATTCAGTGGAAAATCTGTTGTCCTTGATGGTAGATTCAGTGGAAGATATGTTGTCTTTGATGGTAGATTCGGTGGAAGATCTGCTGTCTTTGATGGTAGATTCAGTGGAAGATCTGTTGTCTTTGATGGTAGATTCAGTGGAAGATCTGTTGTCTTTGATGGTAAATTCAGTGGAATATCTGTTGTCTTTGATGGGAGATTCAGTGGAAGATCTGTTGTCTTTGATGGTAGATTCAGTGGAAGATCTGTTGTCTCTGATGGGAGATTCAGTGGAAGATCTGTTGTCTTTGATGGTAAATTCAGTGGAATATCTGTTGTCTTTGATGGTAGATTCAGTGGAAGATCTGTTGTCTTTGATGGGAGATTCAGTGAAAGAGTTGTTGTCTTTGATGGGAGATTCAGTGGAATAGCTGCTGACTTTGTTGGGAGATTCAGAAGTAACGCTATTGTTTTTTATGAGAGATTCAGTAGAAGATCTGCTGTCTTTGATGAGAGATTCAGTGGAATAGCTGCTGTCTTTGATGGGAGATTCAGTGATAGAGATGCTGTCTTTGATGGAAGATTTAGTGATAGAACTGTTGTCTTTGATGGGAGATTCAGTGGAAGATCTGTTGTCTTTGATGGTAGATTCAGTGGAAGATCTGTTGTCTTTGATGGGAGATTCACTGGAAGATCTGTTGTCTTTGATGGTAGATTCAGTGGAAGATCTGTTGTCTTTGATGGTAAATTCAGTGGAATATCTGTTGTCTTTGATGGTAGATTCAGTGGAAGATCTGTTGTCTTTGATGGGAGATTCAGTGAACGAGTTGTTGTCTTTGATGGGAGATTCAGTGGAATAGCTGCTGACTTTGTTGGGAGATTCAGTAGTAACGCTATTGTTTTTTATGAGAGATTCAGTAGAAGATCTGCTGTCTTTGATGAGAGATTCAGTGGAATAGCTGCTGTCTTTGATGGGAGATTCAGTGATAGAGATGCTGTCTTTGATGGAAGATTTAGTGATAGAACTGTTGTCTTTGATGGGAGATTCATTGATAGAGATGTTGTCTTTGACAGGAGATTCAGTGGTAGAGATGCTGTCTTTGATGGGATATTCAGTGGTAGAGCTATCGTCTTTGATTGGATATTCAGGGATAGAACTGTTGTCTTTGATGGGATATCCAGTGGTAGAGCTGTTGTCTTTGATGGAAGATTCAGTGGTAGAGGTGCTGTGTTTGACGGAATATTCAGTGGTAGAGCTGCTGTGTTTGACGGAATATTCAGTGGTAGAGCTGCTGTGTTTGACGGAAGATTTGGTGGTAGAGCTGCTGTGTTTGAGAGAAGAATTAGTGGTAGAGCTGCTGTGTTTGACGGAAGATTCAGTTGTAGAGAAGTTGTGTTTGACGGAAGATTTAGTGGTAGATCTGCTGTCTTTGAGAGAAGATTCATGAGTTAAATCTTTGCAGTTGATGTCCTTCACAGATGTAGGGCCATTGACTTGATGACTGTTCGTCGATTCATCATCTTCGATAGACGAAGTTTTTAATCTGTCATCAGTTAAGAAATTATTATTAGAGCGGTTGGTAAAAGTCTTAGTTCGTTTTCCTTTACTCTTCCTGTTCCAAGATTTCCTTCTTACAGATTTTACTTTAGGTTTTTCTTTTACATATTTAATCTTTCTGTATCTGTTCTTCATATGCCCACTAGAAGTAACGGTATCTTGATTAGACTCGGTCTCTTTGGTGGGGTTAGGTTTGGTTTCAGTTCTGGCTATGTTTGATTTTACTTTAGAATTTATTTGACCATCGTTCCATTTCACACCCTCTCTTCTTTCTCTGTCGTTTTCATCATCTTTCCTCGTTTGGAATTTGCATTTCATTAAGGACGGGGATTTTAGTTTTACTTCTACAGAATTGTCAGAAGTTTTGTTAGATCTTGTAGGGGTATTATAAAGCTTCCCATCTTTGACGATACAATCACTGCCGCGTTGTTCAACATTCATAGCTTTAGCAGGAATCAGTTGATATTTAGGTGGTACGTATGGAGTGCATGTTTTTTCAATGTTCAAGAGCCCTGACAATTCTTCTTCATTGACGGTAGTGCTATTAGGAATACTATCTGATTTATTGTAAGATATTGTTCTGGTTTTTACTGTAGTTTGGTCGTTCATTGAAATAGTTTCTGCAAGTTGTGTCTGATTTTTCATGTCTTTCCTGGAACAGTCAGAGAAATGGTTTCTGTGTTTTGTAGTTGGTACACGGCTGTTTTGGTGGGTATAGCTGGATGACCCCCTTGGAATTTTGCATGCTCTGGTTTTATATTCACACTTCCTGTTCTCAGCCTTGTTATCATGTATACTTGTATTTCCTTTGCCCTCAATATTAATCGTCCTGTATGTCACTGCATTGTATGCTATGCAACCGCAATATGCCACAGTGAAACATAGATCTGGCCACCATAATTCATTTCCCAACTTGAGAAGATCTCGACGTCTCTCATGAAAGACACATGGCCAAACAGTAAAGATAGTGATCAATAACAGCAGTAAAACGGGTAGTGCAAACATCAAGATAAAGAACCAAATGTTTTCATATTTGGTGGGTTGATGTTTTGTAGCTTCACGTGCCTTTTTCGTCTTTTTATTCCGCTTTTTCTTTGGAGCTGAAACACAGCAGTTATTTTTCTTTGCATCATTTCCACTTTTACCAGTCAACGAAGATTCCTTTGAAACACCCTCTACGTTCACTTCAAGCTCCGTCGATTTGGTCTGGTAGTCTTTTACTGATTCACCATTCTTTTCTTGACGTCGCTTGCGCAACACGTTCATCAACCGATTTCTCTCCTTCGATAAATGTTCTCTTCGCTCTCTGACATCATACTCTCTGAACCGATGTACGTAGCGTCCTATTCTTATCCTCCATTCTCCGAGTGAAATAGCCATGCTGAGATCGTAAGCGTTACATTCCTCGCTGTAAAGACAAATAATTGTAATAATTAACATTACTTATATAGTGCTTATCACAAAGAATGTCTCTAAGATCTTAAGGAAAATAAATAGGAAGACAAGAAATTTCAGCTTTAATTAAATGAATTCAAAACACAAAAAATAAAAAGAATCTAATTGACGTTATGTATCTATTATCGTCGGCCTTATGCCAAAAGGGCCTTAACTGCTTTTGGCCATTCCGAGATAATGGCGTTTATAAAGGTTTTGGCCTCTCTAATAATCAAAAGTTTGTGGTCGTTTTTTTGCTTTTGAAGCCAATTTCGATAAACGTGTTAAGTTATTAAGTTTTACATGAAATGTGTTAAATTTATTATAAAATATTCAGAACCCCTAAAATCGGGTTAAGGCCCTTTTGGCATAAGGCCGACGTTATTATCTATTATGACTCTTTTGGGGAGGCCTTTAAGTTATCAATGATGAACGGTTATATCACTTATTTTCTGTTTCTTTTCACATTCATATTTAAAATCATTTTAGACATTTTATTATTTTTTAACATCATTTTTTAAACAATGTTTTCAAACAAAAGGGCAGAGCTCTGTGATTGCTTGATTTTAATGAACTTTCTTGATTGTAAACTGAACCGGTTACATCAAGCAATATGTTTGATATCTATTAACAATCGCATTCTAGTGTGTTTGGTATGTTTAGTCATATCCCGGAGTCACATTCCTGTCAATTGTACATTTATCTGACAAAACTTTAATTTGATAGGTCCTTCGTTTTCTATATTGTAAACTATTATACTGCATTTATCATTTTGTGATATAGCAGTTCATTTGATATTACAAAGGTATACAAATAAATGAACCATGTACATAAGCGCGAGCATGCAGGGCCAAATAATGAACGATGTGCAAGAAGAGCCAATGGATATAACGCACCGAGGTCCGCAGGACCAAGTGCGGTATACCCATTTTGCGAGTCGAGCACAGAGTTCATTATTAGGTCTAGTACAAGTATGTGTGCCTTTTTAACAACCCATTCCCCATGTTACCGATTTGACCCAAATGCTATATTTGATCTGAATTATAGATAATTCTATATATTTCCAGACCTCGCAATATCCTGCGCTCTTATGTCAGAGTGAAAGATGTTGTATTACGTCAGAGTGCAGTATAGTGCATTTCGGATGTCATAGTGCAGTTTGCTAAATAGCGTGTGATAAAAAAATTGGACCAATCAGAAAACATAACTTTCTTGAGAGTTGTATAATATTTTATACTAAATGTCATCGGCGTCTCATTATAGCGCCCATCAAGAGCAACCTTTTACCTCATATCCTATACATCAAGTCGTTATCGAATAGCATATTTCGATAACGATTCTATAATCATTAATTCATACATTTCGTCCATGAATCGTGTACTTTTTTGGTTATTTAATACTTAAATTTAATTACATTTACTTTATTTCTTTGTATAACATATTGTAAATGCTCTTGTATTGTATTATTTCAAACACAATCTTTTAGATATTACTCTGATTTTTATCTCATCTATAATATATTATTGATTTACATGTATTTATGTTTTTAATGTCAGGACCATGATGTAAAACAGTTTTTAACTGATCTTGTCATCCTGTATAAATATATTTGAATAAATAAAATAAATAAATGTTTATCTTTGACGAATATGATAAGATAATTAAAAGTAGTCTAAACATCGCTTCCTCTCAATCACTCACCGTTCTTGGTGAACTTTGCTACTCGCAAAGTTGTCCTTTAATAACTTTGCTACTCGCAAAGTTATTAAAGGACAAGGCCACCCCAACAGAAAGCTGCTTTGAATAGAACGAGAAAAATCAGACAACCATAACTCTGAAAATGTCATCAAAATCAGATCTAAAATTAAAAAGTTATGAATTTTTTAAGCTTTGCTTAATTTCATAAATCATTTTGCACATCCTGTGTCGTGTTGCATAAAAAAAATTACCAAAGAAAACTGTGGTAAAACTTAAAAATAAGGTTAGTCTGATTTCTGCCACTGACTTTAACACAGGGGGAAAAAACAACCCTAGTTTTCTCAGGTAAAAAGTTTTATGCAACAGGCCCCAGGTCAGAATGCATATTAGGGGACCGATGGCGTCACTCAATCACTATTTCTTTTGTGTTTTATTACGTAAAATATGAAATATTAAATTTTCTCCTCATTGCCATGTGAAAAAAATCCTCCCTGAACATGTGGGATTCCATTACTTGAACCTTTTGTGGTTCAAATGTCAAACAAGAGGGTCCTACTTGTTAAATTGGTAAAAATATTGAAATATTGGGTAATTCAAACAATAAAAACAAAAGAAATAGTGAGTGACATCATCGACTCTCTCATTTGCATATTACTGAATTGTGCATGTAACTGTTTTCTGAAAAATAAGCGAAACTTTAAAATGTCATAACTTTCTTATTTTACATCCGATTTTGATGACGTTTTCAGCGTTATTCTTGCTAGATTTTTCTCTATTGATTCAAGTAAATTGTTGTCTGGAGTGGACTTGACCTTTAAACAATGAACACGATTTTAAATTGAAAATCATGTCAAAGTGACTCATTTTCACGTTCATATTTTGCAGAGTTCATTATCTGCAATACCTTTTTCACGGTGAATTCAAATACTCAAACCACAATCAGATGGATAATACATTCGACATTGCTTGAAATAAAACCAATTATTTTTTTTTTATCTTTATGGTGTGACAATCCCCAAACATTCTTGCAGTGCATATTCTAGTTTTACTTGGCATATTTCATCATCTATGTATGTTTTTTATTGATGTTTATGCCTTTTTGGGTTTATATCGTTCTATCTATTCAATCAATTATCCACATACTTCGCGGAAGGTGTTAAGAATCCCGAGAAAGACGTTAAGGGCAGAGGAGATAAATTAAGGAAACCGGGGGCGGGGTACTCGACCATAAAAGAGGTAGGCATGTGCCGCGGGCGAGACCAAAAACGGGGGCCTTGGAGCGGGTTTATTGCAAAAAGGAGGGTCCTCGGAACGGGCTTCGGAACTACAAATGTTTGAGAAAAAAGGGGGTCTTTCGAACGGGTTGCTTGTGTGTGAGTGCGTATATGCATTCCTATGGAACGGGCATACGTACATGCAGCTAGCCCGTCGGCACAGGCGCCGGGTGCGCAGAGGCGATGGTCGGACGGCGCTCTGTGGTCGCTTTTCACCAATATTGCAGCTCATTGTACCGGATCAATGAGGCCGGAACGGAGTAGCGAAAAATATTTGACGCTTTGGAGCGGATTTCTTTCTTCTTTTGTTCTCGAAAGGAAGAAAATTCTTTGCGTTGGAGCGGCTTTCTTCGTTCTTTTTCTCAATAAGACAAAAATGCTATGCCTTGGAACGGAAATTTCAGCGTAAAAATGGGGATTCCTTCCGCGGCATATACCCACCATTCATTAAATACTGGGTGCCCCCCCCCCCCCCCCCTCCCCGGGAGGTAAATCGAGATTTTGTTAATAATAATAATAAACAGTTCTTGTATAGCGCATATCGCACTTATGAATAATGTATGAGAAAGCCTTTACTTATCTACTCATGCTCCTCTCACTTTCCACTCAAGTCAGTATTTTACTATATCTACTCAGTCCTTTCATCTTGTCTGCTAATTTTCTAATCTCTCTAATTTACGATTTATTTTAAAGGAGAATAAAACATTTGGAACAAGATAGCTTGTGTGAAAACAGAAAAATGAACGAAACATATCATATACTTCACTTAAATTGCCTCTTTTATCACATCTATCAGTAGATCATGTGTTCTTTCAATAGGAGGGCATGCAATACAGATTTTTAAAGAATACATCGTCTACGAACAGTTTATATTTACCAAAAGAAAAAAGCAAAAGAGACATTTTGAGGATATTTAATCCAAAGGGAAAGTTGTTCACATGTGACATCCACATCCTTGTCGCATTGCCAATGGGAGGATCTCCATGTCATTAGTGATGGTAATTTTCAAATGGTCATAACTTTCTCAATATTTGTCCGATTTTTCTCAAAATGTCTTTGTTCTTATTACTTGATATTTCTGGTTTTACACAAGCCTACTTGTCCTAAAGGTTTCATTCCCCTTTGAGGACTACACCTTTTTACACCATTCAAACCTTCACATTTACTCATTCATTTAAATAAGAAACAATCAAATCATAAAATGTGTTTTTTATTAATGTCAAGTTAACCCTACAAATATTAAAAATATAACTGGCAAATTACTAGATATCTCAAAAGTAAGTAAAATAAGACCAAAGTAGAATCAAACGGGTTTATGTCAGACCAGTATTAGATTAAAAGATAAAAATGTAATTATGTTTAACACGCGATAGCACTACATGTCATAGCAAAAACTCCCAGATTGACACTGTGGCACACCACCCCACCCCTCCTCTTCGCTACCATTCAGGACACACTAAACACTGTACCATGAATTTTCTATACTACAATCTGTGACATGAAAGTATAGTATAGTGATGGGTTCATGGCCATATATACACGCTTGGCAGCCAGTGGCTGAAATATACATGTTTACAAAATATGAGAACATACAAATATATTTTTATACGAAGAGTGCATAATTAAAAAAATAAAATAGATTAAATTACACAAATATTTTTATTAAGATTGATCTAATTACATAAAGGATTTCTAAGAGTTAGTTAAATTATAAATCGCATTGAATCACGTTGCATAGACAGAAAAATGCAAAATAAAAAAATGGTGAAACAAAAGGAAATCTTATTCAGGAGGTCAGCAGAAATATGATTATAAACCAAGCATTGAAAGTTTCATTACTGATTAATGAGTAAATGTGTAATTATCTTATTAAAGTTGTATTAATGTTGCAAATAAAAACAAGTGGAATGCCTCTGGCCGTCTCACCTGCATCACGCGGTTCAATATAGCAGCAGTGGTGACTTTGAATACTACTCTAACTCGCACAAGATGTTCAGTGATACATGGTTACTCTTATGTCCACTTTTTATGAACTAGACCAATAAACTTACAGAGATATGATGGTTATTCAACAAAAAAAACCAACATGGCCAAAGTTCATTGACCTTACATGACCTTTGACCTTGATCATGTGACCTGAAACTCGAACAGGATGTTCAGTGATACTTGATTACTCTTATGTACAAGTTTCATGAATCAGATCCATAAACTTTCAAAGTTATGATGGTAATTCAACAGATACACCCAATTCGGCCAAAGTTCATTGACCTTTGACCTTGGCCATGTGACCTGAAATGCGCACAGGATGTTCAGTGATACTTGATTACTCTAATGTCCAAGTTTAATGAAATAGACCAATAAACTTTCAAAGTTATGATGGTAATTCAACAGATACCCCCGATTCGGCCAAAGTTCATTGACCCTAAATGACCTTTGACCTTAATCATGAGACCTCAAACTTAGACAAAATTTTTAGTGATGCTTGATTACTATTATGTCCAAGTTTCATGAATCAGGTCCATAAACTTTCAAAGTTATGAGGGGAAATCAACAGCTATCCCCAATTTGGCCAAAGTTCATTGACCCTAAATGACCTTTGACCTTGGTCATGTCACATGAACCTCATGTAGGATGTTCATTAATACTTGATTAACCTTATGTCCAAGTTTCATGAACTAGGTCCATATATTTTCTAAGTTATGATGACATTTCAAAAACTTAACCTCGGGTTAAGATTTCGATGTTGATTCCTCCAACATGGTCTAAGTTTATTGACCCTAAATGACCTTTGACCTTGGTCATGTGACATGAAACTCTAATAGGATGTTCAGTAATACTTGATTAACCTTATGGCCAAGTTTTATTAACCAGGTCCATATACTTTCTAAGTTATGACGTCATTTCAAAACTTTAACCTCAGGTTAAGATTTGATGTTGACGCCGCCGCCGCCGTCGGAAAAGCGGCGCCTATAGTCTCACTTTGCTTCGCAGGTGAGACAAAAAAATGAATGGAATTATAAATTCAAAGAAATGCATAAATGACCATTTAGTTATTACAAACTTACACATGATTTGGGGTTTCTACTAATGATGCCTCCTATATTTATGTAATATGTAATATAATATGTAGAATTGTGTGTGGGGGGTACTTCGACAGTCTCACAATGTTGGACATGCTTCAATGTGCCGGATTTTCTCTACCTGTAACTTGCAGACAGGCACAGTGTCCCCTTTATTTTTTGTTGTACCTCTAAACGAGGGATTTATTCATAATTCATCACACATGTCATAATAAACTGAACATCACCATTTATGAACATCACAATATATTTAACATTTTCTCCGGCAATCTCTTATCTGGCTTCTTCAATTCTTTGTTTGTAATTATTCTATTTTCAATTTCTCTTACAAGAAGGTATTTCAAACTTGAATCTCTTCTGTCTATACCATATCTGTTTCTATTATGCAACATTTTATGTATACACCAAAAGGCGACTGTCATTGTTATATCTGTGTTTATATCAGTGTTGATTTTTAGTAAACAAAATGTATTCACATGAATTTCGACTTTAAAAGTATACATAACAACACTCTTAACATAAGAAAAGAATTGTTTGTTCAAATCACATTCAATAAAAGCGTGTATTAAGTCTTCTTTTACATGACAGTGCGGACAATAGTTATCGTCAGAAAGACCCCATTTAAAAAGATTACTTCTAACGGGTAATAAATTGTATAAAAGTTTAAAATTAAATTCTCGTAAACGAAGCTCACCTATACATGTCAAGTTTCTTTTAAACACAGAAGACCAGTAAATATCAGTCTGCAGTATATTTTCCCAAAGGATACAACATCTATTCGTATAATTCGGTGTTAAACAAATCAGATTATAAAAACGTTTACTACTTATGTCACTCGCTGCGACGAGCCTTTCTCCAATTAAAAAAGTAGGGGTTTCAAGAAAGTAATTTAAATCATTCGCTGTCTGTATATTTGTATAAAACTCTTTTGACCACACTTTTGGAATAGCTTTCTTTAACTTTGCATAATCAAATAAAATATTCTGCTTGCCTTTCTTTGTTGTAAGGCGAACTATAATTTTTTCCATAGAAACAAACTGTCCTTCCTCAAAAAGATCCTGTACATAAATAATCCCACTCTTGAACCAATCTTCATAAAACAAAGACTTATTATTCCAAACAATGTTCTTATTATGCCATAATACTTGTTTGTGAATATACATGTTTCTAACAGAACCAGTTTTACATGTAGTATTATTGTTTACATAACTCCATGCTTTTAAGATTTCCAGATAAAAATCAGGTATATGAACACTTCGAAAGTCTAATAAATTACAATCATAATTACAGTGCAGCAGAAGATTTAAGCCTCCGATACAATTATAAAAGTAATGAGACATATCTTTCCATGGACCATCACAGTCTTCCAAGCCATCTTAAACAAAAACTGAGTATTTGTTTGGTGATATCAATCATTCGTAATCCACCTTGGCTATAGTCTTGTGAGAGTGTACATCTTTTTACTTTTTCAACCTTAGAATTCCAAATGAAATTAAAAATTGATCTATTCAGTTTCTTGATATATATTTGCGGAGTCACATCTACTGTCATAAGATGAATTACTTGACTCAAAGCAAGCGATTTTACAACGGTAATTCTTCCGAAAAAAGTTAAACATCTGCTCCTCCAGTTATCTAGGAGTTTCTGTAATTTCGACAATTTGTTTTCCCAACTTATTTTGATTGAGTAGTAGAGGACTTTTACTGGTATCCCCAATCCAAAAAAACAACAGTCTTGTCTTTATTTAATTTTGGACCTGCAATGTTTCCAAATAAATCTAATTCACTTAATATATTAAGTAACGACGGTTTATCTTTAACGAAGAAAAGAGTGTCATCGGCGTACTGTAAAAGCTTTAAGACGGAAGTGCATCCTTTAAATTCAATACTTTTAATTCCATCATTTTGCCTTATTCTATTTGCCATAAATTCAGCTGCTAATATAAACAAGAGTGCCGATAGGGGGCAGCCTTGACGTATCCCTCTTTTGACAGAGAATGTTTCCGAGATCCAACCATTTACAATAACCGAACTTGTGATATTAGCATAAAGAACCCTTACCCACTTCTGGAAGTAAGGCCCAAAGTTCATTTTTTTCTAGACAACTGTTTACAAACTGCATATTAATAACATCAAACGCTTTACTGAAGTCTACCAACATGATCGCTCCAGTTTTCTTATTCTTTATTGTATAGTGAATCACATCTTTTACGAGTCGTACATTATGGGCCGCCAGTCGACCTTTAACATAACCAGTTTGATTTGGGTTAACAATCCGAGATATAATTTTTTGTAATCTGCGGGCTAACACAGCTGCTATGACTTTGTAATCACAATTTAAAAGTGTTATGGGTCTCCAATTCTTTAAATTCAGTCTGTCTCCTTTTTTATATAAAAGTGTAATGAGACCTTTCCTCTGAGTGTTTGACATAGTTCCATTACTATAACATTCATGACTAATGTCGGACCAAAACACCTGATAAAATTCGACGGGAATTCCGTCACAACCGGGAGCTTTATTCTTTTGCATGGAGAAAATCGCACGCTTACATTCCGTAATTGTCAGCAAACCTTCACAGGAATTTTTATCATTATCATTCAGATACGGTATATTTTTTGATTGCACATATTCTTCAAAACTATCGTCATTTGTATTTTCATCAGTATATAAAATACTATAAAATTTCATTGTTTCTTTTAAAATATCATTTTCTTTATTGAGTATTCTTTTCCCATCTACTGATCTTATTTGGTTTATACCTTTTCGAGAAACGTTTCTTTTTTCCAAACTTAAGAAATAATTTGAGCTTCTTTCTCCTTCCATCCATTTTAATCTTGCTCGAATACCTGCACCTTTTGATTCAAATTTATAAATAATTTCGAGTTCTTCTTTTACTGATTTATAATTCATTTCTGTTTCAATATCATTCTTTTTTCATCAATCTGTTTTCCAAGAAAATCCATTCTTTCCTGTAAAAAATCTTTTCTCTCCTTTTTCCTTTCCGTATTTTTACTGCAAAATTTTTGTGTTAATTCACGAACCTTTATTTTCAATAGTTCCCACTTTTCGGAAGAAGTAAAATCTTTAGTTTGAATCTTACATATAATATTACGAACGTTGTCTTGAAAGTTTTCATTTTTCAAAATACTAGTGTTCATTTTCCAATACCCAGGACCTTTATTGTTGTTTTTAATTTTAATCTTAAACGATATTGCGTTATGGTCGGCTCTTATTGCCGGTCTAATATCTGATTTTATTACTCTGGGCTGTACATTTTTGTTTACAAGCCAATAATCTAGTCTTGATGCGATTCGTAGAGATTGGTTTCTCCATGTAAATTGCCTGCATAATGGGTTCATTCTTCTCCAGATATCACAAAGGGAATATTGTTTTAACAGTTTACAAAAATTTCGTGGTTTTTTGTAAAATTTACTGTAGGTACCTTGAACATCACGAGCATTTGATACACAATTCCAGTCTCTACCTAAGATGATCTTAGAATCTGAATAATTCACACCATTCCTAGTAAGAAAAAGTTGTAAATTTCTATAAAAAAAATCTCTCCTTATCATTTTTTTTATGTAGGTCGGTTAACAAGAGTTATACATGCATAGAATCAATAACAATTTCCAGAAGCATCATTCTCCCATAATTATTCTGTTTTACAGAAATAACATCAACATCAAATTTTTGATTAAAAAGAACTGAAATTCCTGATGAAATGATTCGATCCTTGTGAAAAGTAACATGGTCCATGCCATTCATTTCTGATTAAATTCTCTATATCAGTTGTCCAATATGTTTCTTGTATAAAGATTATATCAGCTTTTTGTCGTTGGAACCATCGAAATATCTGTCTTCTCTTTTCTTTATTTCTAAGTCCGCGGACATTAAGACTGATCAAATGACAGACTGACATCTGAAAAATGGATGTAGATGTGTTGAGTCGTATTCAAATTTGTTCATTTCTTTTTTGATTGTCTTTTGATTCCTTTCTGCTTCCTTTTTTACTTAAACGAGGTCGAACAAACTCTGGTGACTCAGCTGAGACATCAGAGAAACGAGAATCAACATGACCATTAGCGTGATGATGACTTTGCACTGGTGTATCGCTGTAAGAAACTCCAGATGCTTGGTCTTGTAGAGGAGGCGAGTTGTTGCTGAAAAGATCTTGTTGCGGGTTGCGTGTAGCGGAGACGAAACGTGTTATCTTCGATTGTGATGTTGTATCGCTTGATGCTCGATCGCGATTACGGGTGGGACTTGACGGTTCGCTCTCGTCATCCCCGTCGTTGCTAGAATCGTCGTTCGAAGATTGAGACTCGAAGATGGGAACCACATTTTCCGTGACCTTGCTAACTGCCTCTCGTTCTTTCTGCAAGAATGTCGTGATCATGCTTTGTTGTGCTACATTTGGCGGTTGATTTCGTTTGGTAGATGGTGATGAGGCATCCTGTATTCCGGGTTGAGCGGTGTCGTCACGAGGAGCGGGGGAATGGTCTGGGTCCGTAGTCGTGCAGTCTCTCTGATAGTGGCCAGGTTTGTGACAAAAGCGGCAGATCACTTCATTCTTGCACTTGGAACGGTGATGGCCCCTTTCCAGACAATTCGAACAAACCGTGGTCGTATTGTCGTCGGTGATCTGATTTGGGTGGAACACCCTCGCTTTGAAGGCGCCAAAATTGACAAACCTTGGCAGGGATTGAGAGGGGTTTTCGATGTATAACACTCTGTCCCCGGTTAGACATTCTGTCAGTTTACCATCGACACGAAGTCTTTGCAGTATGATCTTTCCCACTATTTTCAATTTCTTAGCTTGGAATTCATTCAAGATAACATCATCATGAACAGATAATGGCAAATCTTTGATCAGTACTCTGGTTAGATTGCCCTGGCTAGCAGGTAGGTATGGGTTTAGCTCAAAGACAGTGACACATGAGTTTCGTAAGTCTAGACCTTTTGATATGAGGTCAATTCTACTTTTCTGATCCGACAAGTATAACCTCCAAAGTCCTCCTATCTTCTGAATGCCACGTAATTTCGTGAAGGAAAGTGTTTTAGTCAGGGCTTTATACATTTCCTGGCTTGTTACGGCATTGTCCTTGGACAAAGGTATATCACTGTGCTTGATAAAAACAGGCTTACCTTCCGTGTTCATAGCGTGACGTTCATGTTCGTGTGCGCCTGCTTTCGTGGCGCTAGCGTAGGATGAACCTCGGGAAAGCCCACTAGCCGCCATCTTACTACCCAGTTGGTTGTAGAAAAGTTCAAAAATATAGGCAATGTAAAGTCCAAATCATCCAAAACGATAAGATCACAGGTCGACAAAGTGTTTATGAAAATTATGTAGTCCTTAAAAAGAGTATTCGTAGTCCGATTGATGAGATATCGAGGGATTTTTTTCTCCGGTTTTGAAGTCGTGACTATCAATATACCGTGAAAGGGCGCCCTCCCCTTACCGTGAAAGGGCGCCCTCCAGTGTCCCCTTTATGTTTTTAAAGAAATAAAAAAATGGAAGTGACTTTTCCATGTATAAAAAACTGACATTTTGTCCCAATGGAGAGTTCCAAAAGGACGCTGCTTTAAATAAAGAGTCAATTGCAGAATGAGATGTGATACTTTCGACAGGCAGCCTCCTTTGTGGAATAGGATGTAATTCACTTATAACATGAATTCGACAAAGCAACGTCTCCTCTACTAAACAGAGGTTCGATAAAACTAAAATTTGCTTTACTGCTTTTTTGCCACCGTGGGGCTACACAAACATGACATATTTCAATACAGTGCGTGTCAAAATAAAGTTTACACTTTGAAAAAATCATGTAAAATTATATATTCGTAATATCCTGGAGATTTTTCCACGTTTTAACATTGGTACAGGTCCATTTTAAGCAAATGACGATATAAATGTCGAAAATTATTTCCGCTTGAGTGAGCACCACTCAATTTTGGAAAGTTAGGGAAAAATCATTTGCGCAGAACTTTGAAATAGTTATGCGGATATAAGTAGACCCTGGTCACGAAGAACACATGGATTTTAGCTAGTAAAATTGATTTAAAGATATCTTCTACCTTTTTAAACTTGTTTCCTTGCCCAATACACTTCGAAGAGATCATTGCGCCCTATCCACTCCCCCACACACCGAGGTCATCGTGACGAAATTTGTCTCACGCTGAGCTGTGATTTACATGAACTGGCTTAGGCTTGATTTTTATTTTGTTAATCATTGTCAAGTTTGGGAAAAGTGTGGAGAAAAAGTAATACATTACAAATGAAATGTAAACCCATTTTAAATGATAAAAACTTAGTGAAAAATGCTGGATATATCTGCTATATAATCTTTTGTTCGGATACAGTTGCGTCCTCAGATCTAGCTGGCACAAAAAAGGGTAAAGTTTGTGCTTACTAAGTGCTGAAATTTCAATTTGGGTGGCAAAATTGTTACAAAATGCTTGAATGTATTCGTTTTATGTCAATCACCTAAAAGTGCAAGGGAAATGTGTGAGAAATGTTTTGCAGGGTAAGTTTGATAGCGTCCTTTCCCTTTGACGAGCATTTTTGCGCAAACAGATTTCTGCAAACTTTACAAAAATGGACAGTGCTCATTCAAGTGCAACATTCTTTCATAATTTTTACTTTTATTGGTTAGATGAGATCCAAGCCCAAAAATATATGTGTAAAAAATACCCACATGTTGTATATTTTTAAATTCCCAAGGCTTTTTCAAAGTGTAAATTTTTTTTTGATACGCACTGTATAGTCAAATATGGAAAGAGATGGGGAACTAGTTCCCTTAGAAATAGGCTTTCATTTGCCAAAATTTCTTATTCAGATAGCATGTCCTCCAGGACAATGTGAACGAGTGTTACAGGGGTGCTGATGTAAATTTTAAAATAAAAAATGGTTCAATGTAAAATTTTTGTCCAAAGAAAGGATTGCACTACAAAATGAAGGTTAATTGGTAACTTTTTTTTTCGTTTTGCCACATCTGCCCGAATTCCAGGGGGTGCTGTCTATGGAGAATAATACACACAGCACCCCCCCCCCCTCAAAAAAAAAAAAAAATATTGCGGGTGTTTCAGCCCCTGCTTCCCAGTGCGAGGGCATCCTCTACACAAGTGCCCTTTTCCAGATGAGAGCTTCATTTGTACGATATTCTCATTATATATTGTCAAAACAAATTAAAGGTTGGGTAAGTTCGAGAGGCCACCCTCATGTACATAACCTTATTTTATGCGATATAAAAATGCCTTCCATGTTTTTTTTTTCAAGAGGAGAACGTAAAACGGCCTTACTTTGTAGTTGAAATGAATTTTTCTTCCGATTGGGCTCTAAAAATATTTAAATGTAACATAGAGTGGAATCAATAAAGGGGTTTGAGTAGTTTAGAGCTTACACGTGGCTGTTCTGCAATGTACTATAGCTCTTCTACATGTCACTTGTAGAGTATTTTCTCCTCAATCGATTCCAAGATATCAATACAAACAAAAGTAATCCTTTGAGAGTTCTAAAGAAAATAAATTATTTTAATAAATAAAACCAAAAGTGGAAAGGTATCCTAGGCATGCTCATGTCGGGTTATAGCCTTTACTGTGCTAGAGCATTATTACAAACTGCAGAACAATATCCCCTCTACAGTGCGCATCAAAAAAAAAACGGGAGAGATTTTGAAGTCTATAATTTTTTTTATTATTTTGTCTATATTTAGGTATTAAAAGGTGCTCTAAGGTCTTATCTTTCGAATGCTATTGGAAAAAATGTAGTTTTGTTCATGCTTGAGCGAACACGGAATGTTTTTGTGTGGGGTTAAAAACGAGGCTTGCGCCAAAATGGCATAAAATAATAAATATGATGATCGGACTTCTTGCTAATTAGCAGATTTCTTCGTAACTTTTTCACTATCTTTGCCATAATTTTCAAATCATGCGGTCAAAATTCATTTTCAGATCTATTTATTTGTTTGAATTTTCCTGTTGTTGTTTCTTTTTAATATGCTCTCTGTTAGCTTTGAATATTCCTTATTCATGCTAAAACAAATTTGTTTCAACCGAAGTATAAGGGAGAGCGTTTTTCAAACCCTTCCATTGTGTGCTACAAAGGTTAAGTTGCCTTTAAAAAGTTCCACACGGATGGGCGGGGGCTTAGGATGCTCCCACCCTCAATTAAAAGAAAATCATGACCATGAAAAAAGTGGACAGGAAATAAAAGTAAATTATGATATTATTTTCTGAATATTATGTCAAAATCTATCGCAAAATTTGATATTGTAATGAAAAAGTGGGAATATTTGCGTGCTCACTTCGCTCGCTCACAATTTCTTTTATACATTTTACCCGATCTGCCAAATCTCGCTCCTTCAAAATTGACTTAATATACCATTGTCATTGAAAGACATGAATCCCTTCCTGTGTTTCTTGTCAAGCAATTAAACTGGTCAAGGAATCAATGACCCCTTGAAAAATAGATTCATGTCTTTTAAAGGTACATAACATAATTTGTTTCACAATAAATAAAAGAATTTTAATAATCACAAGTTTTCCCAATTAATAATGCAAATCTTTTTGCTTGGGTTGACAAAAAAATCTTTTCTCAGTTACTTATGAAGGAAAATTAAAAGGTAAGAGAAGTTTAAATGAAAAACAAAATAATTTAAGTAAATAAATATATTTTAAATACAATTTGACAGCATAATTAGAAAATTGTGGCACAGATAACGAAAAGGTAAAGAGGAAGTCTCTTGATTAGCAAGAAGTCTGATCATATTACTCATTTTCTGCAATTCTGGTGCAAGCTTCTTTTTGAATCCCCAACAAAAACGTCACGTGTTCGCTCAAGCATGAACAAAGTTTATTTGTATTAATCATTTCGAAGATAAGACCTTAGAGCACATATTTACAGCAAAATATAGACATCATTATTTGAATCAAAAATTTTATAGACTTTTTAAATCTGTCCCGTTTTTTGTACACACTCTATGTAATAATAATAATGATAATAAATATAAACATAAAAATATAAATATAAATATAAAAGTTGCTTTATTATGCCAAAAACGCCATTTGCCTTGTCTTTGGCTTTAAAACACGATATTTTTTTATTTAGTGTCGAAATACGGAGAGGGGATGGGGTACATTCGGAGGGCTCCCGTTGGCGTAGGCTTAAATAAACCAAAAAATTTCTTCAGGAAACAAGTTGACTGATGTCTCATACATATGTCTTTTCCAAGTCGACAAGTCAAACTGGTTTAAAGTTTTGCCACTTTGGGGTCTCCAAAAGATAGATATTTTAACTAAGTTAAAATATGGATTGAGGTGGGGTACATTCGTCATGATTCATGTGTTTACATTTTTGAAGTCCCAGAGCTTTCTTAAAGCAGTAACCTGCAAAGAATGTCTCCTGTAAATTTTCCAAGAGAAACAAATTCGAAATAAACATGATAAATAAGTGTTTTACCGATACTGAAATGCATTTTGCCCGTATATACCATAGATGGCGGTGTGGCAGACACACCAACAAAAACGATACGAGAAGCCGATGGAAGTTATTGTGATGGGATTGTGTTATCTCGAGTGACCTACCATTGATTACTTTATTGTCGGATTCGTGAGTGTGACTGTGAAATAGAGGGTGTTTTGGTCTCGTTTAAGTGCAATATCACGTATTACATTTTGACATATTTGCCCTCTTTCTAAGCAAGTTAAGACACTAATACTGCCATGAAGCACATCAATGTTTTCGCTAATATATTCTCTTTCATGTAGAATGTTGACATTGTGCATTAATGGCTGTTATTCATAAAACAGTTCAGGATTCATGAAAAAATACTCTGTTTTAAATTATAATTTGCATAATTTATGTAAATTAGGTAATAATAAACAGGGGGATCCCAATCATTTTATGTCAATTTACTTCCTTTCTTACCCTAAGTCTTTATTTCCTTTTTTAGGGCAGTTCTAGTTAAATATATATTCTAAAATACTTGTTTCACTATATCGACCTAATATGCAAATTTATGCAAATTGTTTGCTTATTTGCATAGATAGAGCGTGTCTTTTTAGATGAATTGTTTTCTTTTGACTAAAGGAACATTTGTGCCAAGTGGGACATTTGTACTAAAAAAATGCAGCGTTCAACCTCTTAACAAGTCTACTAAATTGGGTATCAAAAGTAAGAAGCGTCATCGTTTACGATCTTTTTTACTAAGGCAACTTTCTAAATGTTGTCAACATCAATGCCCATGATTCTCTGCACTGTACCGATACATTCATTAAAGACACTTCAGTAAGTAACTTCAGTAGGACGGGTACATGTATCACTATACGAGCTTGGAATTACGTGTTAGAGTGCATAACTAACAGCAGAATAAATAAATAATATCAGTATCTGTTTGTTTTCTGTTCTGACATACAGATATTGATCTCATTTGACATGACCCCTGTTAATCATTAGTGATGCTATAAGCTTGATATCATAAATAAAGATTTTACGGTCCTTAGTGAAATAATATCATAAATAATTATAGAGATGCCAAAGGTTGTCCATGAGGAAATATATTTGTGTAAAGGTTAAGCGGGAAAATAAAAGTTCTCTGTCAGTGATACTGATTATTTTTCACAAAACATGAAATTGCCTTAATTATCGTGTCTCTACAATAAGGCTGCAATTTATTTTTCATTAAATTCATTAATTCTTGGTAATTAACTGTTTTAAACAAATCACTCTATTTCTCTTTTGTTTCATTTTACCATAAACACATTTTTGTAAGCTGTAATAAGAATACAAGAATATTTATTTTCGCTTCTTGCTAAATGCATAAAAATGGCTTTGAAGGGGGAAAGGGTTGTATAGTGATATAAATAACAAGGAGTCAGCTTTCTGGCGTTTGATATTTGTTTATATTCCCTCATCAAACACGAATACATGAAGAAATTGATTGATTTATTATGAAACTTATATCCAGTATGGTTGCACGGTTTCAAGGCGTGCGGCAATGTTTGTTTAGTGACATACCGTGGGTGCTAAAGTAGGCATACAGTGTACATTTATATGTTTTTATATTGGTATAATTATTACTTCATGTTTGTGATGTACCTATTTATTTATTTATTTATTTGTGATCTGTGTGCCGTATGTGCCGTACACTGTAAGAAAATTTATCCTTAAAATAAAAGAAGTTCCTGCAGCAGAGTCTCGAAAACACCTGTAATCTTACCAGATTGCGTAATCTTACAGGAAATTGGTATTTGGTGTATGGAATCTTACAATTTGTTTTGAAGAAAACACCCTTTTTAAACAGACCTGTTCTGTTAAATTGCAGGAAAAAATACTGTTTTTTTATTTAAAGAATGATTCTGTTATTGCTTTCTGCAAAAAATCGTTTTTCCCCTGTAAAATCAGGGGGGGGGGGTGACAGGGTACTTCTTCCCATGCATGTTTTGTTACTCTATGTTATGTATAAAGATTCTTATGACAATCTGTATGTTTCATCGATTACATGACATAAAGTAACACATGAATTCAATTTCGATTGAAATTGAATACATGAAGAAATCGATATGTTTCCCTTTTGAAACTTTGTACTAAACATATAAGCCAGTTTTACTGAAAATGTAGGAACTAACCGGTTTGATATTATCATAAATTTTCAGATGACATAATACAAGTAATAAGGGCAATATCTAAGGGGACCTAGCCTATTTGAATACGTGTGAGAGATCACGTCCTTCATCTCTCATTGGGTTTACGATATAAGAGTGAAGAGCAATTATTATTAAACTAAGGATCACGGGATCATTTTACAACTTTTTTTGTCTCGTGACAGCCAGTGGCAAGTGTTTTTTTAATAAAATATCATAAATATCTTCTTTTTTTAGATACAATGAGTCCACAAGTTATCGGGGTCTACATTCATTTATTTATTCATTATAGTATTATTGTGTGCAAAGCGGATCATAAAAAAAGTGGTTTCATAATACTGGTTTTACGATTTGTAATAAACCTGTGAATAGAGATAAAACTCGATATGATTAAGGTACCCCGCCAGCACCCTGGATATCATCGTTACTAAGTTCCCGCTCTTGAGCTTGAGTTTGGAAACGCCCCAAAATAGTAGACCGGCCAAACCTCAAAAAGTGCTCTAGATAAGGATTCGACGGCAAAATTTGTTAATGCTTGGCATCCCAGCTAAAAGTCTTGCAAAAATACCCAGGAATAGCGTATGGCCGGATGCCAAGCGCAATTTTGTGTGAAAGTTTTATTTTTAGCGTAAAATCTGAAAGAATGTCAAAAATCACGCATTTTGTGGGAATATCTATATCTAAAATCATAGAAACAGGAGCGTACCTAGGATTTTCCACAGGGGGGGGGGCAAAACCGTCGGCCCAAAAAATTGACAAGCCAAAAGGTCTTCAAGCTCGTAGGGGGGTAATCATCTTTTGCATGGGTCGTCAGGCGAGGGAGACTGCGCCCTCTGCCCCCCCCCCCCCCATACATGTTTGAATAAAACGATCAAATTAGCATTTTTAAACTACTCTGTCAATCTACATTTTACTTCAATTATTGGACTATCAAAGTCTAAAAAAATATGGCCGTTGCCACGGCAATACCTATTTTTTGTCTCGCATGCATGCATAGCTGCAGAGCAGGACTAAAGGAACCTGTTTTCCGGCGGAGGCGACGGTAGTTTTGATATAACAGCGGCAAATCAACCTTGAAATCTTATAACTTTTGAATCTTATTGATCCAGTTCATGATTAAATTTGAATATAACGGAGTATCATGGATCATTTTGCACAAATTTCAGTTCACATGATCAAGGTCATACGTCATTTAGGTTCGATGAGCTTATTATTTTATTATCACATGAAGAGAGTGCCGGTTCAGACACTGATGAACTTGGCCCTGAACACCACCATTTCTTGAAAGACATAGGGCATGTTGAGCGAAGTGATCAATTCATAAATCCAGAGGCTCATACCAACGATTACCATCTTTCTACTGATGACGACCTGATATCAAATAAAGAAATTCATGATGATCAATTTGTTCACCAACCTGTACAACAACATGTTTTTACTGATGACCTATTATCAAATAATGGAAATAATGATGATCAATTTGTTCAACAACCTGTACAACAAAATCCTCCTACTGATGACGACCTATTGTCAATAATTAATGGAAATCATGATGATCAATTTGCTCACCAACCTGTACAACACGGTGATGAAGAAGAGCATGTATTAACAAACAAACTATATCCAAATAACAATATAGCAATTAACAATAAAAATGGTCTGAGAATAGCGCATCATAACATAAGATCACTTCTCCCGAATTTTGATGAAGTGAAAGTTACGACCCAGGAACACCGCTTCGATGTGTTAGCATTAAATGAAACTCGTCTTTGCGAATATATTAATGATGCCAGAATTGCCATAGATAACTATGTTGTCTACAGGAAAGATCGTAATACTCGCGGAGGAGGAGTACTTATTTATGTGAATGAGAATAGATTGAACCATAAATTGAGGCAAGACTTGATGATGGATGAAGTTGAACTTGTTGCCGTTGAAATAATGCAACGTAATTCATCACCAATAATAGTAATTGCCTGGTACAGACCGCCTGGTTCTAATATTAGGTTATTTGACTCTATTGAAGTGATCTTAATGAAAGCAGATGACGAAAACAAAGATATAATATTCTTAGGAGATTTCAACTGCGATTACCTTGCAACAGACTCTAATAATTGTTACACGAATAGATTAAGAGTAATATGTTACTATTTTCCTTTAACACAGGTCGTTGAAAAACCTACAAGAATCACTTCTGATACATCTACGATGATCGACCTAATTTTCACGAGTAATGAAGCAAAAATTGTTGAAAGTGATGTTATGCATATTGGTACTAGTGACCATTCATTAGTTTATATCGTCTGGGGGAAAACCAGACATTCGATAGCCAAACACGTTTACAGAACCTACAGAAGTTATAAGAATTTTGATGAAAATGATTTCTGCTATGCATTGAGTGAGATTGACTGGAATACAGTTTATTACCCACAAGATGTAAACCTGTCACTACTTGCATTTGAATGTTTGTTTTCTTTTGTGTGCAATGTACATGCGCCGGTCAGAACAAATAGAGTACGAAATAACAAGTCACCCTGGATTGATGTCGAAATATTGAATTTAATCCATGAGCGAGATTATCTTAAAAAATGTGCCATAAAAACGGAGAAGAAAGAAGACTGGGAAACTTTCAAGAAAATGAAATATTATGTAAATACAAGAATAAGATCTAAAAAAAGACAAAAGTTTCAAGAAAAAATAAAAACTTCATGTGGCAATGTAGGCCAAACGTGGAAAAATCTTAATCTTTTAATCCCTCGTAAAAAGAAGGGTAATAAGATTACATCTTTAATGACAGACTCGGGAGAAATCAATGATGCTCAACTAATCGCTCATGAACTAAACGAATATTTCGTCAGTATAGGACCAAACTTAGCGAATCAGATTATACGGGATTTTGATATTGACTCATGCTTGTACATAGACAAACCCGTGACAGTTGCTCTTTTGATTTTACTCCTGTCGCAACTAATACTATTTCAAAGCAGATAGGTAATTTGTCTAACGACAAGGCCATGGGAAACGACTTTCTACCGATTAGATTGATAAAACTAGCAATGCCATACATAAAAGAACCACTAACGCATATAATAAACTTGTCCACAACTTCTGGGATCGTTCCAGAAAATTGGAAAGTTGCTCGGGTGGTGGCATTGCATAAAGGTGGAACGAAGGAAGCATGTAATTATAGGCCAATCTCAATCCTTCCAATTTTATCAAAGGTTTTAGAAAAAAATCGTATTTAATCAACTTTATGAATATCTAAATAGTAATGGAATAATTAACAAGTATCAATCAGGCTTTAAGCCACTTCATTCTACAACCACGGCACTTTTAAATTTAACTGAGGACTGGCTTAAAAGCATCGAAGATGGACATATCGTGATTGCTGTAATGCTAGACTTTAGAAAAGCTTTAGACACAGTAGATCACGATCTCCTTCAAAAACTGAAAAACTATGGCATTCAAGATCGCCCTCTACGATGGTTTGCCAGTTATCTGGAAAATAGATCACAAGCAACGTGTATAAGTGGCAAAGTATCTGAGTTTTCAGCTATTTACTATTCATTAGCAATATTTAATATCTATTCATATAATATTATATTATTCCTCTCATATATATTTTCACCAGTCAAACCGTTTTTTGTTATTTTATAAAGATTTATTTTATTCTGTTTTACATTACTTTCTATTTATTCGTATTATATTATATTATTCATCTAATATATACGTTCATCAGTCAAACCGTCTGTTTTTGTTATTTTTGATAAGAATTCTTTTATTTTGTTTTACATTACTTGCAATTTTGTGTTATTATATTATTTTTGAGTTTTTCATACATTTTAGACTGTATTATACCTCCTCTATTTTAATAATTTAATAAGTTTGTGCATCTCACTTTACTGCAATAATTCTCCTTTTGTTCTATTTTTATAACTTACATGTTATCATGGTATTAGGCATATTTAAGTAAGCCTTATATATTTATTTTATTCATGACATAAATTATAGTTCTATGCTTTTTATTTATTTATATTTCCTTTGATAATCTTAAATACGTTGCAATTTTGTAGCTTAACGAATTTTATCATTTGTATGTTTTCATTTTACATATACACAATTTGATTTTACTTTTCATTTTTCCTTTATCATTGTGTCATCGGTAATTCCTATTTTCATTGAGTTCTGTATAATATGTATCTCTATTGTCATGCATGTTTTATGTATTTGTTATTTTGCACGGCCCCTTTGTAAACCAGCCTAGTAGCTGAACAGGGCTTTTACCGTCAATAAATAAATGAATCAAATCAAATCAAATGGCGCTTTTGTGAATAATTATTAGTTTCAGTTGTTTCCAATCTTCTGCTGCTATAATTATTATGTGAAAATATGAATAATAAATGTTATTTGGTCTTTTGCATTGCAGGTTATAATTTTCATTCAATTCATTTTGCTTCATTACAGTTTTCGCGTTTGCTATTATCATACGTCCGTACTGTTATATATTGTAGTCTAAGACGGGGGCCGGAGTCCGCACAGCCCGACCCTGGGCAGCCCTGGACATACATGTATGTATTGCCAATGCCAATTTGGGAAATGCAATGTATATATTACAATATCTGCTCTGGACGCTGATCATTAGCCTTTAGATTTGTTTGTCATAATGGTCTTGCGACTGCATTTCCCAACATGGCAAAACATGTGATGAAATGAGCTTTAAGAATTAAATGTGAACTTAAAGAACCTACTCTTTTAGTATTTCAAACATCAATCTCCACAGATGAAAACTTTTAGCTCATGCAAATGGTTATTGGCCGATCTATTTTAATTTCTGGTCTAATGAACTGTTCAATTAACTGATCAAAGAGACCGCAGTGGCATGAAACAACGCCTTCTACATTCTAAAATTTGGAAAATGAGCTACGGATACTGACATAAGCCTTTTGATAGAAGATGCATGGAAGTGATGGGGAGGGGGAGACTTGCCCCCCCCCCAAAAAAAAAAGAAAAGGCATAAAACAAAAGAAACAAAATAACGGAAATCTTGTTGGGGAGGGGGTCATTTAGTTATTTATTCATTTATTTATCTATTCTTTTATTCATTTATTCATGTATTTATTTATTTATTCTTTTATTTGTTTATTCATTTATTTATATATTTGTACACATTTATAAATTTATTATAACCTCAATTGAATATAAATATTGTAATTTTAAACATTTTTTTATTAATAAACACAAATTCTTCCCTAAATTAGGGCTTTTGTTTAAAAGACTTGGTCAGTCAGCTCACTCACCAACAGCGTAGCTAGGATTATACAGCAGAGGAGCACGGGGACGGGGCTTGGTATTTTGCAGAGGGTACAAAAAATAGATCGATTCATCAAGTATCTATTATTAAGAAAATATTAGCTTTATTCTCACAAGCAAGATTAGGTATCTGACAAGGCCTATTTGAATAATGCGAGCGTGAAGCGCAGGCATTTTTATAATCATATGCCATGAAATTTAGAGCTGAAAGTTAGAAGTTACACAATTCGTAAGTGTAATCATGAACATTATTGTAATGTTAAAAATTTCAGAAATTTTCAATATTCTGACGTGAAAACGGAGCATTTAATACATATTTTTTTTAAATGATATATAGGCTATTGATGCGAGCGCGAAACGAAATCTGATTTTTATATTCCAATCCGCAAAATGGACATTTTGATGACGTTTTGAAATAAAGAATGTTATGTATCTGTTTAAAATAAAAATCCAGCACAAGCCGAGCTGGCTTTTTTAAATTAGAAACGAAACATTGTAAGGCGCGATAGCTCAATCGGTAGTGAGGGGGTTTCGGATTCCGGTGGCATGGGTTTGATTCCCACTTGGCGCGCTAGTGCTAAGTAAGGCATTTAAATGGTAGTAAGGCATTATAATCCTCATTATAGGTCCCTTGGAGAGTACCATCGGTCATCTGGTTGCTTGCTTAGAAGCATTCAAGCTTTCTTAGCAAATGAGGTAAAACAAAAATCGTCAAATCATGAACAATGATCAGTATTTCATTAAAGCATTTGATGCGAGCGCGAAGCGTAAACTGAAAATGTCGAATTAAACGAAGGATTTTAAACATGTTTTAATGTAGAAAAAATGAATATCTTACTTAACAAAAACGTTAGCGCAAAAGCGAGAGCTAAAATTGGGAGAGACTAAGAGCTAAAGATTGGACATACAGTATTCAAATGTATTTAATAATGGCCTGGATGCGACTGGATTCTGAAAAGTTGACACTTCAAGCAAGTTTTTTTTTTAACAGATAGCAAGTTGTTTATCTCATATAAACCCCTCAAAAAAAGTTTTGCAACTCAGTTTTGGGGGATGATATCTTTTTGAATCATGAACAATGATCAGTATTTCATTAAAGCATTTGATGCGAGCGCGAAGCGTGAACTGAAAATGTCGAATTAAACGAAGGATTTTAAACATGTTTTAATGTAGAAAAGATGAATATCTTACTTAACAAAAACGTTAGCGCAAAAGCAAGAGCTAAAATTGTGAGAGACTAAGAGCTAAAGATTGGACATACAGTATTTAATGTTAATAATGGCCTGGATGCGATTGGATTCTGAAAAGTTGACACTTCAAGCAAGTTTTTTTTAAACAGATAGCAAGTTGTTTATCTCATATAAACCCCTCAAAAAAGTTTTGCAACTCAGTTTTGGGGGATGATATCTTATTGTTTAATGAAGTATATAGAAGATGAACTGGTGTCATTGAAAAGCTGAATTATTCTTCTTTCCAATGACATGCCAGTTGCTGTGATTATGTAATCATGGAATATGCAGTCACCCTGAACATTGAGAAAAGTCAGAAGTGAAATGTTGCAAAATGCATTGATTTCTAACAAGAGTCTCCATTTCTATAGAATTTCCACCATGCAGGTGACAGTGAATGCACTCGGTCCATCCTCGAAACAATTGGAAATTCGCTATTGGAAACGACGCATTTTGCAACATTTCATTTCTAACATTGCTGCGTATTATCATGTCTGTGTATTTCATGATAACACTAGCATTACAAATGACACATGATTGTAAAGAAGAATAATCATACTTTCCAATGATACCACTTTTCCATATGATGATGGCACACTAAGAAATTTATTAGCACTCAAACTTGAGTTGCAGAACTTTTTTTGAGGGGTTTAGTAATACCAGCGTGAAGTTCGAGTCGAAAATTTATTTGCAATCTTTTTTGTAATCCCGTGTAGGGTGCCTATCTCGCTAAACCACAATAAAATATACATTCGAATCGCGAGCAGAATACTTTTGGTATATTACAGCGGCGTACCCAGGATTTTCCAAAGGGGGGGGGGGCAAATTTTTTTGGAGGATATTTCGTCCGCGAAAAAAATTTACAAGAAAAAAAATCGTTAGGGGCGGGGAGGAGTGGTACGTGGCGGCCAGAAATTTTGTAACTCGTTTTAAGTATGTACTTTTAATATTTGTGGCATTAGGACAATTACTATACATTTGATGGATAAACTCAGTTAAATCGAAGAATTTAAGCTGCGTAAAAAACTTCAAACTATTGATAGTTTTCACAAACTTTTATTTTGAGCCCGGGGGACACTTACATTGACGAGTGGATACCACGCGCGACCAAAAAAACACGTAAAAAGGATGTCTTTTTCACGATAGGGCACGTTACGTACGTAACGTGATAAGGGTGTCAAAAACGCAAAAATAATGAAAAAAGGGTATCTATTTCACTAGGAAAATTACGTGTTTAGGGTCGAATTTGCGGGGATGATGAGACAAAATTAAAATGTCTTATAAAGGATGTCCTTTTTGCCCCAACACTACGTGTTTAGAGTCCGATTTGCGCGGGGTGTAGAAGGTGGGGTCGTACTAAATCAAATAAGGTAAAGCCGACGACCGAAGGACCCGTAACAATAAAACATTCCTGTACTTGTTTAGGGGTTCATTTCAGGGAATATTTGCCAAGAATATCGTTTTGTTTCGAATACTTGTTAAGGGTAGGGTTTCACACGCCAATACTTGTTAAGGGGTGCATTTTCAGAATATGGAAATTACGTGTTTAGGGTGCTTTTCGAGACCCCATGGTCGCGCATGGTATCCACTCGTGAATGGAAGTGGCCCCCCGGGATTTTGAGTAAATCACGATTTTTTAAAGTCATATTGCCATATATGTGTGTGCAATATTCCAAAGTGAAATGCAAAATTAGTAGACCTATAATTTGAAACTCTGAATATAAATAATAAAATATCAAAGATAATAAAAATATGATGATAATCCGTCAAAATATCAAAATGCGTGATCTTCGACAGTCTTTCAGATTTCACGCAAAGGTACACTTGGCATCCATCCGCACGTTATTCCTCAGGATTTCCGCAAGAATTTTAGCTGGGACGCAAAGAATTGACAAATTGTGCTATCCAATTAAAAACTCACTTTAGTCAAGGAGCTTCAAACAGAAGCTCCTTGCTTTAGTGTATACCTATACATGTAATTAAAAACTCGCTTTAGTATGTACTTATACATGTAATTATGTACATAATGTACGGTATTTTCAATTTTTCTTTCAAAATGCGCACCTATTAAAATGCACATTGTCTCCTTTTGGATAACATAAAATGAAATATCTTCCATCTTACTTGAAAATTCTTTTAATATTTGTGGCATTAGGATATTTACTATACATTTGATGGATAAACGCATTTAAATCGAAGAATTTAAGCTGCGTAAAAAAACTATTGATAGTTTTCACAAACTTTTATTTTGAGAAAATCGCGGTTTTATGTTTCCCTGCATGTGCCTTATATGTGTGTGTAATATCAAATTTGAAATGCATATTTAGTACACATAATTTGAAATTATGAATAAAAATAATTTCATATCAAAGATAATCAAAAATATGATGATAATCTGTCAAAATATCAAAATGCGTGATTTTCGACATTCTTTCAGATTTTACGCTAAAAATAACACTTTCACGCAAAATTGCGCTTGGCATCCGGCCGTACGCTATTCCTGGGTATTTTTGCAAGACTATTAGCTGGGATGCCAAGCATTAGCAAGCATTAACAAATTTTGCCGTCCAAAGTATAAAAAATCGTTTTGGCCGGTCTGCTAAAAGACAATTATGACAGGCATTTGTTTTTCTCGTGGTTTTTAATCATTACTTGTTCGATGATATGAAAATTCAGTATGCAAACTCTGGGAATCAAATATTTCAAAGACCTTTACAAAGGAACTACCTGGCTTTAGACCTTACTGTATGCCCGGGGGGGGGGGCACTCGATCAAAAGAGTGGTGGGGTGTGCCGCGGGCGAGCCAAAAAACGGGTGCCTTGGAGCGGGCTTATTGTAAAAAGGAGGAAATGTGCTAAACTCTGCTGTAGAAAATAAAAATATTGTATTGTGGTTGTAAAATTAATCAAATATTCTAGCATCCAAACAAAAAAAACAATACATGATTTACTGTATAGCGAATCTAGGACAACTACAGTGCCGGCCGCAAGAAACGTCACGCCCGTGCCCTCAAAACACCCTAGGGTGCTTTTGCGTCGAACCGAGGGTATTCGAGGGGAGAGAACGGGGGTGTCTATATCCGCACCCTCAATCACCCGCATCGTCAAAAATTTTGGCCTCGCCCGCATTTACCCAAGGGCACATTAGCATTAGGTTTACATGTACTTCGGTTTTCTTGTGATAAACCATTATATATGTTTTCAAAACTAGTGTGATCGAAAAATGTTGTAGATTACATTTCTAATTTTAGATATTTAGGTGTTTTCTTTTCTTTCATTCTTTAATTTCTTTTTTCCCTTTTAAATTATTTTCCCTTATTCTTTTATTCCCTTCCTTGCTTCCTTCCTTCCTTTTTGGTCTTTTAAAATGATTTTGAAATTAGCTTTGGAAATTTAGCCAAAGCAGGCCTTTTACAGTAATAGCCAGCGGTAAATCTTTATAGGTTGGGGTTATATATATATATAGATGATATACAAGCCCTTGGCTAACCCTTGGCTATGGGTTTCTTGTACTGATTGCAAGTTTTGCAACCAGTATTGCATAAAATTTAGCAAGCTTCTAATAGACGCCATCCACCTTTCTTCCCGTTCTTTATACATGTATTTTTCAATCCTCGGCAGGCCGGTAATGTTATGTTGTTCTTTTTTTTCCTTGTCCCTTTTCTTCATATTCTGATTTCCCAATTACCTTTTGGCTCTACCTACATTTCCCGTCATTCGTGCCCTCTATTGCTTATGATGCTAATGTATTAGTATTTCAGAATATTGTGTACTTTCGCACGTGTTCTTCTTTCCTTCCATTTTCCCTGTAATTTTTTTTAGGGATTTGGGATTCATCAAACAGGGTTTTTTAATAGATGTCCAGAGGTAGAAACTGTCAGACATTATATTTTACATTGTCCAAAATATATAATTGAGAGATCAATGCTCGTTGTAGAATTGAATGAATCACAGACAGGACAAATAATGGGGTATTTAAAAAAAGATGACACAGGGATACACAAATAAAAAAAACACGAGTGATCTCCCCCTGGCCACCGACCCATAATACGCCGCGGCGTTCATCAGCGTTATTTTAGAGAAATTCAAATAGCAAGTTTTATTGTTTTTCACCAAAACCGTCAAAAGTCCCCCTAAATCCCCTCAAAATTTGTTTAATCCGCAATGTTTTTTCCCCCCAAGGGCTTTTGAAAATCCCCAAACTTTCAAAGTTTGAGGGTGGAAATATACCGTACACTCTAACTGTACTCCAATATCCAATATCAAGGGGCGCACGTGTGAAGATTTAAAGCCGACGCGCGGCTTCAAGCTTAGCAAATTTCACCAGAAATGTGAAAACAAGTCACCAAACTTTACAAATTAGACCAAGTGGCATGTAGACGAAATGAATGTGAGACTATCTGGAAATTAAACCAAAGGGAAATTAGCCGAAATGGAATTTAGCCGAAATAGAAATTAGATCAACTGCACATTAGACCAATTGGCTATTAGACCAAAAGAGAATTGGACTAAGTTTGTTTACCCTGAGTGTTGTTTGCCCATCTGATGATTTGACCAAATTATGTTAGACTAACCGTCATCTTTGAAACAAAGGATCGTGGGTTCAAATCTACAGTGCTGTATGGTTATTTGTTTTTAAATGAGATTTTTCTTTCAATGAATTGATTATGCTAATCTATGCATTCAATAAAACATTTGTTTTTATTAACTATCATCATGATCATACCGCACTAAAGTGCTATTTTTCACAGACTCCTCGAAGGATGCAGATCAAATGTATTTCACAACAAAATTGGTATCGGATTGTTTTTCTTATGTATTTCACTGTTTTATTATTTCTTATGTCTTTCTTTGTTTACAAATTGTTGCAGACTTAATTCTAATCATTAATGAGACAAAATTAATTCAATGTTTAATCAGTAAAAGTAGGAATAATGATACATTTATAGATTTTGCCTAATTTCATAATTTGAATTGGATTTGAGCAGTTTTAGGGTCTGACATGCACTTACATAATGTTGCGTAGTTTCGTAACCGCGTACCCGGGCATCAAAAATTTGGTGTCAAAAGTTGTGCAACATATAAAAGTAAAAGGTCAGTGAGCTGCACGGTTGAAAAATTTCGTGCGGCAGATTTATGGTGAAAATATGTAGAGGGGGGGGGGGGGCGGATGATTTCGCCCTCGATTAGATAAGTATAATACAAACCATTGGGTACTGCTATCAGTACAGCCAATACCTTTCAATATCTTGTAACAAAATACTATGGTCAATGCTTTCCTCAAATCGGTAAAATCAACACCTGCTAGTTTGTTATCGACATTTAATGATATGACCACTGGTTAACTGGCTTCATCAGAGCTGTTGCAATTGAGTGAAGAAGACGAAAACCTGATTGGTTAGGATGCATTATTTCATTCCTCTCATGAAAGTCACAAACTTTAAACGTAAATTTTTTTCTAGAATCTTGCGTCCCGCGGATAACACCGAAAATGGTCTATAATTATTTGTACTCGACATATCACCAGTCTTGTATATATATACCCTTGCCTTTATCAAGATTTTTGGCATATACCCTGTTCTAATTAATTTATTTGTGAACCAAGTTAAATAGTCAACCATTGTATATTTTGTCACTTTGAAAACACGGATCCTGGTTAGATTTAGGTATGATATGCATCATACCCTCACACTCTTTGTTTCTATTCCCTTCAAACGTATCCATCTTGGAACTGTGGTAATTTCTCTTTTGTTTCCTTTATCAGAAGATGATCTAATTTGTTCTTTAATTCTTATACCTTTTCAATGATGAGGCATCAATCTCATCAGCCATATCATGAGCATGATCTTTTTAATGCATTTATTCATTATTAATTTATTTATTCATATATTTATATTCCACAATTCTCAATGCACAATATTTAGGGCAGCAGTGGCAGAATAAAAAGAGGTGTTTTTATCGGCACTAAGCTCATGAGCAATGCAAAAACACTCTAGTCATGAATATCACAAGAAGGTACTTTTTTCAGGGATTGCCAACTGACTGCTTTTCAAAGATGAGGGACCAACCTTCTTCAGCAACACATCATGAGCATGATTTCTTTCATGCATCGTATTAATGATTTCATTATTGAGCTAAGGGCACGCATTATATGTTATTGAAATAAAGCCGTGATAAAAATGATCACGAAATATTCAAGGAAGGCTTAAAAAGTAACCGCAAAAACCTTCACACTTGAATTGTTTATACTAAAATATGTTACATTTAGGTGTTTGTAAATTGGTACCATGTAAGAAGGTATTCCTTGAACGCTCGAGCGCCCGATCAGTATAGCCGGGCCGAAAACCAGTGTAATAATATGCACCTTTTGAAATATTTGTGTTAAGCGCAATATAAATGTTCATTATGTTCATCATTGCTATTATTATTATTATTGTTGTTGTTGTTATTTATTATTAGTAGTAGTATTATTGTTATTGTTATTATCATTGCATTTACCGATTAATTGAAATCATAAATAATCATCCACAGTTATATTACAATTATCTTGAAAGTGATTGCATTTTACTCTTCTCGAGGTTTGTGTTTGGTTTTGTTATTTTTGTATCATCCATAATGTCAATGAACAATATTAATACAGCACACATCTATAAGTACATTTTCTAAAGGACTTTGCCATAAAATATAGCACATAGCAGATGATGATAATATATGAAAATTTTTCCAAACTTTACAATTGGGAAACATTATCTGTCATTGAAATAAATTACCTACCTATTGATATCTCAGTTACAATGCTCTGTCTTCATCTAGATGTTGTAGAAGCGCTAATACTTTGGAATGAATGCAGCTTAACCTCTGAAAAGGAACGCTTGTAATATTCTTAACGACATGTCCTTTACAATAATATTGGTCAAATCTAAGAAGCCACAATCGAGAGTAAGGTTTTCAACTCCAAGGGAAAATAAACATGCAATTATTCAAACACAATATCGTTCTCATTATTTCCTTCTAATTAAATTCAGGGCTTCTCCGGCAATAATGGCTTTCAAAAGAAAGGTGGCAACATTGAGTAAAGAAAACATTCAATAATATTGGGCCCTGAGACTCCGCGTCCTCCTATCATTCGATGAAGAGAGGCGAGCATTCACAAATAAACACAAGACACTTGGCACCGATTTAATATATTTCAATTCCATAATTATGCAAATATCATTGATCACGCTCATGACCCCAGGGGCCTACATTAGATCACGCGTTTGCAGCAGGAGCGGTGATTTAACCACGTTTTAAGGAGGACGGAAGAGTCTCATAAAGTCTGATAAATACAAAAACAAACAAACAAAATGATGTTCTGCGAGTGACTGAGCCAAATGAATTTTCTGGTTTTATTTTATTTTGTTTTACGAATGGGGCTGTGTGAGGTTGGATGTGTGTAAGCCTACATAATAGAATTAAGAGTGTGACTTTATTATGGTTTTTGTTCTTTCTTTCTTTCCTTCTTTCTTTTTCAGCTATGCTTCGTTTTCCTTTGAAATGTATGATTTTTCTTCACTTTAAACTTAGTTGTATATATGTTAATAAGTAGACAGTTTTTCTTGTTTTACATTTATGTCATTTGTTATATCATGTCTGTACTTGAGTCCATTAGCATTGCTAAGCCTATACAGTGTGAGGTTTTGACTACTATTTCCTTGTTGGATGATTATCATTTACAACAAGATATTGATTGTAGGTACTATATTCCAAATGAGTTTAACCCACCTACTGGGAAGCATCAATCTCATTACTTAAGCTTCTTGCACTGCAATGCAAGAAGTCTCTCTAAACCTGCTAAAAGCTTTGAAAACCTAAATATGTTGCTATCATCTCTAAAATTTAATTGCTCTATAATAGGTGTTACAGAGACGTGGTTGAGTGCTCATTCACCACCATTATTTCTGATTGATGGTTACCAGAAAGTAAGGAAAGATAGATCAATTGGCCGTGGTGGGGGTATTCTCTTTCATGTGTCTAATAAGATCTCTTTCAAACTCAGGGAAGATCTTTCCCTCCAAAATCAAAGTGCTGAAATCTTGTGTATTGAGGTAGACTTACCCTCTGATAAGAACATGATTGTATGTATAGTGTATAGACCCCCTCAAACTGATATTGATAATTTTCTCACAGGTATTGAGTTATTATTGACTGATATAAATGCATCTTGTAAATCAGTTTGCATTATGGGTGACTTCAATGTTGATCTATTGACAGAAAATGCAAACACTCTCCGTTTCCAAAATATTCTCGAGTCTAATGCTCTTTGTGCAATGATTAACAAGCCAACAAGAATAACTGACAGGTCATCAACACTTCTTGATAACATTTTCGTGAAAACTACCAAAGGTTATTCCCAATCAGGTTTATTTTTTAGTGAGATTTCTGATCATCTTCCAATCTTCTGCATGCTTTATGATATTCATTCCAACAAATACAATAAGGCCAAAGTTGTACTAAAGCGCAAATTTACTGAAAGCAATATTTCTAGCTTGAGGGATGCTTGTCAGGAAGATAATTGGGAGGATGTATTGGAATGTCATGATGTTGAACAGGCTTATGAATCATTAAGTAAAATTTTTCATCACCATTTGGACAAGACTATTCCACTTGTTAGAATAAATAATAGAAGTACAGGAAAACGGCCATGGATTACAAAATGTATACTACAATCTATCAAAAGAAGAAATGTCTTATATAAAAAGAGTGTAAAGAAACCTACACAAGAGCACGTTGAAAAATACAAAAAGTACCGAAATAAGCTTACTTCTATTATACGGTCATCACGGAGTTTGCACTATTCTAGACAGTTTGAGAATGCTCGAGGTAACATGCCCTTGACATGGAATGTTGTTAGAGATATATTATGTAAGCGAAATAAGTCAGAACCTGCCACAAAATTTGTCCATAAGGATAAAGAGTTTACTTCTGATAATGACATTGCAAATGGATTCAACAGCTACTTTGTGAACATTGGGCCTGACCAAGCAAAGAAAATAACTCCCGTAGAAGTTAATTACAAAGAATATTTACAAGACAGGTCCGAATCATCTATATTCCTTAAGCCAGCTGATCATGTTAAGTCTCTTAAAAATAGTAGGTCATCTGGGCATGATGAAATAAGTTCAGAATTGTTAAAACAAATAATTGGCTCAGTCCTAACTCCTTTACTGCATATCTGTAATCTGTCCATTTTAACTGGTGTATTCCCTTCCTCTCTTAAACTAGCCAAGGTTATTCCTGTTCATAAAAAGGAAAGCATGACCGTTATAAGCAATTATAGACCAATCTCAATTTTGCCTAGTTGCTCAAAAATACTAGAAAGAATTGTTTATAATAGACTGATTGCCTTTCTTGACAAAAACCACCTACTTAATCCCAACCAATTTGGATTTCGCAGGTCTCACTCAACAGACCTTGCGTTGTTGAAATTTTATGACTATGTATCTAGTTCTCTGGCTAATCGTGAGCACGTTATTGGTGTATTTATGGACCTGAGCAAGGCATTTGACACCCTTGACCACTCAATACTGCTTTATAAACTCCAACATATGGGAGTAAGGGGCGTTGCCCTAAATTGGTTTACTAGTTATCTTTCAAATAGAAGACAATTCACATGCTATAACTATTCTAATTCTGGTATATCAGTTCTGAGGTGCGGTGTGCCGCAAGGTTCTATATTGGGTCCATTATTATTTCTGATTTATATTAATGATATTTGTTTGGTATCAAACACATTGAATTATATATTATTTGCTGATGACACAAGTGTTTTCCTATCACACCGTGATATTGATATCTTAGAAAACATCATTAATGTCGAACTTCCGAAATTATCTAATTGGTTTCGAAGTAATATGTTATCACTGAATGTTAGAAAGACTAATTATGTACACTTTAAAGGCAGAAAGTCATGTGCTGATCATGATTTAAGATTGAAACTTGACAATGCTTTGCTGGAAAGACAGACATCTACGAGGTTCCTTGGGGTCTATATCAATGATCAACTTAACTGGAATGATCACATGAAACACATCAGTAAACCAATTTCTCGAAATATAGGTATACTGTATAAAGTTAAGTACCTTGTACCTTATAAAATACTTTACATGTTGTACAATACTCTTATTCTACCTTATGTGTCATATTGCAATATTCTTTGGGCAACATCAACGAGTGTCACAAACCCAATTCTTTTGTTGCAAAAGAAAGCAATTCGCATTTGTGCTGGAGTTGGTTACCGTGATCATACACGCCCTCTCTTTATAAAGCTGCAATATCTTACTGTTGATGATGTCCATTTTCTTCAAACTTCCCTTTTTATGTATCGGTTTAATGCCAAAATGTTACCTACCTGCTTTTCCAATATGTTTCAACAAAATAATACTATCCATACCTACCACACAAGACAAGCATCTAATATGCATTTGTATAACCCTCGCACACTGTTGGCTCACAAATCTGTCAGACATTATGGACCTGATGTTTGGAATTCGATACCTACTAGTATTAGGAATATATTATCAGTGCATTCCTTCAAAAATGCGGTAAAACGCATACTTGTCTCTAAGATGTAATTTCTTTAGCAAGACACATTTTGTTGCACTGTACATTTTAAACTTAAAGATTGATATAATTTCAAGTATTATTACGCCTCATACACTCCTTGTAAATATTTGTAAATAGTTGTGGAACATAATAATTTGTTTATTTAGTTTTCTTTGTTTTGTTTTTCTTTTTCTTTCCCTTCTTTGAGTAATCATTAGTTTTGACTTTTCAGTATTGTTTTTATATTTATGTATGCATTTCATATATTCAAAGGTCTGACAACAGCTCAAGCATCTGCTTATTTTGTCATACCACTGCATGTCTGCAACCTTGTTATAATCAGTTATGTTAATGTTATGCTAATCATCATAATCATACATTATTATTATGTAAAATTCAATGTAATCAATTTTGTGATGGTTACACTATGTAAATTATCATGACATGCAGAAACAAACAAATAAATAAAATAATAAATTTTATTTTTCACAATATTTTGATATCATCAACTGTGACTATTGTATTCCTTAGATTCGGGAGCAGAGTATTTATTTTTTCTCATTTTACTGCTAAACTTCGACCTTTATCGGCGTGTTTTTTTTTCCTTCAGATTATACTGTTTTGGGTTTGTTGATTACATCGATTGAAAGTTACGAAGCCCTCTACGACGAAACCAGGAAGGTGATTACTATGATTACCATGGCTATGCGTACGAAGAATATTCTGTCAGGTCGGTTCATTGTACGTCAAAATAAACCAATGGGCCTGTGTGACAGTTTGAACCGTATTTACATTCTTCATTATTTTCCAGCAAGCCTGAACGTATTTTAACAAGACCCAGGTGATGTTAATTGGAAGAAAAAAAATATCCCAACCATGACCATGATGTACCTGTGGCGGCCACTCGCGTACGCGCTCACACACACACATGCCCTCACACAGTGGCGCAACAAAAAACTGGGAAAAGGAGAACAAAATGGAAAAAAGGAAGAGAAACGTATGGGGAAGAATAAATCATTGTTCATTATAATTATGTTATGTTATATTACATAACAAACATTTTTGCATAACTTTATGAAACATAACTTGCTCAGGCGGGCCTATGTCTTCATTGTTCCTGGTGCTTGCATTGTCTTTTTAACGAGATATATAATCATGTACTAAAACTTCCGGTTTTCCAGTCAATATACACTAAATGTAGGGTGTTTATTATTGTTTTATGTAGTGACATGTGCTTTATTTTCAAGACTACCGAAAGTGATCGCCCGATTTCAAGGTCCTATTATGAAACATTTCCTGTCCGTGCTAACGTTTGCATTAGTGGATTAGTGATATAGTCTATTCTTCATGAATTCCTAAAGCCTGTCCCTAAAATGTTCCTTTTTCTAATCTGAATACGAAAAAAATTCACCTCGCATCATCCTCCGTGGTCCTAGTTCTATACATCTAGATGTTATAGCATGTTTAGAAAGCGGATATAACCGTTGTGTAATCCATTGTCAGTGACTACAACACCCCAAGTATAGATAATCCTTCGAGGACAGGTCCAGGTCAGTCGTGTGTTTCATTAAAGCTAATTACATAAATAACTATCAAAACTATGCATTTCTATGCAGACACCGGCAGAGTATAAAGCCCTCTACGACGCAGCAAGGAAAGGAGATTACTCTGATTACCATGGCTACGCATACGATGGTATCTGGGTGATGGCTCTAGCTATTAATCACGTGATTAAGATGTTTGAGAAGGAGAATAATCTTGATGCCTTTTTTATTTCAAGTATGATAATCAGAAGATGTTGGATCATTTTAGTAAAGCTATGAATAAGACAAACTTCCCTGGGGTTACGGAGAGGATTATTATTTTCTTATCTTATTATTAATATCTCATTTATAAAGCGTCTGTGACACCTCAACAAAGATTATACACCTTGCCTAAAAGGAACCGCGTAAGTGACAGGGTGTATTTTAAACCTAAACGCAACACTAAGCCAAAATAATGGTTCTCATTTTTTATTCTGAATGGAAGGTATGGAATGCCTGAAAATCATTATAAATCAATAAATCGAGTGAACTTGTTAAAATACGATGGGCTGTAAAAATGCCAAAAAAGAAAAAACTGCAAAAAAGACAACATTTTAACATTAATTTAACATGAAAAACGCCATTGATTTAAACGAACCCTATTTATATGATAGATGCACAGCAATCAACGTAAAAACACGGCATTTCCATTGGTATTTTTACAAAGATTATTATATTTTACCTTGATTTACATTTAATTTTTCTCAATTTGTCGGTATAATATTTCTGCCAGCCTGGAGAACCCCTTTAAATTTGGTGTACTCATGCATGATCGTACTGTTACTTATCGGTTTTTGTCATTTCACAGCCAGTTAAATATGACTTATAAAGACATAGTAATATCAAAGGACTATCATGCAATATTTTGATTTATGGTATGACAATAATGAATATAACGTTTGTTTCGTTTATTACAGGGAGTAGTTCAATTCAGAGAGGGAGAACGGCTTGGATGTACCATGCATAAACAGTTACAAGGTTTGTACCCCCCACCCGACCTTGCGGGCATATCGGTTATATTAATCGTTTTAATGTCGATGATAACCCTTGTTCCTCATCCAGATGACAGCCCTATATGTCATCTCACCCACGAATTCCCCGGGGGGGGGCACTTACGTTGACGAGTGGATACTATGCGCGACCAAAAAAAACACGTAAAAAAGATGTTTTTTTCACGATAGGGCACGTTACGTACGTAACGTGATAAGGGTGTCAAAAACACAAAAATAATGAAAAAAGGGTATCTATTTCACTAGGAAAATTACGTGTTTAGGGTCGAAAATGTCGGGATGATAAAACAGAATTAAAATGTTTTATAAAGGATGTCCTTTTTGCCCCAACACTTCGTGTTTAGAGTCCGATTTGCGCGAGGTGTAGAAGGTGGGGTCGTACTACTAGTAAACCAAATAAGGTAAAGCCGACGACCGAAGGACCCGTAATAATGAAACATTCCTGTACTTGTTTAGGGGTTCATTTCAGGGAATATTATCGTTTGTTTCCAATACTTGTTAAGGGTAGGGTTTCACACGCCAATACTTGTTAAGGGGTGCATTTTCAGAATATGGAAATTACCTGTTTAGGGTGCTTTTCCAGACCCCATGGTCGCGCATGGTATCCACTCGTGAATGGAAGTGCCCCCCCCCCGGGACGAATTCTAATTTTTAAAAACGGGCTAGAAATAGGTGGATGGGGTTACTTGATACACAGAGGGAAGGGGCGGTGTGACATTAATAGTGTATCTCATGGCCAAACTCCTTTGCTGACTCAAAGTCGTTTATTTCCATGCGTTTACAATAAGATCAAAATAATCGTTTTTATCTGCTATGGTATGCTTCACCCAAATGCATTAAAATTAGCTAAACTTTTTACAAAGAAAATATGAATCATGAATTTAGGATGCTTCTTTCGTCGTTTCACTGTTTTTACTGAAAGTTTCAAATAATAGAATAGTAAAGTAATGGTATTTTTTTTTTTAGTAATCTTTTATTCTCTTCTCTCATAAAACACAATTGAACATATAATATAACAAATGCATTTCATCTGTCCGCATAAGTGTTAAGGCAGCTGTCATGAAAATAAGTGCATATCATGCATTAATTAAAAACAAAAACAAATGGATTCCGAGTGCCTCGTCATCGTGAAGTGTGAAAGTTGTCCCACTTCCTCAGGTGACCGGATAATTTTCCACGTGCCTCTGCTATTCTTTTTTCCTCCTTTTCATTTTCCAATATCTTTTTCCTTATCTCTTGAGGGGTTGGGGGTCTTCTTTTAGCCTTACTATGCTCAAAGATCATAAATTTAATTAGAAAGATAATATGATTTAGTAATTAATCCGTCCCTATATCAAAAACCTTAACTCCAATATGAATATCCTTCCAATTAACATTTTCTATTTGACGTAATTTAAATAAACAACCACAGTCTTTCCATAAAGTTTTTATGTATTCGCAGGTGAAGAATATGTGCTCATATGTCTCTTCACATTTGCCACAGAACGAACATAGATTATGTGTTGATAATTTAAATCTAAACAAATATTTTTTAGTATATACAAGTTCATACAGCAATTTAAATTGAAACTCCCTTAACTTGCTATTTAAGGTAGCTACCCTAGGTCTTAAAAATATTGTATCAGTATCTTTTTCAGAAAAGTCATATATTCTTTCAATGTTTTTAACAGCGCATGACCTCTCAGATTTCATGTTTAACAAAGCTTCATAGATTTTCTTTGATGTAACATTAGCTATTGTGTTCACATTTCCATGAAACATAAATTCGAAATTTAAAGCTGTGTCCCTGCATGTGTCTGTTTTCTTCAAGAGACATTTCCACGTTGCTGGAATATTTTTATATACTGTGTGGAGATATTCTATCTCATCTTCTTTTAATCCCATCCTCTGGAAGGCTCTAGATGATTTAAAATTACCCCTGTCATCAACTAAATGATGTATTTTATAAATATTTCTAAGAAATAAGCTTTCTTCAAATAGCATATTTCCGTCCAAACGTATAAATTTATTATTAAAGAATATCTCATTTCTTTTTGACGTTTCCTTTTTAAGCAATATTTCTTTCGTAGCACCCCATATTTCCAACATACTTATGTAAAAGCTTGGTAGGGACAATCTGCACAAATTTAAAGATATGTTACTAAAAAGTATTAGTAAGCCTCCAAAATTACGTGTCCTATTTATAAAAAATCGTTTCCATCCTATTTTCGAATCTCCGAGTATGAGTCTCTTTAACCACATAATCCTTTGTGCAAATACAAATAAGTTAAAATCTATCATTCTAAGCCCTCCTTTTTCGTAATCCATGCACATAATGTTCCTTTTTATTTTGTCTTTCCCATTCCATAAAAATTCAAACATTAACGTTTCAATATCATGAAAAACCCAAGGTGGTACTGGGGTGAGTGACGATACAAAAATTATTTTCGAGAGTGCAAATGTTTTCAACAATTGAATTTTTCCCATTAGAGTGAGATCTCTCTGTTTCCACCAATTCAACAAATTTTTAATATTGCTTAAGATCTCTTTATAATTTATCCTTTCCTGTACCTCCACATCCAATGAAAAAGTTATACCCAATATTTTAATGACTTCCACTACTTTACCAAAAGGCATTCTAACGTTTTCTTCGGAGAGGGGGCCTAACAGCAAAATAAAGGTTTTGTCTTTATTTATTCTCAAACCTGATATTTTTTCAAAATTTTCAAAGGTTTTTTCTATGTTATCTATTGATAACGGATCTTTTATGAAAAGGGTCATATCATCTGCATAAAGTATTTGTTTAACTTCAAAATCACCAAAGTGAATTCCACGTATATCGGAATTTTTACGAATCGAATGAGCTAAGACCTCGATACATAAAATAAATAAATAGGGAGAGAGCGGGTCCCCCTGCCTTACCCCCTTTTCAACGCAGAAGTACCCTGTAGATATGCCTCCATTAAAAACACAGCTTGAGGCTTTGTTATATAATGTTTCAATCCACCTACACCAAGATGCTCCAAAACCGAACTGACGTAAAACATTTTGTAAAAATACGTGGGACACAGAGTCGAATGCTTTTTCAAAGTCTATTGCCATTAAATAGCCAGGAATATTATTTTGTTTCGTATAAAAAATCATGTCGTCTATTAACCTTACTGCCTCTCCTATATTTCTGTCATTTATATATCCAACCTGATCAATATAAATAATTTCATGCAATACTTTTTTAATTCTTATTGAGAGAGCTTTTGCTAAAATCTTATAGTCGACATTCAGTAATGAAATTGGCCTGTAATTCTTAGTAAACAAAGGGTCTTTTCCGTCTTTCGCAAACATAATAATAACTGCTTGTTTTTGATGTGCCGAAAGTTCCCCCTTAGAAAAAGATTCATTCAAAGCGTCTACTATCAAATCTCCTATTATAGACCAAAATACTAAATAGAATTCAACACTAAGCCCATCGTTTCCCGGTGTTTTATTAAGTTTCATTTGTTTTAAAGCTTCCAAACATTCACCTTGAGTAACTTTTCCTTCACAAATGTCTCTTGAAGCCGGTTCTAATTCCGGTATATCTTGAAAAAAGGTATCTTCCATAATCTCGTGTTTTTCGCCTTCCTGTTGCGAGTATAATTTACTGTAAAATCTTTGTATTTCTTGAATTATTTCATTTTGATTAAAACTGATTTTTCCTTCTATCATTAGTTTACGTATTACTGTTTTTCTTTTATTAGATTCCATCAGTTGAGTAAAATACCTTGTATCTCTTTCACCACTTTCATAATATGATGCTCTAGATCTTACCTTCACTCCCTCATTTACGTAATTATAAATTGCTTTTAATTCATTTTGTTTACCTTCTAATAATTCTATTTTTTGCCTGTCTACCTTTCCTAAAAGATCGTTTTCTAAAACCAATATTTCTTTTTCCAAAATCTTTATTTTTTCCTTCCGTATCTTAGCCTTTTCTTTAGAGTATTTTCTTGTAAAACTGCCAATTTTCATTTTTAGAAAATCCCAGAGAACTCTCTTATCTGCAATTTCTTCTTTAAATTCTTCCTTCAATCTTAAAATTTCCTCTTTCATCTTTTTCTTAAAATCTTCATCGTTACATAAACTATTATTGAATTTCCAGTAAGAACTTTTAAATTTTAAATCAGATGGCAGATTATAGCAATGCAACTGAACTGCTGAATGATCTGGTGCTAAGGATGGAAGTATTTTACAATTTGAAATAATCTCTTCTAAAGTTTCTGATACAAACCAATAGTCCAATCTACTTTGCATGAAAGTGTTCATTTGTTTGTAGGTATATTGTTTTTTAATTCCATTTCTTTTCCTCCATATATCTATCAATTTATGTTCAATCAAAAAATCATTGAAAAGAGATTCAAATTTGGAATTCATATTTTGTTTACAAGTACCCCTATAATCTAGGTCTTTATCTCGTATCGTATTGAAATCTCCTCCTATTATTATGGGGTAATTATTCTCATTTATTCTTTTTAATGTTGTATTGAGCTTCCTCAAAAAAGTTATTTGCTCCGATTCTTTCCCACGAACTGGGAAATAAACGTTTGCTAAAACTAAATCAAACCCCTGTATGTTGCATTTCCAAATTATAAACCGACCTTCTTCATCAGCAATGACTTTTAAAACTTGGGCATCTAGCTTAGCATCTACAAGTATACTAACTCCTTTACTATGATTCGTACCATGACTGAAATATATATTTCCAACCCATTGTTTTTTCCACCTCTCTTCGATATCTTTCGTACTAAATGTCTCCTGTAAAAATACAATATCTGAACGTTTATCACGACACCAATCAAAATTTTTTCTCCTCTTTGATTCTTCTCTTATCCCTTTTACATTTAGAGAGACGAAATTACAATCCATGGATATCTTACTAGTGCTACACTCCATATAAATTATTTATAAGTAATAATATACTTGTCCACATTTTACTGCTTCTAATTATTGACGGCGAGGCACTTTCAAATACACATCTGCTATCCTTGATCCTAACATCATTTTCACTGAGACGTCCACACCCATGCGGACAGAGAGATACATAAAAAACAATAACCATACATTCCCCACAAAGACACACCTCCCAATTCACACACAACAAAGGGAATCGCCGTAGTGTCGTAAGCATTAGACCTTAACCTATAATTCCCGTATTCGCCGCCCCCCCCCCCGACACCTAGGAAAATGAATTTATACAACAAAACGACAAAAAACATTAAAATGAAAGGAATCAAATGCCAAAATATAAAAAAGAAACCAATGCAAATATATGAGACATAATAAAGAATTGAAATTAAAAACCAAAATAATTTGAACTAATATCAATTATCTTTCTTTTTTTCTTTTGTATATTAATTACAATATCTTTAATCATGTTAATAAACATGACATGCACGTTTTTAAAAAAATAGATTTCATTTTTTTCAAAAAAAAAACAAAGGGCATCAGACCCGACAGATTATGACCTGCACCCGCTAACGATCCCTTTCCATTCTCACTATAAACCCCATGTCAGGGACTGCTTCCCTTTAATAATTGTATCCCATTAAAAAATATTCTCGATACAATGATTACAATGATGCAAAATTGTAAATGCACACAGAGCTATTCATCCTGTCTATTACCTTCTTAGGCAATATTTATTCTTTTATGAAACTGATTTAAGGTTATGCCTTTAAATTAGACTAAGAAGATTTACTGTCATGTGCATTCAATTCCTTTTTTTTCTTTCTACCCCCTTTTTGGGGCTAAAAGTGGTTTAGTGAATGAGCCAAGAGCTCCTTGAGAAAACCCTTCATACCTTGCAAATTCATACTCAAAATTAATTAATTGTAAGTTAGGTAATATTTGTGTACCTATATATCTTTTCCACAAAATAATAAAGAAAGGGTGATTGTTCCATCAACGTCTTCTAGTTTCTTCATTCTAGATAAAGATTCTTCTTGTTGCATGAAATATCTTTAATAATCAAAATGGTATGATTATTCTATCGATCTCTACACAGCAAAAACTGTGGTGTTAACCGGTGTACATAGAGGACCACACCAGTTATTTTACACCGGTGTTAAATTAGTGGTGTTAGTTTTACACCTAAAGGTGTTATTACAACACATTTTGTTGTTGCATTTACACTCTTGGGTGTTACGTTTAATATCTAGGGTATAATTTTAACACCTCAGGGTGTGGTCCTCTATTAACACCAATTGGTGTCAGTTTGAACACCGCAGTTTTTACAGAGTACCATGTCTACATGTTTAAGAAAACAAAGAAACGGTTCCCATCACGATCAGTTCATACAGTGGAACACTTTTGTGCATGTTAACTTTACTAAAATTTGTGTCAGACAGTTATTTCATTCGCAGATGTGAATTAATTTGTTTCGTTTAGCTTGTTTTGATTTTAAACTTTATTTTTGATAGATGGAGAAATGTTAAAGGTAGCCGAGTATTACGCAATTACTGACTCTCTGAATCTGTCTACCAGATCCGGAAACAACTTCAAGTGGGAAGGTAATCTATGGATGTAATTGTGTTATATAAACAACTCCATACATTAACTACTTTGTTATGTTTGTTGCTATTGTGTCCCCCCCCCCAAAAAAAAATCCCTTTGTGATTTCCTTCTGTTAATCGAGAGTCTAAAAGAAGAGATATACCTGAATGATTTAGTCCCCTTCATAAGACCCCTACTAAATTATCATTCTTTGTAATCAATACGTATGAATTTATGATTACTCCAAAAGTAAACCATTCCCTTTTTATATTATTTTGTTGACGGAAATAAAGGTGATGGCCCGCCCTCTGACGTCCAGATGCAGGAGATTCTGAACCTTTGGGTTTCTCGGATAGTATTCGCTGTACTCGCTACCATAGCAACGGCTGGTATCATCATGGCATTTGGCTTTCTAATATTTAACATGAAGAGCAGAAATCAGATGTATTTTACCTATAGTTAAATGTCATTATTTTAACACGAAGAAAAATCTCTCTCCCAGGAGATCACTTAATATATTGATACTTCCTGGTTTTTAAATTCCATAAATTTTACAATTCCATAAATCTAAATAATAAACCATTCCATTCACGCCCCTTTGTAGTTTGTAGTAGGTTAGTGAGGGGCAATTATGAAAACATTAGAAATTCCACTTTCAACGCAACGTGCGTCTTCTAAAATCTGCGATTTGTTATTTCATGCACGACTCTTCACATCACGGAATGATGAGTACAGTCTTCTATACTTCTTTTAGTAAGAGTGTGTCATATCAAATGCATACTAAAGTGAAGAGAATGCAATTGATTTAAATATACACGATGACCTTTACAATTACAGGTTTTCGTAAAATAACCTTAAAAATGGACATACGCTTTTTGACAGGCACTCATCGGAGTAAACGCGAGAGCTTAACAATATAATTATTACAGAACCGAAACTAGATAATGGACAATGATGGACCGAAACTCGACATACATGCGATTTCCCTCCGTTGAGTGCATGTGGAAAAGCTTCAGTATGTCCGTTTCTAAAGCTATTTTACGATTATACGGTACCAAACACTTATTTAATTTCAGGTTTATAAAGATGTCTAGTCCATTCTTGAATAATCTTATCATCATGGGTGGTATATAGCAGGCGCGGATCCAGGATTTTGTAGGGAGGGGGGCCCAAATTCGACCTGATTTTGGCGCCCCTGTGTAATTTTCGGAAAAATGTCAGCCCCTCCCTCCCCCAGGCAATCATAAGTGCCTTAAATGCATGTTAAATTATCTTATTTCATAGGCACATGAATCAGGGGCGGATCCAGCCTTCTGAATTTTTTTCAGCCATATTTTCCCCGATCGGCCGCTCGAAGATGTTTTTTTTTTAGTTTGTTTCTTTGAAGGGGGTAGTCCTATAAGTCACTTCTTAGCTTTATTCTTTAAATCAACATAAATGTATACTATCATAATCCTTATTTTATAATGCCTGCGCGAAGCGCGAGCAATTTTTTTGAAATTGTATTTATTTTTTCTTAAAATTTGAACATTCTGAAAAAAGATGTGCCTGCAATAATTACTGCGAACGCGAAGCGCGAGTAGAAATTTTTGATAAACGTTTTGAACTGATCGGAAAGCTAGTCCTAACAGTCCTGTTAAAGATTATTTATTTATTTATTTATTTATTTATTTATTTATTTCAAATATTTAAAAGAAGGGTAGCTCAATCAGCAACAAGCTGGTTTTCGTTGAGGCCCTTCGTGAACAAACACAAATATAAAACATGGTAACATATTCAAATATAAACAAAGAATAGAGCATAAATACTAATATTGAAAAAAAAATGAAATGAAATGAGCATAATTAACTATGGAAAATAACAGAACAAATAAAATATAATACTGTAAAGATGTTAACTAAAACTAAACGAAAATATATACACATGAAAAGAGATAAAATATGTACAAAATGAGGAGAAAGAATAAAATAAATTCCATCATTAGTCCCTTACATATTAAAGGTTTTTTCCCATTTAACCATTTCCTGTTTGAACTGTTTAATGTTTTCTATGAATCGGAGGTGTTCGGGTAGTTTATTCCAATGTAATGGGCCTGTGACAAAAAATGATTTCTGATAAAAGGTTGTACGAGCATATGGCACTCTGATTATCATCTTATTTGTGTTTCTAGTTGTTCGGGAGGATACTTTCTCTATATAAATAAACTTATCACAAAGCACCTGGGGAGCAGCTTCGTGTAAACATTTATGAACCATTAAGCAAGATGCTCTAAAAAAGACATTGCGTATTTTGGGCCAGGATAATATTTTGAAAATTTGTTCAGATGGAGTTTCCCAAGAGAAGTTAGATACCATGTATGCTGCCCTCTTATGTAATCTCTCTAACTTACTGTGATTAATTTCAGATCTTCCCGACCAGACGGTACAGCAGTACATTATATGGGGCATTACAAATGCCCAATACAGCTTATTCAATTGTGCTTTATCAAAATACTGTTTACAGCGACGAATAGTTCCTAGTTTTTGTTTTACAATTAAAGCTATGCTGTCAACATGTTTTTTTAAAGTCGAGATTGTTATCTATGATAACTCCTAAACATTTATATTCATTTACACATTCCAATTGACATCCATTTAACACTATCGATAGCATATTGCTGTCTAGTGTTCTTAGCTTTTGTTTTGATCCTAGTAGCATCGTTTTGGTCTTGTCACTATTCAAAATCAACTTGTTTTTATTGAGCCAAGAGTCCAAATCCCTGAGAGCTTTTGACAGTTTTAGCTCGACCTCTTGCTTCGATCCCCCCAAAACAGAAATAGTAGTATCGTCAGCATACATGTAAACGGTGCCATTTGGTATAGCGTTTGGGAGATCATTAATGAATAAAGTGAAAAGTATCGGGGCTAAGATCGAACCCTGTGGCACACCCATTGTAATGTTTCGTAGAGTAGACTTTTCTTTTCCTAATGATACATATTGTTGGCGGTTTTTCAAGTAAGAATCAAACCATTTGATGACATTAGGTGAGAATCCATATTGATATAATTTATCTAATAGTAGGGAATGGTTAACCGTATCAAATGCACGTCGAAGGTCTACAAAAGCTATACCATTCAGGTGTCCTTTATCTACATTCTCTGACCATTGATTCACCATGCATAATAAAGCTGTTTCGCATGAATGCTTAGGGCGAAACCCAAACTGATTCTTATATAAGTAGTCTTTCTGAGATATATAATCAAATACGTTTAAATACACTGCCCTCTTGATTATTTTAGATAGAATCGGCAGTATAGATACAGGCCTGTAGTTTTTCAGTGTGGCTGAATCCCCTCCTTTTGGAATCGGTTGGACTCTGGCTATTTTCCAAGCATCAGGGTATACAGAAGACTTTAAGGACAGATTCAATATATATACTAAGCTTCCGATTACACAAGGAATATCACAAATATAATTCAGTATTTTGACGGAGGGTTCGTCATATCCAGTTGCTTTTTTGCAACTATAAGATTTTATCTCTTTGATGACGAAATCTATAGAAATAATAGAGAAATTAAACAAATCACTTTTTATCTGCTTTTCCGAATTTTCTTCATTAATGTGTTCACACTCTTCGGAATTCTCAACACTTTGTTCAAAATTGTTAGTGAGTTCCTGAACTCAGTCAATAAAATATGTATTGAAGAGCTCAACAATTTCTTTCAAGTCAGATATTTCGGCATCGTTTACGTTCAATGTCATATTTTTAGGTTGCTTTTTCTTAGTCAGACGCCTCATAACATCCACAATGCATTTGCGTTACCTGACTTAACATCTAATAAAGAGGTAATATATGATTTTTTAAGCTTATTGAGTTCCCTTGTCACAAGATTTCTATACCTTTTATATTGATTCCAAAGATATGATGACGACAGTTTGATTGCTTTTTCATGTAAGTAATCCCTTGTATTCATCAATGCAATTACATCACCTGTCACCCACGGACACGCCTTGTTTGGTATACGTTTTCTTTTGTATGGTGCACATTTGTTTATAATTTCCATCAGCGGCTTGTACCATATGTCCCATGCACAATTTACATCTTCACATTGATATACATCTTCAAAATGAACTTGGGATAATAAAGACTGAAATTCAGAGAATTCAAAGCCTTTGAAATCTCTCCATTCTATAATATTTTCTTTTTTATTAATATCTGTATCACCATAGACAGTAAAAATCATATAGTGATCACTGAAAGATGTTTTTATTACTCCATTCATTGAGTGGTTGTCTATATCAGTGGAATATATAAGATCAATAATAGTTTGTGACGTTGTCGTCACTCGTGTTGGTATATCAATTAATTGATCAAACAAAAAACCAGTCATGATTTCATCAAGAGATCGAGACATAGAATCAATATAGCATGGAGACATATCACAGTTCAGATCTCCAAGTAATATAATTTCTACATCTGTGTTTGTAATAGCTTGATTTAACATTCTGTTCAATAAATCAAAAAAATTAGACCCCGAGTTCGGTGGTCTGTATATAACACATATAAGCATTGTTTTTGAGTGTTTTATTGACAGTTTAACCCAAAGAGCTTCAATATCGTCACACACGATATTATTTTCATACAAACAATTTATGTCATCTTTCACGTAGAGTGCTACACCTCCTCCATGTCGATTGCGGTCTTTGCGGAAAACATTGTAGTGTTCAATATCTAATTCAGAATCAGATATTGTACCATCACATTTGGTCTCCGAGATGGCAACAACATGGATAGGATGATTTTGTAGAAAAAAAATTAAGTTCAGATACCTTTGACACTAGTGAATTTATATTAATGTGACATAATTTCAAACCCTTATTTGGAATAAATCTAAACAACTTATCCTGGATTCCGAAATATTTACATGTATGGGCCCAATTCACATCATGTTGTGAGTGAAATGAAAAAGTACTCATAGAGCTGTTTGCATACAGTTAGCCATGAAGACGTTATATATTTCAACAATCAAAGAATGCGAGCGCGAGCTGAAAATATTTGACATTTCTACATAAAGAATGGAAAACTTTAATCAGTTTTTGTAATCATGAACATGCAGGATAGCTATACAGTATAACTAAACAATTTTATGCGAGCGCAAAGTGCGAGCGGAAAAATTCTAGATTTAGACCTAAAACGGGACACTCTATCCATGTTTCCTAAATCATGAAAAAGAGGGGATCTTCCCACATTAATAATGCGAGCGCAAAGCGCGAACAGAAAATGTTTTTATACGTTTTAACTGATCGAAAAGTGCCTTTTAAGGACTGCTTGCATTTAGCCATGAAGACATGACATATTTCATCAATCAAATAATGCGAGCGCAAAGCGCGAGCTGAAATTTTTTGACATTTCTACATAAAGAATGGAAAATTTTAATCAGTTTTTGTAATCATGAACAAGATAGCAATAAAGTATAACTAAACAATTTTATGCGAGCGCAAAGTGCGAGCGGAAAATTCTAGATTTAGCCCTAGAACGGCACATTCTATTTATGTTTCCTAAATCATGAAAAAGAGGGGATCTTCCCACATTAATAATGCGAGCGCAAAGCGCGAACAGAAAATGTTTTTATACGTTTTAACTGATCGAAAAGTGCCTTTTAAGGACTGCTTGCATTTAGCCATGAAGACATGACATGTTTCATCAATCAAATAATGCGAGCGCAAAGCGCGAGCTGAAATTTTTTGACATTTCTACATAAAGAATGGAAAATTTTAATCAGTTTTTGTAATCATGAACAAGATAGCAATAAAGTATAACTAAACAATTTTATGCGAGCGCAAAGTGCGAGCGGAAAATTCTAGATTTAGCCCTAGAACGGCACATTCTATTTATGTTTCCTAAATCATGAAAAAGAGGGGATCTTCCCACATTAATAATGCGAGCGCAAAGCGCGAACAGAAAATGTTTGTATACGTTTTAACTGATCGAAAAGTGCCTTTTAAGGACTGCTTGCATTTAGCCATGAAGACATGACATATTTCATCAATCAAATAATGCGAGCGCAAAGCGCGAGCTGAAATTTTTTGACATTTCTACATAAAGAATGGAAAAATTTAATCAGTTTTTGTAATCATGAACAGGATAGCTTTACAGTATAACTAAACAATTTTATGCGAGCGCAAAGTGCGAGCGGAAAAATTCTAGATTTAGACCTAGAACGGGACACTCTATTCATGTTTCCTAAATCATGAAAAAGAGGGGATCTTCCTACATTACTAACGCGAGCGCGAAGCGCGAGCAGAAAATGTTTGTTTACGTTTTGAACTGATCGAAAAGTGCCTTTTAAGGACTGCTTGCATTTAGCCATGATAACATTACATGTTTCATCAGTTAAATAATGCGAGCGCGAGCTGAAAATTTTTGACATTTCTACATAAAGAATGGAAAACTTGAATACAATTTGCTTAATTACAGAAAAAAAAATTCGAATTTGTACTGATTCCCAATATTTATCACACACAAATCCATTATTCCATAAACTAAAGACTCTAACAGTATTTGACATAAATACACTTCAAAGTTTGCTACTTATGTTAAAGTACGTAAATAACATGCTCCCACCTACCTTCATTCCACAATTCTTATTCTCTGAATACATCTATTCATTCATACCCTACCCGTAACTCTTCAAATTTCCATTTAATCAACCCAAAACTGCTTATTGCGCAGAGATCCATACGACACCATGGTCCAGATTTGTGGAACTCTCTACCAGCAGAGTCTGTAAAACAATCTTCGTCTCTTCACTCATTTAAGGCAAACGTTAAATCTATGTTATCAGAATATTTGAAGTAAAATTTCTGTGTCGTATCCTTTTTATCGTGAATTTATTCCTCCTTCGATTTAGTCATTACCAATATCTTCATCATGACCACCATCATCTCCATGGCCTTCATCATCATCATAATCATCATCATCATCATCATCATCAACATCATCATATCACCGTCACCCTCAGATTTATCATCTTCATCTTCATACTATAATATTGCATGAATTCATGTTTCGTATTTGAAAATATATGCCAATTCTTCTTTATAAATGTATTAATTCAATTAGTATAAGTTTGGGATTGTAATTTTTTCAAGCAATCTGCTTATGATGACAATCCTCCTGCAAATTGTGAATATCATATAGTTAATTATTTTTGTCTGGAATTATTTTTTTAGTACTCTTTATTTATGATTCATGCCAAAAATGCTAACGTATTATGTTTATTATGTTGTGAAAAATGTATTATGCGAATGTTATGGATGCAGTCATGCAGAAAAAAAACAATAAATCAATTGATGCGAGTGGAACAATTCTAGATTTAGACCAAGAACGGGACACTCTATTTATGTTTCCTAAATCATGAAAAAGATGAGTAAGAGGGGATCTTCCTACATCAATAATGCGAGCGCAAAGCGCGAGCAGAAAATGTTTGTACACGTTTTGAACTGATCGAAAAGTACCTTTTAAGGACTGCTTACATTTAGCCATGAAGACATTACATATTTCACAATCAAATAATACGAGCGCGAAGCGAGAGCTGAAAATTTTTGACATTTCTACATAAAGAATGGAAAACTTTAATCAGTTTTTGTAATCATGAACAGGATAGCTATATAACTAACGATTGATGCGAGCGCGAAGTGCGAGCGGAAAAATTGTAGTTATAGACCTAGAACGGGACGCGCGTTTCCGTTTTACACCCTGGCGAAGGCATTTTCCGGAAAAGTAGCCAAAAAGCGACTAGTGAAGAGTCTACACACGTCGCTGGTTGCATGCAGCGTGCGACATAGGCGAGTCCACCACCGCATGCAATTTGCACAGTTACTGATCAGAGCACAGAGTTCCTCGGCACTTCATGTACAGAGAGAGCGGCAGTCAGGAGTAAAATCCGAACATGCTTTTGCAGTCGCGTTGTTTATGACAGTTTTTTTTTCTAAAAATGAATTATTAACTAAATGAATAGAATGACAGACATAATCAAAATAAACAGATACTTATAATGGAAAGACAAATTGAAGTTTGATGGATTGATACACTTAGAAGCTGCCGAAAGATATATAGAAGACTGATAAATAGATAGAGACAAGATAGACAGATAGATAGATAGATAGATAGATAGATAGAAAGAGAGAGAGAGAGAGAGGTGGATAGATAGATAGAAAGAGAGAGGAAGAGGGAGAGATGGATGGATAGATAGATAAATGGAGAGAGGGGGAGAGACAGAGAGGTCGATATATAGAGGGAGAGGGGGAGAGAAAGAAAGAGAGAGAGAAGGATAGATAGATAGAGGAAGAGAGAGGTTGTAGATAGAAATATGGACGGACAAAGAGAAAGAGAGAAAAAAGACAGACAGATGCTAGAGAAGGAGAGAGATAGAGAATTTGAGAGACAGATAGATAGATGTTAGAATGAGAGAGACGTACGGAGAAGATAGACAAATTAACAGATAGATAGATACATAGATAGATATATAGATAGAGAGAAAAGTAGAGAAAGACAGACAGATGGATAGATAGATAGAGAGAGAGAGATATTAAATAGATAATTAAAGAATGAGAGAGACAGAGAAGATTATTAACAAATTTAATTAACAGATAGATAGATACTCTAGTTTAAAAATAGATAAATAGATAGAGAGAAATAGAGAAAGACAGACAGATGGATAGATAGATGGATAGAGAGATAGATAGATGTCAGATAGATCAAGAATGAGAGAGAAGAGCGACAAATTAACAGATAGATACTATAGTTACATAGGCAGGTAGAGAGAGAAATAGAGAAAGACAGATGGATGGATAGATAGAGAGAGATAGAGAATTTGAGATAGATAGATGTTAGATAAAGAATGAGAGAGACAGAGAAGATTATTAGATATATAGATACTGCAGTTACATAGATAGAGATAGAATTTGAGAGATAGATATATAGACAGATAGAGAGAAAGACAGACATCAGCAAATCGGCAAGGCAAATGATCAAGGCAAACATTCGTATTGAACATGGAAAGTAGCTGCATTTGCAAGTACGGTATTATTCGGTGCGGACATTGGATCGCGCGCCCAGCTGATAATGTAAACAAACGTAGACGTAGACTCTTCACTAGTCGCTTTTTGACTACTTTTCCGGAAAATGCCTTCGCCAGGGTGTAAAACGGAAACGCGCGAACGGCACACTCTATTCGTGTTTCCTAAATCATGAAAAAGAGGGGATCTTCCTACATTAATAATGCGAGCGCAAAGCGCGAGTAGAAAATGTTTATATACGTTTTGAACTGATCGAAAAGTGCCTTTTAAGGACTGCTTGCATTTAGCAATGAAGACATTACATATTTCACAATTATGCGAGCGCGAAGCGCGAGCATAAAAAAATTCGAGATTTCGACCTTGAACGGGATACTCTTTTCATGTTTTGTGAATCATGAAAGGGATGAAAAAGGGGATCTTCCTACATTAATAATACGAGCACAAAGGGCGAGCAGAATTTTTTGATATATATTGTGATCTGAAACTGGATAACTGAATGAAAATGCGCGCGCGTGTTTTAGATTTAGACCTAGAATCTAGGCATTCTAAACAATCTTTTATCATGAAAATAAAAGCGAGCGCGAAGCGCGAGCATAAAATATTTGATATTCCGATCTGATATTTCAAACACTTTGTAGGAAACTTGTAAGGTGGATATAAATCGCACTTGATAAAGAGCTGATATGTTTCATTATTACTTTAATTTTGAGACATAGGAACTTGACATCCTTAGGACATGTTATCATATGAATATGATGACTATATATCTTCCTATTCATCTTGCTAAGCGCGAGATAAAACAAAAGTGACAATTTAATTATTAAATTGATATTAATGCATAATGAGGGTGCGGAATTTGATGATATTATGGCCTGAACACTGAACATTTCAAGCACCTTTTTATTTATGAATAGGATGCATCATTAATTAGTTGATATATTTTTAACCATTAATGCGAGCGCAAATCGCGAGCCGAAATTTTTGATAAACTGTCATGAAAAGGGATTTTAAGTAGTTTGTTAGACAATCAATATTGAGACATACATAACCCGCCAATCAAAAATGCAAGCATAGCAGCGCTAGCTGATGCGTTTTCGTTTTGACAATCAGACCTGAAAAGGGATATTTTGAAAACTTTATGGAATACATGAAAATAATAGGTACCTGATACATCACAATTCGCGAACGCGCAGCGCAATTGGAAAATGTTAATATTCAGACCATAAAACTGACATTTTTACAGAGCACTTTTTAAAAAGCAATATACAAATCACAAAATTAATGAAAGTTAGATTTCCAAGGAGAAATATGTTTGTATATTGACTTCCAAACTTGATATTTAAGCTCCGTGTTGAACAAGATATGTGGATCACTTAACAGGCAATGCGAGCGCTAAGCGCGAGCGAAAATTTTATATAGTGACATAAAATATTTTGTCCAAGTCTTCCTCTCATCTTATTTTATTAATTCGTCTTTCTCCTTTCCTTTTTTTTCTCTTTTCTTTTCCTTCTTTTTTCTTTCTTTCCCACATTTTTTTTTGCTCTACCCATAGGGGGTCCGGGCCCCTCGGGTCCCCACCTGGATCCGCCTATTCATGTAGAAGAGGCAATTGAATAATGGTTTTAAAATGATGTGTTCATGAATAAATGTAATATCACTTTAAAAAAATAATCAATGCGAGCGGGAAACTCGATCGATTTCTATTTTAACCATTTGATGCTTTCAATTTCGTTTTATTCTCATCAGAGTAGGCCCTGATTATGTTTCAAAATTGAACATTGCGGTTGGGGTTCAAAACTGCACCCCTAAATTTCAAATTGAACCCCTAGGGGTGCAATTTTGAACCCCTAGGGGTGCAATTTTGAACCCGCAGGGTGCAGAAATGAACCCCAACCGCAGGTTCAACTTTTGAACCCCAAATCAGGGGTTCAATTTTTGAACCCATAGGGTGCTGATTTTGAATCAACCTTTCGGGGTCAATTCTGAACATTTATTTCTTAGTGTGTGCAAGTAAACTTCAAAATTTCTGTAAATAATATCTGTCAATATATCCATCAGTGTTGTAAGTCAAGGCTCAAACCTCCAAGACCCAAGACCAAGGCTTTAATCCCCAAGGCCAAGGCATGGAAACCCAAGGCCTAGAAACCTCAAGGCCAAGGCATTTCAAACTTTCAATTTATGGAACAATGAACCAACAACAAGGCGGCAGTTCGAATATCAGTTCGTCGCCCCTACATGTAGGTCGATCATCAATTTGCCCCCCCCCCCCCCCCCGTTCGAACATCAATTCGGTCCCCAGTTCGAATATCATTTTAGCATCCCTTCGAACCCAATTTGCCTTCCCTAGTTCGAATATCATTTTACCTCCCTAGCTCGAGTATCAATTTTGCGCCCCCAAGTTTGAACATCAATTCGGCGCCCCCTAGTTTGAGTATGTATTTGGCGCCCCCCTACCTAGAACATAGATCCGGGCCCCCTCCCTAGTAAGTAAGTAAGAATGCCCTTCTGTAAAGTTGTATTTGATTTGTATTGTTTTATATTACTTTGTATTATGTTTTGAATGGAAATGAAATAAAAGAATTGAATTGAATTGAATAGTTCGAGTATGAATTTGGCGCCCCCACTTCGAACATCATTTCGGCGCCCTCCTAGTTCGAATATCAATTCGGCGCCCCTAATTCGGCCCCCAGTTCGAACATCATTTCGGCATCCCTACGAACTCAATTTGCCTTCCCTAATTCGAATATCACCCCCCCCCCCCTAGCTCGAGTATCAATTTTGCGCCCCCCCCCCCCTAGTTGGAAACATCAATTCGGCGACCCCCCCCCTAGTTTGAGTATCAAGTGGCGCCCCCCTCCCCAGTTCGAGTATTAATTTGGCGCCCCCAGTTCGAACATTAACATCCCTTCGAACATCATTTCGGCGCCCTCCTAGTTCGAATATCAATTCGGCGCCCATACATGTAGGTCGATCATCACTTCGCCCCCCCCCCCCCGTTCGAACATCAATTCGGCCCCCAGGTCGACTATCATTTTAACGTCCCTTTGAACATCATTTCGGCGCCCTCCTAGTTCGAATATCAAGTCGGCACCCCTACATGTAAGTCTAACATCAATTTGGCGCCCCTAGTTCGAATACCATTTGCCCCCCCCCCCCCCCCTAGCTCGAGTATCAATTTTGCGCCCCCCCCCAGTTGGAAAAATCAATTCGGCGCCCCCCCCCTAGTTTGAGTATCAAGTGGCGCCCCCTCCCAGTTTGAGTATTACTTTGGCGCCCCCAGTTCGAACATCATTTTAACATCCCTTCGAACATCATTTCGGCGCCCTCCTATCGATTCGGCGCCCCTACATGTAGGTCTAACATCAATTTGGCTCCCCTAGTTCGAATACGATTTGCCCCCCCCCCCTAGCTCGAGTATCAATTTGGCGCCCCTAGTTCCAACGTCAATTTGGCGCCCCCACGTCCAACATCAGTTCGCCCCCCCCCCCCGTTCAAACATCAATTCTGCCCCCAGTTCGAACAGCATTTTGACATTCCTTCGAACATCATTTCAGCGCCCTTTTGGTTCAAACATCATTTTCTTCTCGTCCTTCCCCTCTTCCTCTCACCTTTTCTTCTCTTCTTTCCCCTTTCTTTCTTTCTTTTTTCTTCTCTTCTTTCTTCCCTCTTCCTCTTTCTCCTTTTCCCTCTTCCTTTCTTTCTCACCCTTTCCCCTTCCTTTTTTTCTCCCCCTCCCCTCCCTTTTCTTCCTCTTCCTTCCCCCATTCCTCTTTTTTCTCTTCTTCTTTTCCTCTCTCTTTCCTCTCTTTCTTTTCTTTCCCTCTCTCTTTTCCCCTTTTCTCTCTTCCCTCTTCTCTTCCCTCTTCCTTTCCTTCCTCCTTCTCCTCTCTCTTCCCCCCCCTCCTCTTTTTTTCTTCTCCCTCCCCCTCCCTTTTTCTTCGCTTCCTTCCCCCTCTTTTTTTTCTCTCTTTCTTTCCCTCTTCTTCTCTCTTTCTTTCCCCTCTTCTTTTCCTCTTTTCTTTCCCTTTCTCTTTTTTTCCCGTCTTCTTTCTTCCCTCTTCCTCTCTTTCCTTTTTTCTCCTTTTCCTCTCTCTTCCCCCCTCTTCTTTCCCCCCCCCCTCCTCTCTCTCTTTTCCTTTTTTCTTTCCCCCCTTTTCTTCTCTTTTTTTCTTCTTTTCTTTCCCCTCTTCCCTTTTTTTTTTCTTTTTTTCCCTCTCTCTTTTTTTCTTAGCCAAGGGGGGGGGGGCCAAGGCCCCCTCGGCCCCCCCATGGATCCGCGCCTGGTATATTGACCTATGGCAGTATCTTTCTTCTTGGTCTTGATCATGGAATGGTCGGTGACTACTCATCATGACTACTCGTCATGTGAGCATACCCGCCCTCAACGACAGCAAATATATAGGGATGAGCGTATACAATGTAGTAATCATGTGTGTATTGGGTGTATCTCTATCATTCGTCATCAATGATAATCCCAATGCTTCATACGGTCTTTTGTCAACCTTCATTCTCTTCTGTACGACCATCACTCTTTGTCTCGTATTCGTACCAAAGGTAAGAAATAAAGAGTGCCGTCTAAATACCACATAATTAAAGGGAATCCAGCCTTGGCCATAAAATGTTATGTTGGGAAGGAGAAAAATAAATCAAACAGAATGGTGAAAGTTTGAAAGAAATCGGACAAGCAATGAGAAAGTTATAGCTGCTTTAAAATTGAGATCACTAATACTATGTAGATTTCAAATTGGCAACTGTGTAAGTAAATTATGACAAGGGGCAAGGACAACTTTCCCATAGGCCATGTACTTTATTATCAGGGATTTGTGGTTTTCTCCTAAGTACCCATTCCCCCGGGGCAGTAATCTAAATATAACCCAGGTAGTATATTGTTTTATGTCCTCATGAAAGAAAAATATAATTTGAAATAAAACTTTTGGGAAAAATGACAGTTTAGCCATAATATGTATTGGAGTACATGGAAGAGTAGTCCTTGCCTTACATCACTATGACATCACATATGCGGCCAATTTGAAGTCTCCATGGGTATAGTGATTACCAATATTTACAACTTTTAAAAATTCATAACTTTCTTGTTGTTTGTCCAATATTGTTCAAACTTTCACCTATCAACTTGTCTGATTTTTCTTTTCCTTATAAAAACAAGTTTTTATTTGGGTTGGATTCCCCTTTAACAACTTCTATACCTGTATACTTTCGGCAAGAAGAATAAATTGTATTCATCATCCATAATGGCAGAATCAAAACCTATATATGACTTATATGTCGCAAGACATTACATTTTGCACCCCGAAAAAACCATATCATTTACTGTAGGCAAAAGGCCATTCTTATAGCCAGCAATTGCATTTTATGCAGGTTCCCTCATATTTCACTCCTTTAAATTGTCTTTAATTCCAAACCACCATTTTCTTTAATTTGAATTAAATGTTCTGCCTCTTGTCTGATTTGTATTCTCATACGTTTTCTGGTATTGTTTTCATAATTTTGTTTGTACTTGTGAAATATGTTAAATAAAGTCAAATCAAATCAAATTGTGGGACAAAAACACGTTATGATTAAACCGTCATATATAGGAGAAGGCGGTTGAGCATAGGAGCAAGTTGAGCCACCAGCCCCCACCAATAATGAATGAGTCAGACGTTGTTGTGGTGTCATGTATTGATGGCCCATTACATAACCCTTTACCCGACCATATTGTTTTCGACTATGAACCAAAAGGACTTTTTTAGACGGAAAAATACAAATTTCAGCCAAAAAAGTAAAAAAAAAAGGCGTAAAATAGAGGAGTGCTTTTAGCCACACACGTCTTTAAATATAATAAACAATTAAGAGCAATATTGCTTTGGAACAGTCTCCCCATAAATGTACGTGAAGCGCCATCATCATGATCATTATAGAATTGTTTAAGTCCCTCTTGAAAACTCACCTCTTTTAATTTTGGTTATCCTATCCTTCCCTGCCTTACTGATTTGCATGTAATTATACCCCTCAGTTAAATTGTATCACAAGTCATATTGTATTTAATATTTTAGTAGTTTATGATTTTAATTGATTCAGATGTCGATCTTTTGTATTTAAGTTGTATCTGTTTAGATTATTTCTATATTGTATTTCTAATTAATTGTAGTAATGATATTCTTACTTTCATTATATTTGTTGTATACTATATAATCCTAATTAATTGTCTTATACTATTCTTACTCTTATCATTTCTTTATTTTCTTAGCGCTTTGAAACATTATGTATAAAGCGCTTTAAAAATGTTTGAACCAAAAGGTGCCGAAATGATGTTCGAAGGAATGTCAAAATGATGTTCGAACGGGGGGGGGGGGGGATGTTCGACGTAGGGGCGCCAAATTGATGTTGAACTAGGAAGCGCTAAATTGATGTTGGAACTAGGGGGCACCAAATTGATACTCGAGCTAGGGGGGGGGGGGCGAAATGATATTCGAACTAGGGGCGGCAAATTGATGTTGGACCTACATGTAGGGGCGCCGAATTGATATTCGAACTATGAGAGTGCCGAAATGATGTTCGAATGGATGTTAAAATGATGTTCGGAATGGGGGCGCCAGATTGATACTCGAACTAGGGGGTGCAATCGATGTTCGAACTAGGGTAGCGCCAAATTGATATTCGAAATAGGGGGGGGGGCTCAGATTTGATGTTCGACGTAGGGGCGCTAAACTGATGTTGAACTAGGGGGCGCAAAATTGATGTTTGAGCTAGGGAGGCGAAATGATATTCGAACTAGGGGCGCCAAATTGATGTTTGACCTACTTGTAGGGGCGCCGAATCTATATCCGAACTAAGAGGGCTCCGAAATGAAGTTCGAAGGGAAATTTAAAGGTCAAGTCAACCTCAGAAAAATGTATATTTGAATCAATAGAGAAAAATCAGTCAAGCACGATGCTGAAAATTTCATTAAAATCGGATGTAAAATAAGAAAGTTATGACATTTCAAAGTTTCGCTTATTTTTAACACAATAGTTATATGAACGAGCCAGTTACATCCAACATGTCCAAAAAAGAGAATTGATGATTTCACTCACTCACTATTTCTTTTGTTTTTTGTTTGAATTGTAAAATATTTCAATTTTACGAATTTGACGATTAGGACCTCCTTGCCTGAAGCACAAAATGTTAAAATAAAGAATTTCCACGTGTTCAGGGATGAATGGAACTTCATTTCACATGACAATGATGAGAAAAAAAAATATTTCATATGATAAAATACAAAAAAATAGTGAGTGATGTCATCAGTTCCTCATTTGCATACCGACCAAGATGTTCCTATAACTGTTTTGTGAAATAAAGCGAAACTTTAAAATGCCATAACTTTCTTATTTTACATCCGATTTAGATGAAACTTTCAGTGTTATATGCTAGTCAGTTTTTCTCTTTTTATTCAAATCAAGTTTTTGTTGGGGTGGACTTGTCCTTTAAAATGATGTTCGAAATGGGGGCGCCAAATTTGTACTCATACTAGGGGGCGCCGAATTGATGTTCGAACTAGGGGCGCCAAATTGATACTAAAGCTAGGGGGGCGAAATGATATTCGAACTACATGTACATGTAGGCCTAGGGCGTCGAATTGATATTCGAACTAGGGGCGCCAATTTGATGTTCCAACTGGGGGCACCAAAATGATGTTTTACCTAGGGAGGCCAAATAGATGTTTGACGTAGGGGGGTGCGACGAATGGGTGTTCGACGTAGGGGCGCAAAATTTATGTTCGACATCGGGGGGAGCGCCGATTGAATGTTCATACATTCCGTCCCGAAGAGACTTCCAAGAAATTCTCGAGTTCTCGAAAGCGGGCAAGGCGCGAATTTAAACTCGCCAGTCTGCAACTCATGGCGCCCAGGCAACCACGCCAAAGTACAAAGTTCTCAAGTACCATGGCCAGCAAAAAATCTTCAGGTTGCGAAAATCGAAAAAAAGGCGGAGAGGATAAAGCAAGCTGGCTCCCTAGACAAGTACCTACGCCAAAATTTGAGAGGTAGGAACAAATGGTGAAACATGAGCATTCATCGATTGATAATTTAGATAGATCGATAGATAATCCAGTACGACAATACACCAGACGGTGGACTGTACTGTTTCCAGAAGAAGAAGAATTTGATGTCTCATTGATAATTTAGAATATAGTAAATCCCCTGAAAAAAGGAAAACGTGATTCGGTGAAAGGTTTTGCTACCATAATCATAATTTTTCTTCATGTGATGTATAAATCGAAATATATGATTCGTTTCTGTCATTTAAAGACCATATCGATGGCCATCAAACATGCAAAGTTCATAACTAAAACATCCATTTATTTTTGTTTTTCATCATTATGAAAATATGAAAATATGAATGACGCACGGTCGCGAAAAAGTTGCATGAAACATATTTGATTCTTTACCTATTCGATGAATCGTTGGAAAAGAAACATATCACGGCAATAATGTTCAGTTATGCCAAATTGAATATTTGTTTCCTTTGAATTATGGCTCAAAGCTCATGACTAGTTGACCACCATAGTCATGAATGTATGTCGACCTTAGTTATGAGGATAATTGACTGATGGCTATTTTGTTATTTGGGGGCTAGTTGACCACCATAGTCATGAATGTATGTCGACCTTAGTTATGAGGATAATTGACTGATGGCTATTTTGTTATTTGGGGGCTAGTTGACTACCATAGTCATGAATGTATGTCGACCTTAGTTATGAGGATAATTGACTGATGGCTATTTTGTTATTTGGGGGCTAGTTGACCACCATAGTCATGAATGTATGTCGACTTTAGTTATGAGGATAATTGACTGATGGCTATTTTGTTATTTGGGGCTAGTTGACCACCATAGTCATGAATGTATGTCGACTTTAGTTATGAGGATAATTGACTGACGGCTATTTTGTTATTTGGGGGCTAGTTGACCACCATAGTCATGAATGTATGTCGACTTTAGTTATGAGGATAATTGACTGATGGCTATTTTGTTATTTGGGGGCTAGTTGACCACCATAGTCATGAATGTATGTCGACCTTAGTTATGAGGATAATTGACTGATGGCTATTTGTTATTTGGGGGTTAGTTGACCACCATAGTCATGAATGTATGTCGACTTTAGTTATGAGGATAATTGACTGATGGCTATTTTGTTATTTGGGGCTAGTTGACCACCATAGTCATGAATGTATGTCGACTTTAGTTATGAGGATAATTGACTGATGGCTATTTTGTTATTTGGGGCTAGTTGACCACCATAGTCATGAATGTATGTCGACTTTAGTTATGAGGATAATTGACTGACGGCTATTTTGTTATTTGGGGGCTAGTTGACCACCATAGTCATGAATGTATGTCGACTTTAGTTATGAGGATAATTGACTGACGGCTATTTTGTTATTTGGGGGCTAGTTGACCACCATAGTCATGAATGTATGTCGACTTTAGTTATGAGGATAATTGACTGATGGCTATTTTGTTATTTGGGGGCTAGTTGACCACCATAGTCATGAATGTATGTCGACTTTAGTTATGAGGATAATTGACTGATGGCTATTTTGTTATTTGGGGGCTAGTTGACCACCATAGTCATGAATGTATGTCGACTTTAGTTATGAGGATAATTGACTGATGGTTATTTTGTTATTTGGGGGCTAGTTGACCACCATAGTCATGAATGTATGTCGACCTTAGTTATGAGGATAATTGACTGATGGCTATTTTGTTATTTGGGGGCTAGTTGACCACCATAGTCATGAATGTATGTCGACTTTAGTTATGAGGATAATTGACTGACGGCTATTTTGTTATTTGGGGGCTAGTTGACCACCATAGTCATGAATGTATGTCGACCTTAGTTATGAGGATAATTGACTGATGGCTATTTTGTTATTTGGGGGCTAGTTGACCACCATAGTCATGAATGTATGTCGACCTTAGTTATGAGGATAATTGACTGATAGCTATTTTGTTATTTGGGGGCTAGTTGACCACCATAGTCATGAATGTATGTCGACCTTAGTTATGAGGATAATTGACTGATGGCTATTTTGTTATTTGGGGGCTAGTTGACCACCATAGTCATGAATGTATGTCGACTTTAGTTATGAGGATAATTGACTGATGGCTATTTTGTTATTTGGGGGCTAGTTGACCACCATAGTCATGAATGTATGTCGACTTTAGTTATGAGGATAATTGACTGATGGCTATTTTGTTATTTGGGGGCTAGTTGACCACCATAGTCATGAATGTATGTCGACTTTAGTTATGAGGATAATTGACTGATGGCTATTTTGTTATTTGGGGGCTAGTTGACCACCATAGTCATGAATGTATGTCGACTTTAGTTATGAGGATAATTGACTGACGGCTATTTTGTTATTTGGGGGCTAGTTGACCACCATAGTCATGAATGTATGTCGACTTTAGTTATGAGGATAATTGACTGATGGCTATTTTGTTATTTGGGGGCTAGTTGACCACCATAGTCATGAATGTATGTCGACTTTAGTTATGAGGATAATTGACTGATGGCTATTTTGTTATTTGGGGGCTAGTTGACCACCATAGTCATGAATGTATGTCGACCGTAGTTATGAGGATAATTGACTGATGGCTATTTTGTTATTTGGGGGCTAGTTGACCACCATAGTCATGAATGTATGTCGACCTTAGTTATGAGGATAATTGACTGATGGCTATTTTGTTATTTGGGGGCTAGTTGACCACCATAGTCATGAATGTATGTCGACCTTAGTTATGAGGATAACTGACTGATGGCTATTTTGTTATTTGGGGGCTAGTTGACCACCATAGTCATGAATGTATGTCGACTTTAGTTATGAGGATAATTGACTGATGGTTATTTTGTTATTTGGGGGCTAGTTGACCACCATAGTCATGAATGTATGTCGACTTTAGTTATGAGGATAATTGACTGACGGCTATTTTGTTATTTGGGGGCTAGTTGACCACCATAGTCATGAATGTATGTCGACCTTAGTTATGAGGATAATTGACTGATGGCTATTTTGTTATTTGGGGGCTAGTTGACCACCATAGTCATGAATGTATGTCGACCGTAGTTATGAGGATAATTGACTGATGGCTATTTTGTTATTTGGGGGCTAGTTGACCACCATAGTCATGAATGTATGTCGACTTTAGTTATGAGGATAATTGACTGATGGCTATTTTGTTATTTGGGGGCTAGTTGACCACCATAGTCATGAATGTATGTCGACCTTAGTTATGAGGATAATTGACTGATGGCTATTTTGTTATTTGGGGGCTAGTTGACCACCATAGTCATGAATGTATGTCGACTTTAGTTATGAGGATAATTGACTGATGGCTATTTTGTTATTTGGGGGCTAGTTGACCACCATAGTCATGAATGTATGTCGACCTTAGTTATGAGGATAATTGACTGATGGCTATTTTGTTATTTGGGGGCTAGTTGACCACCATAGTCATGAATGCATGTCGACTTTAGTTATGAGGATAATTGACTGATGGCTATTTTGTTATTTGGGGGCTAGTTGACCACCATAGTCATGAATGTATGTCGACCTTAGTTATGAGGATAATTGACTGATGGCTATTTTGTTATTTGGGGGCTAGTTGACCACCATAGTCATGAATGTATGTCGACTTTAGTTATGAGGATAATTGACTGATGGCTATTTTGTTATTTGGGGGCTAGTTGACCACCATAGTCATGAATGTATGTCGACCTTAGTTATGAGGATAATTGACTGATGGCTATTTTGTTATTTGGGGGTTAGTTGACCACCATAGTCATGAATGTATGTCGACTTTAGTTATGAGGATAATTGACTGATGGCTATTTTGTTATTTGGGGCTAGTTGACCACCATAGTCATGAATGTATGTCGACCTTAGTTATGAGGATAATTGACTGATGGCTATTTTGTTATTTGGGGCTAGTTGACCACCATAGTCATGAATGTATGTCGACTTTAGTTATGAGGATAATTGACTGATGGCTATTTTGTTATTTGGGGGCTAGTTGACCACCATAGTCATGAATGTATGTCGACTTTAGTTATGAGGATAATTGACTGACGGCTATTTTGTTATTTGGGGGCTAGTTGACCACCATAGTCATGAATGTATGTCGACCTTAGTTATGAGGATAATTGACTGATGGCTATTTTGTTATTTGGGGGCTAGTTGACCACCATAGTCATGAATGTATGTCGACCTTAGTTATGAGGATAATTGACTGATGGTTATTTTGTTATTTGGGGGCTAGTTGACCACCATAGTCATGAATGTATGTCGACCTTAGTTATGAGGATAATTGACTGATGGCTATTTTGTTATTTGGGGGCTAGTTGACCACCATAGTCATGAATGTATGTCGACTTTAGTTATGAGGATAATTGACTGATGGCTATTTTGTTATTTGGGGGCTAGTTGACCACCATAGTCATGAATGTATGTCGACCTTAGTTATGAGGATAATTGACTGATGGCTATTTTGTTATTTGGGGGCTAGTTGACCACCATAGTCATGAATGTATGTCGACCGTAGTTATGAGGATAATTGACTGATGGCTATTTTGTTATTTGGGGGCTAGATCTATTTATTGAGTTCATATGGGGAGATTAAAAATCTCCCTTAGAGCTGAGTTCCAGTGTATTTCCTACCCTGCTTTGGGGCCTTCTCATACAAAAGTTGACATACACTCTATTTGACATTCACCAAAAAGAAAGACTGTCACATTTTGTGCGCACGTCAAAATTTCGTGTGTCACTCCGTGGATTTTGCTTACTAACCGAATTCCCCCCCCCAAAAAAAAAAAAGAGCCGTTATTTGCCCACAAGGTCAAAACATTTCTATTGATGTATATAATTACCACTAGCATTACATACATAATAAAAAAAAACATGCATAAAAACATTTTGGACTTAATGATTTCACAGATTCAAGTAATATATTTCTATAACGGCTTTTGGGGTCATTTTCCAAACGATATTGGATTCGACGTTTTCTTTGTACACTTCAAAATCATTCATATTCAGCTAGTCGGGTAATTCCATGGATAGAACAAAGGCCAAGGAAGCGGGGGTTTGGGGGCTTCAGGCCCTCCCTACTTTCGTCAAAACCGTGTGCAAAAATGTAATAATTATCATAATTTTATGAATGTGATTTTGTTGCATGGTCAGCAGCCCATTCCCCCCCCCCCCCCACCTCCACTTTGAAACTGATGAACCGGCAGAAAGTTAACTTCATTAAGTTGTTCTTTGCATGTGAACCAGTTAATAAGAGAACTCTCAATTGATCTATAGGTAAAATATTGTTAAATGAGAAGTCCCCAAAGAAAATGGCCAATCACCGACTGGTGCATTTTTCTTTCACAAGCAAACTTACTCTCCCTACGGGGGGGGTGTCAAGTAGATCTAAAACACTTTAAAAAAATGCTTAGCACACCGTCTGAACGGCAGGTAATGTTATTCTCAAGTTAGGCCCCCACAATCCAAGAAATCAACTAAATTAGATCTACTTCAAGAAGGTTTCCAAAAGTTTCAAAACTCCAAAAACGCTACATATTATTTCACATACAACTAAATCTACATACAAGCTAAATATCCATTGTATTTCAAGATTATGGTTGATGATTAACATAAACACAATAACGCCAATATTTACTTTTAGCACATGTTTCCAATTCAACACACTTTACAATTATATACACGTCATGATAAAAAAAACATCCCAATGTTTCTTTTACTATCGACCTTGTCACATACGCGGGTGTATCTGCTAGTTTATATAATGCGACGTACATTTTTATATTGTATTTTTTTTATTGAATACATCTAATGTGGGAGATTAGCTTTAATCTTACACACGCTTTGGAATATCTGATTCTAGTTTTTAATTTTGCTTACAACAAAGGGTTGTTTGCGTTGTTTATTGGTATGAATCAGGCCGACGAAAATGTGATAACAAATTAATAGAAGTTTGTCAGACTCGTTGGGTCGAAAGGCATGACGCCTTTGAAGTTTTCCTGGCGCTCTTTCCGAAGGTTGGTGACATTTTTTTAAAAAATACATTGCTATCGCTATCCAAAAGGAATTCTCTTCGGAAAAATAAATCAAAAGGAAAATTTTTCATATCCTGAAAGATTTCCCACATTTACATGATGGGTAAAAGTCTCTTTAAAGCGAGAGACAATATTATGACTCCTGCCAAAGTTCCCGGTTGAGATCTAGCACTTCGTATTTTAAAAAGGTGCTCAAAACTGGACATGGCTAAATGGATGAAAGTGGATGTACTCATTAAGAGCACATTGACTTTAGCTAAGAAAATTAATTTGCAAATATTGATGTTTATAACTTTTTCCTTGACAAACACATTCGCCCAAGCCTCACTGCCGAAACTGCCCCGCCCCCTCATTACCGCAATATGTCTTCTTTTCCCGTAATAGTTAGATTTTGTATTTTTTTTGTATGTTGTATGCTGGGGAGGTGTAAGCAGACGACTTTATAATTCAGTTTAAAATTGTAACTACTTGTACTGCGGCTGCTGCTACTTCTACTACTAATAATAATTATGATGGTGGATTCGTTTAGAGCGCACAGATATAGGACAAAAAATGATGAGGAGAAACGCTGGTGAAATTAGACGTTAATTATTAACGATCATTTTCGTATCACTTTCTCGTTTCAGATCGTTGACACACTAAACGGGGGTGAACGGGGGTTTGCGCATGCTGCGCCGGAACTCTGGAATAGCATCCCACAAAATTTAAGGCAAGTTGACACAACTGGGCAATTTAAAACTGCATTGAAAACATATTTTAACTGAAAATAATATTAAAGCATTACCAGCAGCTTACCCTTCATCTTTCTTTTTCTTCTAAAGCGTATTGAGACCTTTGTAAGGTGTAATGCGCTATACAAAAGCTGTTCTATTATTATTATTATTATTAAACAAAAATGTCTTCCCAACATGACAACAGGGATATACAGCAGCTGAGACAGCAACCCTCCTTGCTGCTATCATAAAATTTGAATATCTGGTGGCGCTATCCATTGCGTCTCCTAGTATATCCGGGGGCCGTTTCATAAAGCTGTTCGTAAGTTAAGAGCGACTTTAAGAACGACTGGTGAACCTTTCTTACCGCTAAACCGTCACCAAGGAATATACAGTGTACTACAAGAAAGCCGGATCACCAGTCGTTCGTAAAGTTGCTCTTAACTTACGAACAGCTTTTTTTTACTGCAAGGATGTCAAGTTGACATCATTCGCGACTAGGAGCATGTGACTCTGGTGCAGGAGAAGCTTCAGAAGGAATACGAAGAAGAGTAAAGTTGTTACTATTTCATTTTTATCTCTTACAGTACATGGCAGAGTTGAAGATTGTATTAAAGATCTATTCACGTTGAGATAAAAGTGTAAAAAGTTAAATGAATTAAAAATTTGACCACTCACATGTATCATATATTTTGCATTTTATAAGATGTAATACTAATAATAGGCATTTATATAGCGCCATCTATCTAAGAATATTCTATTCCGAGGTGCGTTGTTATTATTACCCCGGCTTTAGCTCGAGCTGCCTTTCTGCGCTCACGCATTCAAGGAATTAATCCAGCCGGGTACCCATTCACCTCACCTGGGTTGAGTGTAGCACAATGTGGATGAATTTCTTGCTGAAGGAAATTACACTTCTTGTCTCAGCTATTTCTCTCCTCTCTCTTTAATTTTTTTAAAACTATAATTGCAATTTTTTTCAATTTGACAAAAAAAGACTGACCGGTAAATTATGTTGTATTTAAAAAATGATAATTTTCTTTTGCAGGTAAGATCAGAGGAACTGGACGAGAAGCATCTGGAAATGTACAATGCTGCTTGCCAAGTAGCAGAGCATGTGAATATTTCTCTATCCGTCTCCCAAGGACCTGCAGCCAACTGATTCTCCGCGCGGATCCTGACATTGATGAGGGAGAAGACACCATCAGTGCATACTACCGAGTTACAATGACAGTACCAATCCTGGACCATCTCCTCGCAGAGTTTGCATCGAGGTAGGCCTACAAAAATAGTGTAAATGAATGATTAAGAAAAATAATTAACACGTCTATTTCATTTGATTTAGTTTAAGAAATAAAAAATAACTATTTAAAGGGATAAGCTATGGATCCCACATAGAGAAATGGAAAATTAGAATTGAAATAGGATTTATTGTAAAGTAAATTAGATCAAAGTACTACCAAAACAATTATGGTATGAATTGTATCATTTCTGGCTTGTGATGTAATGCATCAGCTTGTCCAATTCATCATCAAATAATTTGTTCATTTTAGATTCAGTGTACTTAAGCAGAAGGCCCTCAATTGATTTCAGATATTGCCGTCCGTAGCTGCTAAAACTTTCCCTTCTGTATAGATGCATTTGATTTCTTCCACGACGACATCCTACATCCCGCAAATCTTCCTCAAGAGCTCGAGCTTTGGCAGGTATGTATCTTATAACATGATTATAGTAGCAGAAACTGTTAGCCCAGTATCTGAACAACAGTGACGTAGTCGTGACTTGTCTCTTGGATGATCTTCTCTATTTCACCCAGAATACCCGCTACGTGACAGATGCAATAAAATATAATCACTGTTCTTTTTATAAAAAACATGTTATTGAGCAATATTAGCAAATTCCGCAAAACTCAATTCAAACCTTGTGTCACCGGTGAGATACCCTGAAACAGCAGCAAAATATAGATTTGGTTTTTCAATCAAGGAATGATAGGATATCATCAGGACTGGTAAATCCCATGTGATGGAAAATATTTGTTTCCATGCAACGATTACAGAGAATGAGAGAAATTCGATTTTTTTTATATAAAAAAGTATTACTGCTATAAAATTTGGCTCTCCAAATTGCCATCTTTCTTTTTTCGTTGATGAAGTGTAATGCAAAATCATTGCACCTGAACAACTTTGCTTTGTAGTTAATCAACGATATATGACTTTATATTCGAAATAATTCAACTTTTCATTTTCATTTTAGATTTCCTGTCCCAAGGAAGAGAAGATGAACGACACATGTCAGCTATCGATGCCATGCGAGCATGCGATAAAGCGAGTTTTTCTGATGCATGCACAATACTTCATATTATGAAAAAATTTTCCAGTGACCAGCGCTGAAGCAGAACTTTCTTTCAGCGCCATCAAGAGATTCAAAACGCGTATGAGATCGACGATGACAGAGGTGAGACTGAATGGGCTGGCAATGATGTTGCTTCATAGAGACCTTGAAGTCGACATTGACAAAGTTGTCAAGGATTTCGCCACTTCCCATCCTCGAAAGATGAGGCTTTCCTGTGTCATTGATGATCCTAACGATGTATAACAGGTAAAACGCTTAACGTATAACAAGTGGATATTTGATTGGTTTTATGTCTAAATTTCTTGAATTACTAGTAGATCCATAAACTATATGTCGACATTTCAAAAAAATTATTTTGGTAAGATTTCGATGTTGATTCTCCAAACATTTTCTAAGTTCATTGACCCAGGCCTGCATTAACCATAAATTCCCTTTGATCTTGGTCACGTTACCTTAAATAAACGTATAGCCAGAATAATCCGCTATATTTTATTACCCTTGTTTCCAAGTTTCATGAACTATGACATTTCAAAAACTTAACTTTGGTTAACATTTCAGTGTTGAAGCCGTCCCCATCGTCAAAAATAGGCGCCAGGCCAATTATTGTCTCGCTCTGCTATGTAGGCGAGACAAAAATTATGTTTTGTAAGATATTTAAGAAGGGGGCGCGTAGGCAATTCGTCATTTCAATGAGTAATTCGTGAGCTTCGCGAGCTGAGGACTCCATAACTCTATTCCTAACAAAAGTCGCTCTTGTTTATTAACGGCTGAGAAACAAAATATGAATAAGAATTCTGAATTCTTGCATGAAAGGAAGCACTCTTCACTTTGACAAAAGTGAGAAGCGTCTGATTTTATCTGTTGCATTTATATTGCTTGCAACACTTAAGCCACTAATCCCAAACGGATTGGAAAATATAATGTTAACAAATTACATTTTATACTGACACTGTTAACATTTTGTACTGATACTCTTGATATTTATTAGAACAAATGAGGATTTCTATTCTTAGGTGAATCAATGTTCTCTTGTTATTTCTCTATTGGAAAGCCGTTTGCAAATCGGTCTAGTAGTATAGTCACCAAACGTTTTGCATGTTCTAGGTGGGTAGACATATAACACAACGCATATCATATTCTGAAATAGGATGTGCAGTATATACCACCATGTGAACTTAAATGTGTATGGAGATATTCATATTATTTACAGAAATGTTGAAGTTTACTTGCAATATGTAAAGGAATAAATTAAATCTTTCATTGTAATGGTCAGAGTTTCGGATGCGTTTTTTTTTGACGAATCTTCAAATACTCTAATAACTGAAATAACTCTATGGTTAATATCGTTTCTATATTTGTGTTTCATGTATAGTAATACGTAAAAGACAGCTAGATACAGTTGATGATACGACACCTTTTCGTTTCCAACCTTAAGTGGGAAATCACTTTGTGATTTTTTTTAAACGAATTCCACTGAAACTATTACGTGGATTTACTCAAGCCTAAACTACATTGCCATCATTTACATTTATTTACATCTTGAAATATTTGAAGTATATAAGATACATGGGACCTTGTAATTCACGTTTCACTTGTATTGTATCAAAGAGAGAGATAAGAACTTATCGTCCAAAATGATGCGAACTTGAGAGCATTGTTTTCATATTTATATAATCATTGCCAATAAAGTATATTTTTACAGCATATTTATCTTTAGTATCTTATTTGTTTTATTTACACCATTTACACGCATTCTGTTTCTTTTGAAAATCTATTTGAAGTATATACAATATGAGCAAGATTATAAGATACATAAGCTTTTGATACTTGATATGATTGCTGCAAGAGCGGAAGCGCCAATGTTTGTTGAATAGGATTGACAAGACAACTCACTGTTTTGAATGGATTTCAAGCGAATAACAAAATATTATATGACATATCCAAACACTTACAGATATAAGTAGGCAGTGCACTCCTAATTAGTAAATGCTGAGTGGTGACTACTGAGTCTACCTCAACTCTATAATAAAAAGCAGGTATATCTTTTCAAAAATATATTACCCAAAATAAAACATTAATTTTCTTTCATGCATAATATACAATTTAGTTATTGCACAACCCGTGTTCATACGCGGTGATACAGGGGCGTCATCCCAGTAAGATTTTTCAAGCCCTGAACCAAAAACTAGAAAAAAAATGGGAGTACCCAGAAGAAAGAAGTATGCCTCTACAATGCAAGAGAGGTTTCTGTGTGAAGTAACTAGACATTCAAAGCTCACATAATTCTAGCAGGGCCTACTCTGATGAGAAGTTAAACGAGATTGAAGGCACCAAATGGTTAAATAGAAATCGCTCGCGCTTCACGCTCGCATCGATTCTTTTTTAAAGTGATATTACATTTATTCATGAACACATCATTATAAAACCAATATTCAATAGCTTCTCCTATGAAATAAGATAATTCAACATGCATTTAAGGCACTTATAATTGCCTGGGGAGGGAGAGGCCGCTATTTTTCCAAAAATGACACAGGGGCGCCAAAATCAGGTCGAATTTGCCACCCCCCCCCCCCTACAGGATCCGCGCCTGATCATACACACCAAACCATATGAGCGTAGGATAAGTTGAAGTGAAGATATCGCATTTACAAGGAAAACAGACAGACGAACGGACGGACACCGAGCGTGATACCATAATAATATGTCCTGTCTTGGACAGGCGTATAGAAAGTGCATTTGTGTGATCTGAAAAATGTGTGTCGGTAATAATAATATTGTAACATTTGGAAAAGAACTGCACGCCTGACTGTGTGTGTGTGTGTCAGGGTGGGTGTGAGTGTATGTGTGGTGTGTGTTCGTATGTGGGCGGATTGGGACGATAGGGGATGTCATTGTGTGCCAGTTTTATTAGTTAATAATAATAATAATAATAGGCATTTATATAGCGCCATCTATCTAGAAATATTCTATTCCGAGGCGCGTTGTTATTATTATTACCCCGGCTTTAGCTTGAGCTGCCTGTCAGCGCTCATGCATTCAAGGAATTAATCATGCTGGGTACCCATTCACCTCACCTCGGTCGAGTGCAGCACAGTGTGGATTTCTTGCTGAAGGAAACTACGCAATGGCTGGGATTCGAACCCACGACCCTCTGTTTCAAAGTCAGAAGACTTATCCACTGGGCCACAACGCTCCACAGTTACTATAACCGTAATTGCACTATCCAAACTTAGAGCTCTTTTATACACTTCTTTGCAAGTGTAATAATTGATTAATATTCATGTTCCATTCGGGACTATGTCGAACCCTAAGTTAGTATTTCTCGTGACATGTGTACTGCCTCCAAGTGCGTTTCATTCATTATTGTTGTTTGTTTTCCACACGTTTTCATTTGTTGTTGGTTCTCTTGAGCAGGTGTGTACATCTTCCTTGCTTTCACGGTCAATGAGAGGGTTTGGAGTCTGTGTAAAGTCCTCATGTGCGGTGACGTCAGCAAGACACCTTCAACAACCTCCAAATCATCACAAGTCAAAGAGAGCACTCTGATAACTGGTTCTGATAGTAGGTCCTTCACGAGGAGCAAAGATGTAGATGACCCCAGAGTGGATATGACGATTGACTAACAACTGATGATGAGAAAGAGGCATGGACCGTCAAATGGATGAGACGACTGCCGTTGACAAAAATCAAGAAATTTCGACATATTTTTTGTTTTAATTCTTGACGAATATAAAGAATAGAACATAACATTTTAATAAACGGAACATGTTTCGAGGTGTCTTGAAATTTTTACTTGACATCCTAACTGTATAAATACCAGTGACTCTGTTAATAATTTTCAGGCTGAGGATGAGGTGCGACACCTCGAAACATGTTCCGTTTATTAAAATGTTATGTTCTATTCTTTATATTCGTCTTCAATTTAGTATCGTGTCGTTCTTTTGGAAGTTTTAATTCTTATTTCACGTTTTTAATTTCTATTGTATTTATTAATTTCAATTTTTGTTTCATTTTATTTTTGCGGGATGGATACAGGGTATGCTACATTAAAGAGGCCAAGGTATAGTCTTTAAAAATAGAATATAAGGAGATGAGGTCAACTCAATAGATGACGAAGGAACTTTCGTCTTTATTAAGATTTCGTCAGAAGTGGTTTGAAAAATACAAAGGGGATTCAACATTCAAGTTAACTTTGCCTTAAAATCAGAAATGAACGCTCTTCAATGAATTATCATAAAGTTGAACAAATTCCATAACCTCATTAGACAGATGAATGAATAAATAAATTAGTTAATAATTAATAAAATAATTAATTCGATTAAAAGAATAATTAGATAAATGAAGAAGATACCTATAATTACATATTATTTTGGCAGTAAAGTAGGATCCCTACCGTTGGTGTATCGTTCTTAATGACTTTGTCACAAATTTCAAAAATGTAAACATTGGTTGCAATGTGGTGAAAGCGTATTGGTAATGCGTATACGTCACAATGATTATGTATATTCATGAAATAGATATCGGAAGCTGGGGGATGATGAAGAAAACATTGTTTCTTAAACACATTTTGGTAATAAGTAATTAAAACTCGTTGGAACAAAATGAATATTGAAATCAAATTGAGTAAAGATTAGATTGGGTTACCTAGGCTAGAAAGCACCTAACAGATACATGAGAAACATGTATCATGAATTGATATCATTAAATTAGTGACACTGATGTAAAAAATGTGACACACGATTGAGGTAAATTAGAAAATATTTATTCCTCTATATTGATTAAGTATGATTCATTCCTGGTGTTTTTTCTGATAAGTTCTATTCCTACGAAATTAATATCATCTTTGGAATGATTATTGAATGGGCAGCAATTGGGTTTTTCTTGCGTCTACTCCATTCCAAAGTCATTCACATTTCTAGAAAACCATGCACATACATGTACAGAGGAATTCCATTAGCCTGCCAATCAAATTGAAGTTCACTTTGACAAAAATGGTTATTGTAGAAATAACAGAAAATTTAGTTTTTAAAGATATTGTTGAAGGTTTGATGAAAATCTATCAAAGAATAAAAGTTATTAGAATTTTAATTATTTGGTATGTGACGTCATAATTATGCGAGCAGCTTTTGTACATATCATATTGTAAAAAATCGATTAAAGGTCATTTTCTCAGAAAATTTAAAATGTTTTTTTATTGAGCTTCACTAAATCAGTAGGAAAATCATTTCACACCCGCCAAAAAAAGAAAAAAATATATAAATCAGGAAAAATTGAAATTTATGCATTTTATAAATTACAAAACACATGGGGACAACTACTCGTGTTTTGACGTCACAAATCTCATTTAATTTTTGATAACTTTCTTAATCTTTGATGGACTTTCTTCAAACCCTCACAAATATTCAAGTTCTGCTATCTTTATGACAAACATTCCGTTGGGATAAACTTGCATACATTAGGCTTGTGCTACGTAGCATGCTTTCAGTTTATCAAGAAAAAATAACCTTTGTTTACAATGTCTGCCTACTTTAAAGATTTGAATATGTTTAGCAAACAGGTATATTTGAACGGTGCCATCCGTCCAGTCACATTGGAATTTGTGAAAACGATTTTATGCGAGTTTTTCAAGCACGCCGATGACGTATTCTGCGACGCCAAATGTATGACGCCGAGTGAAAACACGCTTTGGATTGATTGATTGATTGATTAATTTTATATATACATTCATATATACAGTATACATCTTGTATTGATTTCTTAAGTCATCTACTCTTATATTAATTATTTGATTCAACATGATTTCATTATATTCATTTGAATATACTTAATTAGGCTATAGTTCAAAAGCACAACTCATATAAAATATCATGGAGAGGATACAATGAGTCCTATGGTCGCACGCAGTATAAACGAACAACTTCAAGCGTACTCATGTATTCTTATTAAATTTGTATGTAAATTAGCAAAAATATAGCGACCTTAACTTTGTAAAGTATCAATCTTTTGATGAGGAGAATATTTGTTAAATATATATCAGTTGATCAAACATTTACCTATATATGTAGTATCCTCTGTCATTTTAGGGTTAAGGTTTGATCAAACATTTACCTGTATGTATCATCCTCTGTCATTTTAGGGTTAAAGTTTGATCAAACATTTACCTGTATGTATCATCCTCTGTCATTTTAGGGTTAAGGTTTGATCAAACATTTACCTATATGTAGTATCCTCTGTCATTTTAGGGTTAAGGTTTGATCAAACATTTACCTATATGTATCATCCTCTGTCATTTTAGGGTTAAGGTTTGATCAAACATTTACCTGTATGTATCATCCTCTGTCATTTTTGGGTTAAAGTTTGATCAAACATTTACCTGTATGTATCATCCTCTGTCATTTTAGGGTTAAGGTTTGATCAAACATTTACCTATATGTAGTATCCTCTGTCATTTTAGGGTTAAGGTTTGATCAAACATTTACCTATATGTATCATCCTCTGTCATTTTAGGGTTAAGGTTTGATCAAACATTTACCTATATTTAGTATCCTCTGTCATTTTAGGGTTAAGGTTTGATCAAACATTTACCTATATATGTAGTATCCTCTGTCATTTTAGGGTTAAGGTTTGATCAAACATTTACCTGTATGTATCATCCTCTGTCATTTTAGGGTTAAGGTTTGATCAAACATTTACCTGTATGTAGTATCCTCTGTCATTTTAGGGTTAAGGTTTGATCAAACATTTACCTATATATGTAGTATCCTCTGTCACTTTAGGGTTAAGGTTTGATCAAACATTTACCTATATATGTAGTATCCTCTGTCATTTTAGGGTTAAGGTTTGATCAAACATTTACCTATATATGTAGTATCCTCTGTCATTTTAGGGTTAAGGTTTGATCAAACATTTACCTGTATGTATCATCCTCTGTCATTTTAGGGTTAAGGTTTGATCAAACATTTACCTATATGTAGTATCCTCTGTCATTTTAGGGTTAAGGTTTGATCAAACATTTACCTATATGTAGTATCCTCTGTCATTTTAGGGTTAAGGTTTGATCAAACATTTACCTATATGTAGTATCCTCTGTCATTTTAGGGTTAAGGTTTGATCAAACATTTACCTGTATGTAGTATCCTCTGTCATTTTAGGGTTAAGGTTTGATTAAACATTTACCTGTATGTATCATCCTCTGTCATTTTAGGGTTAAGGTTTGATCAAACATTTACCTGTATGTATCATCCTCTGTCATTTTAGGGTTAAGGTTTGATCAAACATTTACCTGTATGTAGTATCCTCTGTCATTTTAGGGTTAAGGTTTGATTAAACATTTACCTATATGTATCATCATCTGTCATTTTAGGGTTAAGGTTTGATCAAACATTTACCTATATGTAGTATCCTCTGTCATTTTAGGGTTAAGGTTTCATCAAACATTTACCTGTATGTATCATCCTCTGTCATTTTAGGGTTAAGGTTTGATCAAACATTTACCTGTATGTATCATCCTCTGTCATTTTAGGGTTAAGGTTTGATCAAACATTTACCTGTATGTATCATCCTCTGTCATTTTAGGGTTAAGGTTTGATCAAATATTTACCTGTATGTAGTATCCTCTGTCATTTTAGGGTTAAGGTTTGATCAAACATTTACCTATATGTATCATCCTCTGATATAACTATGCCACAGAAAACAATTTTGAATGAAATATGATTCGCTACTTGCTTTACGATTGCTTGACTGATTAATTTTATTTTGTATTCATTTCTATACGTGTACACATTATATTAAGTCTAATCAATTTGGTATTATTTTGTTAATCTCATTTTACAGGTAGTACTTGAGGGAGCAGTAGTACCCCCCCCCCCCCTCCACCATGATTGACCGACTCGTTGATTGTTATTAATTTCTATAGGTGTACATATATCACGTTATTGTATTGATTTATTCAATTTGATGTTATTTTGTTCATTTCATTTTACTGGTAGTAGTACTTGAGGGGGGGGGGGCATGTGTACTCCTTTCGCCCCCCCCCATTATGATTAAATTAGTGATTCATTGATTGGTTGATTTATTTAAGTTTGTATCAATTTCTATGGGTGTACATTTATCAAGTTAATTTATTGACTTATTTAATGTATTATTTAATAATCTGATTTTAATGGTAGTACTTGAGGGGGTAGTTGTACCTCCTTACCCCCTTGCCACCCCCCCCCCCCCCTCCTCCCAGCTGTACATTTATCACATTGTTGTATTGACTTATTTAATTTGACATCATGTTGTTCATTTTATTTTGCTGGCAGTGGCACTTTACGGGGCATGTGATTCATTCATTGATTGGTTTAATTTTTTCCATAGGTGTGCATTTATCAAGTTACTTTATTGACTTATTTAATTTGATATTATTTAATAATCTGATTTTACTGGTAGTACTTGAGGGGGAGTTGTGATTATGATTGTCTGACTGATTCAGTGATTCATTCTATGATTGATTGGTTTAATTTTTCCATAGGTGTGCATTTATCAAGTTACTTTATTGACTTATTTAATTTGACATCATGTTGTTCATTTTATTTTACTGGTAGTGGCACTTTACGGGGCATGTGATTCATTCATTGATTGGTTTAATTTTTTCCATAGGTGTGCATTTATCAAGTTACTTTATTGACTTATTTAATTTGACATCATGTTGTTCATTTTATTTTACTGGTAGTGGCACTTTACGGGGCATGTGATTCATTCATTCATTGGTTTATTGATTGGTTTAAAATTTTCCATAGGTGTGCATTTATCAAGTTACTTTATTGACTTATTTAATTTGATATTATTTAATAATCTGATTTTACTGGTAGTACTTGAGGGGGCAGTTGTGATTATGATTGACTGACTGATTAAGTGATTCATTCATTGATTGGTTGATTGATTGGTTTAATTTGTTCCATAGGTGTGCATTTATCAAGTTACTTTATTGACTTATTTCATGTGATATTATTTAATAATCTGATTTTACTGGTAGTACTTGAGGGGGCAGTTGTGATTATGTTTGACTGACTGATTAAGTGATTCATTCATTGATTGATTGGTTTAATTTTTTTCCATAGGTGTGCATTTATCAAGTTACTTTATTGACTTATTTAATTTGATATTATTTAATAATCTGATTTTACTGGTAGTACTTGAGGGGGAGTTGTGATTATGATTGACTGACTAAGTGATTCATTCATTCATTGGTTTAATTTTTTTCCATAGGTGTGCATTTATCAAGTTACTTTATTGACTTATTTAATTTTATATTACTTAATAATCTGATTTTACTGGTAGTACTTGAGGGGGAGTTGTGATTATGATTGACTGACTAAGTGATTCATTCATTCATTGGTTTAATTTTTTTCCATAGGTGTGCATTTATCAAGTTACTTTATTGACTTATTTAATTTTATATTACTTAATAATCTGATTTTACTGGTAGTACTTGAGGGGGCAGTTGTGATTATGTTTGACTGACTGATTAAGTGATTCATTCATTGATTGATTGGTTTAATTTTTTTCCATAGGTGTGCATTTATCAAGTTACTTTATTGACTTATTTAATTTGATATTATTTAATAATCTGATTTTACTGGTAGTACTTGAGGGGGAGTTGTGATTATGATTGACTGACTAAGTGATTCATTCATTCATTGGTTTAATTTTTTTCCATAGGTGTGCATTTATCAAGTTACTTTATTGACTTATTTAATTTGATATTATTTAATAATCTGATTTTACTGGTAGTACTTGAGGGGGAGTTGTGATTATGATTGACTGACTAAGTGATTCATTCATTCATTGGTTTAATTTTTTCCATAGGTGTGCATTTATCAAGTTACTTTATTGACTTATTTAATTTTATATTACTTAATAATCTGATTTTACTGGTAGTACTTGAGGGGGCAGTTGTGATTATGTTTGACTGACTGATTAAGTGATTCATTCATTCATTGGTTTATTTTTTTCCATAGGTGTGCATTTATCAAGTTACTTTAATGACTTATTTAATTTGATATTATTTAATAATCTGATTTTACTGGTAGTAGTTGAGGGGGCAGTTGTGTCCCCTTCCCCCCCCCTTATCTTATGATTGACTGATTCATTTATTGATTGATTTTATCATGTATTAATAATAAATTTCCGTAAATGTACATTTATCAAGTTAAGGTATTAATTAGATTTAATTTAATATCATTTTTTCTGGTGATTTTACTGGTTGTAGAACTTAAGGGGCAATAGTACCACCCCTACACACATAAATGATTTTATTTTGTATCATAAATCTAAATGTAATAATAGATCAAGTTATTGTATTAATGTGGTATGATTTCACATAATTTTATTCATCTGATTTTACTTGTAGTATTTATGGGGGCAGTCCCCCCCCCCCCGAAAATAAAATAACATATCACTACTTATTATAAGCAAACAATATGAAAGCTCATCATCTGGTTTTCTCAGAGACTACATTTTATATTCGTCCGACCTTTTGTTGCCAATCACTATACAACCAATATTTTCGTAGTGGTAAAATGAAGTTGCCACCACTTCACAAACCACACAAACTGATTTTTTTTTTTAAATTGCTGGTACCTGTCTCTTGTTATAGGAATTATAAAAAAGTATTTACCAAGAAAACAACTGCTATTAAAGAAAAAAACGGACAAAGACTAAATCTACAGCATGAAATTACAAAAGAAAAGAAACAAAATAGGCTTCTATTTGGTAGAGAATGAAACCTTCACAACAAGATAGCTTGTGTGAAAACAGACAAATCAAAGAAACAGATCAACAAAAGTTTGAAAAATTCGGACAAATATTGAGGTTATGAGAATTTGAATATTGTGATCACTAAAGCTATGGAGATCCTCAAATTGGCAATGCGACAAAGATGTGTGATATTACTTATGAACAACTCTTCCCATTACTCTAGTATATATTTCACTTAAATTGCCTTTTTATCACATCTATCAGTAGATCGTGTGTTTCTATAGCAGGGCATGTACTACAGATTTTTTTAAGAACACATTATGAAAAAATAGTTTGTATCACCATCAGAAAAAGTAAAAAGAGACATTGGGGGGGGGGGGGATTTTATAGTCCATCAAAGAGAAAGTTAATCCCATGTGACATCACACATCCGTGTCGCATTGCCAATGAGAGGATCTCCATAGCATTAGTAATTGCAATATTAAAATGCTCATAACTTTCTCATTGCTTGTCAAATCTTTCTCAAACTTTCGTTGATCTGTTCTTCGATTTTCTGTTTTGACACAAGCTTATTTATTTCAAAGGTTTCATTCCCCTTTAAGACTGCATAGCGTAGCAAATACATTGAATTGGTATTTAATGAAATGAAAATAGGGACTTAATGACTGTAAATAGGTACTATGTAACGCTAAATCATTTATGAGAATCACCATTACTACAATTACAGTTGTTAAAACAGTAAATTGTTATTTACATTTTGTCACATGTTCTGAATAAAGAAAAATGCACAGAAAAGTAATGTTACTTGCCTGCTTTTGTGTGATCAGAGTAGTAAACCCATCATATAAATTTCAAATATTGGATGGAATGGTCTTGCCATTTATGATAAGCTTCGTGTTGACTGGCAATAGATTTTTATAGCCAGATTAATGGAGATGGTGGCCAAGAGGTATAGACGCTGGCCTTAAGAACTAGGCCAGTTCGATCACCGCTCGGTCCTAATTTCTTTCAGGGGCTAGACGTTTTAGAATGGAGAATGGTAAAAACAAAGTTATGTTTCATGGGCCCACTGGGAAACCAGTTCAAAAGAGCTGAAGTGGCTTCATCTCTTCACACATCTATATTCTTATTTTACCTGCAGACTTTCAAGGTCTGTTTTTAAAATTATTTATTCAATCCACCAATTTTCTGTTCCCTATAGATGCTTTTAAATGTTTAAATCATTCTAGACTCTCCTCGATTTTCCCCTTTGAAATATATCAAGCCCTATCGTTTTCCATTGGCTTTATCCCTCTTCGAATCTCTTTTTTTTCAGGATCCTGCTTTTTTATTAGTATCCCTCTTTTCCCTCTCCTACCTACCTAATTATCTTTCTGTATCTTTATCTTTTTATCCTTAACAATATGCACAACACAAACTACTGTAGACTTTGCATAAGTCGACCATCCATAACTGAAATAATTGTCTCAATCAAAGCATTATTTCAGACCAGGGCAGGGCCCTGGGAACTTTTTTTTTCAATGGGGGTGGTGTGTTAATGAGCAAATGAGCAAGATTTATCCAAGTCCTCTCGTGGCTGAATTCATGTACCTGCAAATCTCGTGAATTGTGAGACTTTCTTTCTCAAAGAATTTAACCACTTTCCCCTTGAGTAATTTTATTGTACCATGAGCAAGAGTCAATGTTACTCTTTATACTGGCAATTTCTTTTTAATGAAATATTTTGAAAAATAAGTTATTTTTTTACCTGAAAAGATGTATCAAACAATATTTTCTTTTTCTGTTTTCACTTGAAAATTGTGCAACATTTTGTGTTTTAGGTACCAACATTATTTATATCATCAGAAAGCTCAAACTCTATACTTTCTTACAGTGTCATTCTTGATATGTGGCATATTTTAGATGGGTCAGCAGCCAGCTTTTTCCATCATGATGCAAGACGAGATTTCTGAAATTTATGAGTAACATAAAATCCAGAGTTCTGATTGGCTGAATAATGTTTTCAAAACAACAGCCGCGGGTAATTTGAAGAGATTACCACATGGTGAGTGTGACCTTGCAGAGGCCCAATGTGGGGAACATTGGAATTTGCGTGGGTGTGTGGTCTCTGTGACCAATCAGTGCGCAGTATTTTTGTTTTGAGCTGCTAAATGTACTTGGCCTATGAAAAGCTGGCTGCTGACCCATCTAAAATTCATCTTCTTATAAAAATTATATCATATTAAAGCTGAGATCTTCAGCTTTATCATGATTTAAAAATCATTCGTGCTCAAATAGAAATTAAGTGTGAAAATAACTTTTGTTGCATTAAATAAATTATTTTGTTTCATGTTTTAGATCAAACGTTTTCCCTATATTACAACATCCTTTTAAAAATCCAAACACATGACCTGAAAGAATGATTCTTCTTCTTTACAAAGATACCAAAAAACATGAAATTTGGTCAATATATAGAGCAGCAATGGCCGAATAAAAAGAGGTGTTTTGGTTCGCACCAAGTTCATTAACTATGCAAAAACCATCTAGTCATTAATATCACTTGGATAAAAGAAGCTACTTTTTCAGGGCTTGCCGACTGACTGATTTAGGGTCCGATTTGAGCAAGGTATGGTAGAAGGGCGGTACTGATATGTATTACAAGGTAAAGCCAATTGCCGACGTCCACGACAGAACAATTATAATATTGTACTTGTTAAGGGGGTCAAATTTAAGGGGTGGTCTAGGCTGGAAATATTTATCTCAATGAATAGAGTAAAATTCACAATGCTGAAAACTTGATCAAAAACGGATGACAAATAACGAAGTTATTGAATTTTAAAGATTTGCATTAGTCCGGTGAAACAGTTTTGGGCATGTCTTCATGAATATTCATTAGGTGGGCTGATGATATCATATTTCCACTGGTTCTTTTGTACTTTATATGAAATTAGGTTTTTTATGGCAAGAGCTAAAACAATTGGAATGACAACCGATTAAGTGCATTAGTTATTAATATCCACATCTTATTTTATCATAATTGAGACACATCATTTACACATGTGAAGAGCTCACTTGCAAAAGGGGTTTGGTCAATTTCTCACCAAATTTGATTTTTATGTCTGAATTTATAGATTTTTAGTATCTCTATAGGATGATACCAAAGAAAAGTTGACACTGGCAATTTTAAAAGGTTAAAAAGTGAACTAAAATGGCAAAGAAAAATCACTTTTTTCAAAAGGGGTTAGGTCCACACAGTTTTTTTTTTAAGAATAGCTTAAAAATATGAAGACAGGTAGATTTCTTTTATACTCAATTTTATGTTCTCATGGTAGGGTATCATGAAAATTCAGTTTTTGCATAAGAATATTGCAATATGGGAGAACTAAAAAAAAGGGATTTTCATGGAATGGACCCAATCCCTTTTGCAACCAAACTCTTCTTAAGAACTCATTTTTCAAAATGAGGTTAGGTCCATTTTCCATAAATTATATTCCTTTCTGTCTCTAAACCTCTAAATTTTTAGTCGCTCTGATGATACAAAAAAAATGATATTCAAACAAAAACGAGAATAAAAATGGCAAAGGAAAATCACTTTTTTAATCAAAAGAGATTGGATTCATTTCAGTTTGCTTGCAAAAGGGGCAAGGTCCACAATGATAATTTGAAAAAAAAAATATAGGAAAAAATTGAAGACAGGTAGATTTCTTTATACCTAGTTCCATGTTCAAATGATAGGATAGTGCATCATTGTACATCAATATTGCATTCTCGGAATGGTCCAAAGTGGACCTAACCCCTTTTGCAACTAAATCTCCTCATGTATGAAAAAATGAAACAGATTCCATGTAATAAAATAAGACAGTGGGGATATGACATCATCATCCATCTTCATGAATATTCATGGCGGTGTGCATATAAATGTTTTCAAAAAAATATTGATAAAATCTAAAAATTCAATAATTTTGTTATCTGATTTTGGTGAAATTTTCAGCCCAGACCATACCCGTAAAGGAATGCTTGTCAAGGGTACCGTTTATTTTTATTATTTTTTATACTTGTTATAAGGGTAGGGTTTCACACACCAATACTTGTTAAGGGGTACATTTTCAGAACATGGAAAATATATGTTTAGGGTGCTTTTTAAAACCAAATGTGCATGCATGGTATCCACTGGTGAATGGAAGTGCCCCCTCCCCCGGATAGAAAGTTAACTAACTCAACATGCCCGAAAAAAAATGGGATTTGATCTTCCATAGATTTTAAATAGCGCCATCTGTATGGCAATTAGGAAACAGTTTTTTTCGGGGATTCCCCGTGACGACATCGCTCTTCGCCATTTTGGTAATTGGCCGCGTACTCTACAAACTCTTCTTCCTCATCTATTCCGAACTGAGTTCGGAACTCTGACAGTTCACTGGTGGTCATTGTTATCATCATCATGGAGACGTCCAAATGCTGAGATGTTGATCAAATGTTCAGAATCAGTCGTTGACTTAAACAACAAGATCTAGTAGTACTGGCAAGACTGGATGATGGATCTAATCGAGTTCTGAATTGGACATCTTTACTTTAGTTTCGCCAAGTTCATCACGACACGAGTCACGTCAGGTTGTTGGCCTACGACTGGGCCTTGGAAGAATGATCAGATAATACAGCTGCAGGTTATGATGCAGGTGAGATGATCGACATGTTCTCTTTCCATTAATTGCTGTAATTGCCAACCTTTGTTTTGTAGCCTTAGGGGCCGGGGGTCTTCCCACGAGGCTGAGCTGAGGGTCAACGGCCACAATCCAACTTGACCAATTTTTCTCAAATCGTATTTAAATTATAATATCAGGAGTAACGTTACTATTAAAGTAACAGATAGAAGCGCTGTTCCAAAAATTGGGATCGTTCCAGAAAACAAGGATATCCTCATAAACCAGGACAAGTCATGTCTTGAGAAAATGAAATTGTGTACAGGTGTAGGGACAGCTTTTCACTTTTGAATACCCCCCCCCCCCTGCCCTGGCCCTGAGGACATAGATCTAGAGGGGCCAGATCTAGATGGCAATTTAGGATTCAGAATCTTGTTATGAATCCTGATATGTTTTTTTGGCATGGGGTCCGGACAGCCCGACCCGCTGCCCTGGACAACTCGTCCCGGTTGAGTTGTCCAGGGTTGGCTCTGAATCGGACAACTCGACCACTTGAATTCTTCAAAATTTTATTAAATAAAATTTCAAACTTTACTTCAAAAGTATTTTCCTGCATAATCCATGTTTCTTCAATACGTTTTTGATGGAGAAATTGACATTTCAGTGCATTTTGAGCTATTTTGAAAGAAAATAAACAGAGGGGATCAGGGGAATAAAGATGAAATGGCACTTATGGCAGGGGGGGGGTGATCATCATCACAAACATAATTGCCTCCACCAACTTCATCATCATCAATATCATTACCATCATCGTCATTATGACATCATCATCACCACAAACTTCATCATTATCATTGGCTTAATGAGTGAAAGATTTGGAGGGGTAAGACATGGCCCATCATGCCAAAGTTATTTTTTAAAAATTGTGAACCAGTAAAAAAAAATTTTATTACAAAAACTCTTTTTTATAGATTATGACATCGTACTAAAACTCTTCTCTCTTTTCGTTTCTCTTTCATTTTTTTTTTTTGTATTTTATCTTCTTTTTTTGGAGGGAGGGGGGGGGGTGCTCTTACCCCCAAGATCATGATCCCCACCACCTGTATTCCACTGTTCAATACCAACACCATCTACTATCGTCATAAACATCATCAACACTGCTAGCTAACATCACCACCACCGTCATCGACATCGTTACCATCACTAGCATCACCACCTTCCATCTCATAACAATCACCAGTCCATAATTATCTTCATCACATCATCATTATCCTCATCACCACAACATCTTGATCATCATCATGATTATTTCATCTGTGATTTCATACACAGATACTAGTACTTATGTCACATTATTCATCTCTTACCCTGCCTAAGATGGACTTTACATATTCTCACCCGAAAATGACATTTAAATCATTGTTAGTAAAAATCAATGAATAGGATTTATATCTCCCTTATCAAATCAGCGCGTGTTGAAAATGCTTTGAAAAGGGAACCAGATGTATTTCAGTTCTATTAATGAAAGTAAAATGTCAAGATTCAAACTCGCAGCTAAAGAAGTCATATTTGCGTTTGAAAAAAAGAATATTTCAAGCTAAAGCTGTTTGTTGGAATTCTTGTAGAAAAGTGGCACGAATATTCATCCTTGGATAAAGACATGCAAGATTCATTTTCTAAATGTGTTGGAAATGGCATTACCATGGGAATAACAAAAGACGGTATTAATTTCCTTCAGTTCAGTGGTATCCCTTTTCTGCACTTTTATTCCTTTGCATTATTTTTCCTTTTTTTTCATTTCTTTATTTGTGCCTTGGCCCCCTGAATGTCCCCCCTAGATACGACCCTGACTGACCTGGGTACAATACTAGTTTTATCTACTTGATGGTAGCTCCCAAAAAAACTATCAACTTTTGACATGGCTGCCGAATAAAAAATATATCACTGGGGGGGGGACCTACATATGGAAGTCAATAAAGCCAACTTTCAAATGACACCAAAATGTGTTGATCGAGCACTTCCCACTTAAACAAAGGGTATGAAAATTAGTCTGGGCAGGAAAAAGCCTTCCAATTTCAGTCAGTTTTTGAAAGGCAAATCCGTTAGAACCTGCAAAGTTAAGGGTGTTGTGATAAATTGATGATCGATCATGGCAAGTTTTGGTTGTTAAAGCAAATTTCATAAATTATTAAATTGAACTTTAATGCATGAGTGAAGTTCAACACACATTGCATTTTTTGGGGCAGCATTTTAACTTTATTATGTGGATCTCAGCAATGTGTTTATGGGAGTCGGGAGAATAGGGGGTGAGATGGAACTTAGGTGGGAAAAGTAGGTTGATGGAATAAGGTTAAACAGAACATTTAGCCCCCCCCCCCCCACCTCCCTCTCACCTGCCCTCCCCTTCTGTTGAGAGACTGACTGCTATTACATGTACGTATGAAGTCCAGAGAAGAATTTTCGGAATTTAATGATAAGTTCCAAAAATTGGGGCATCAACTTTTACCTTTCAATCTTTTGTCAAAAATTTATCAATAAATCAACTCAATCAATTTGAAATATGCTTGATCAAACATTCATTTTTTCAATAAATTATTTAATAAATCATCATCGGCCTAATCAGTCAATTTCTTGGTAATCATTTGGCACCCCCTAGTTCAAACATCAACCCCCCTCCCCTTAGTTTAAACATCAATTTTGCACTCCTACATGGATAGAACATGGCAGGGGATAAGGTTTTAATATCAATGACACCCTTGAAAATGTTATGAGGGAATGTGGTGACCAGGGAGAAAATCTTTGAAGAATGTGAATAGTAAAAACTCAATTGATTCTAGAGCACTTGATGACATGAATGGAATAGTTCATTAATACATAATATGACCCACATATATAACGATTATTTTTCTTTGGGGTCGAAAAATCTTGGTAGGGCTTGAGCGATTTTTTTGGGGGGGTGGCTTTAATCCCCCCCCCCCCAAAAAAAAAACGCGCCTGAAGAAAAGAAAAAAAGGAGGAAAAGAAGAGAAAAAGTGGAAAGACAGAGTGAATGAAACAGAGAATGGGGGAGAAAGGAAAAAGAAGGGGAAAATGAAGACAGAAAAAGCGAGAGAAAGGAGAAGAGAGTGACGGTCCTACTTTAGGCCTTTTGAGATAAACTAATCGTGTTTTTGAGAATGAAATTATGATTTTCTTAAACTTTGGTCTGCAGAACTATCCCCACAACATATTTATCTTGGTGCCCCCAACCAAAGTTCAAGACCCCCAGTGCACCAAAGCTAAACAAACCCAGCTACTTCATGCACTGATGAGATCTAGTCAATGGATTGCATCATTTCCAAGAGGTTCTCAATAATATTCCTGAGATGATGGAAAGGATGTTGGTGGCGATGGCGATGATGGTCATGATGATAATGATGTTTATGATGATGATAATGATGAACATTGGTGATGACGGTGATGATGGTGGTGATGATGATATTGGTGATCATGATGACGCTGATGATGATTATGATGGTGATTATACTGGTGATACGATGACAATAATGATGATGTTGTGATGATGATGGTAGAGATGGTGGCGATGATGGTGATATGATGATGAAGATTATGGTGATAATAATGATGGCGATGATGATAGTGGTGATGGCGATGATTATGATGATGGATGAGAATGATGTTGGTGGTGATGATGATGTTGGTGTGATGATGTTGGGGTTGATGGCAATGATTGTGATATTGATAGTGGTGATGATAGAGACAATGATGTTGGTGATGATGTCGGTGTGATGATGTTGGTGGTGATGGCAATGATTTTGATATTGATGGTGGTGATGATAGAGACAATGATGTTGGTGATGATGTTGGTGTGATGATGATGGTGGTGATGGCAATGATTTTGATATTGATGGTGGTGATGATAGAGACAATGATGTTGGTGATGATGTTGGTGTGATGATGATGGTGGTGATGGCAATGATTTTGATATTGATGGTGGTGATGATAGTGACAATGATGTTGGTGATGATGTTGGTGTGATGATGGTGGTGATGGCAATGATTGTGATATTGATGGTGGCAATGATAGTGACAATGATGTTGGTGATGATGTTGAATGACAATGTGATGATGGGGATTAAGATCATGATGGCGATGATAGCGATAGTGATTATGGTGATGATGATAATGATGGCAATGAAAATAGCGATAACAATTGTGGTGATGATGATGATAATTAAGATAATGGAGATGATAATGATGGCGATGATGATAGCATAGTGATTATGGTGATGATGATGATGATGATGATGGTGATGATAACGAAGGCGATGATGATAGCATAGTGATTATGGTGATGATGATAATGATGGCGATGAATATATCGATAACGATTGTGGTGATGATGATGATAATTAAGATAATGGTAATGATAATGATGGCGATGATGATAGCATAGTGATTATGGTAATGATGATGATGATGATGATGGTGGTGGTGATGGCAATGATTGTGACGATTGTGATGGTGGCGATGATAGAGATGATGTTGGTGGTGAACTGGTGATGATGTTCCATTCCTCTTCTACATCCCCTCATCTCCATCGCCTCCTCATCTCTGCTCCTCTCAGCTTCATCTCTCTCTCTCTCATCGTCATCACCTCCATCTTTTCCATCATAATTTCAATCCCTCCTCTCATCATCTATTCCTCTCATATCTATCCTTCCTCTCATTTCCATCCTTCCTTTAATCTCCAACCCACTTTTCATAACCATCCTTTTCATATCATCGTCTCCATCCCTCCAATTTCAACTTCAACTTCATCTCTCCCAAACTGTCCATGTAATCACCACAGCACTTAAAGATGAAATGTTCAGCAGAAAAAAATACATGGGAGTAATAGAACCCAATATTCACAATACTTTTTTAGTAGACTCTTTATTTTCTATGTAACAATGTGATAAACTTGATCCCAACTAAAATTACTAAGTAACACATAATTTTCTGTCATATCTTACAAACAGTATAGCATAACAAAAAATGGTCTTGTTATGCTGTTGAAAGAAAAAAACATACATAAAGAAAATCAAATAGTGCACCATATATTTGTTTACTATTTACATATTCACAAATTCATGTGTGCCCAGTCATACTTTTGCCTCTTAGTATAAAAAGCAATTGCCAGTCCAACTTCAGACAAATAATTCCTGCTATACTTCCTTAAAGCCTGCTATATTTGTATATTATTAGTACATATTCACATATTCATGTGGGCCCATACTATATTTGTTGATTTGTAACTCCGATTGAGAACAATATCCTCTGCTTTGGGTGCAAATGTAACAATATAGACAATCTTAAATAGTAACCATACAAATTAACATATAATTATTAATTGCCCCTTTTGATTTAAGAAAATACATTTGAAAATTTATTGCATTATTTGATTACCATGACAACTAACGTAACCTTAACTTACAGAGGTCTCTTTCAAGGTTAAGTCCACCCCAGGAAAATGCTAACTTGAATACATAGAGAAAATCAAACTAGCATAGTGCTAAAAATTTCATCAAAATCGGATGTAAAATAAGAAAGTTATTTTAAATTTGTGCTTATTTTTCACAAAACAGGGATATGCACAAATAGGTGAATAAGACGATGATGCCCATCACTCACTATTTCTTTTTTTATTGTTTGAATAATAAATATTTCATTTTTAGGTGGTCTGTCTATGACAGATCACCTATTGATTTCGTCAGAATTTTCTTTATTTCTTTCTTTCTTTATTTCTTTCTTTCTTTATTCTTGGCACCTATGTTTGTCGCCAACTTTTCTCGGAATTGGCTGAATCAATTTTGCTGATTTTTTCGTCATATATAGAATCTATCATAGAGACGGCAAACTAAGCTTTTCAAGGTCATATGGTCATGATGACGTCATCTACGCGCCATTTTGTAAAATTCTTCATTTGATCATATCTTCATTATCAATTATCAAAAATTAACAATATTTACATGACATTAACTTCAGGTCAAAGGTCAACTGTCAATGTCATCAAAGGTCATGTAAAGGTCATGACGCGCGCGTACGCGCGCGTCAAAGGTAAAAAAATTCTCTAAATGGCCTATAAAATTTTTTGGGTACGTTTCAGGTCATTTTAAGCATTTCAAAAATTTGCGCGCGCGCTTCCGCGCGTAACGCCCTAACGCAACACAGAAACACCGTTTTTTTTACATCATTGCATTGATAATAAAATTCTGAACAATTTGATACCTTGATCAACCTTCTACAACCATTAATAACGAAATTAACACCCGTTAAACTTTGCAGCACGTGTGCGCGCGAGCTCTCACTATAGGCCATATATGGGCAAAAACATGCCTATTGAAAATTCACTGTAGCTCTTTAAATAGTCCATTGACCCCCAATTTTTTTTTCATATATCGATAGAGTATGAGTTGTAGATTTGATTTCATGTCACCAATGTCCCTCAATTTGATCATGACGTCATCAAAATGGCGCCTAAACTAAAAATTTCATTTTTTCAAAAATGACGTCATCAAATTTATGCAAATTTGGTTGTAACTTCTCGAATATAGATCGTTTTTCGCCCAGATTTCGATATGTTGTAGATTAGAATGTACTCTTTCTCTTAAGTACACATGAATTTTCGTTTTGAGAAACGCATCATTGCGTAAAACAGCGATGAAAAGAGGCATGTCATTTTTCCTCATTTTGCGTGTAATCTCTATGGGACATGACTTTTTCTCAAAACTAGAATCGACATTCCTCTATTTCGTGAGCCATATCTCCATTTTTTTTGTCGGTTTTCCCTGAGCGTTTAGTATGTTGTAGCTGAGATCCTATGCTTTCGGAATGTGCCCTCCATTTTTTGATCAGATGCCGGGATCATGCCCGTTTTTCACTTGCAAAATTGGTATTGTAATTCTCAAAATTGCTTACGTGTAATCTCTATGGGGAATATCGTAGCTCAATGGATAACGCATTTGACTTGCTTTCTCGAGGGCGGAGGTTCGAGTCCTGGGGTGAACGAGATGATTTTTTTTTCAATTTTTTTTTCTTTTTGCCACCTCTTACATGATCCTTTATGATGATTAAAAGGCATAAAAGTTTAAATTTAGCAAGATAAAACAGATTATAATTGCTTTTTTTCATATCACATGTATTTTGCGTGTAATCTCTATGGGACATGACTTTTTCTCAAAACTAGATTCGACATTCCTCTATTTCGTGAGCCATATCTCCATTTCTTCTTGTCAGTTTTGCCTGAGCTTTTAATATGTTATAGCTGAGATTCTGGGCTTTCGGTAATAAGCCCTCCACTTTTTGATCAGATGCCGGGATCATGCCCGTTTTTCACTTGCAATATTGGAATTGTAATTCTCAAAATTGCTTACGTGTAAAGTCTATGGGAAATATTCTAGCTCAATCGGTTAGGCGTCAGACTTGCATCTCATTCAATCATGCGGGCAGGGGTTTGAGTCCGCGGGTGAACATGATTTTTTTTAATATCTTGCGCACGATCAATTATAACAATTCTAATAAATAATAGCTAAAATATTGCAAAATAAAACAGATTATAATCACTTTTTTTTCATATTATATCTATCTAATCATATCCGTCCATCCGCTATCTGTTATAAATCTATGTATATTTCTTTCTATCTATCTATCAATCCATCCATCTGTCTGTCTATCTATCTACCTACATGACATATATGTCTATCTCTCTGTCAAATATATATCTACATGTTTGAATATGTCTCTCTCTCTCACTCTATCTATCCATATATATGTCTATCTGTCTATCTACCTACTTTGCATATGTATCTGTCTATCTATCTCTGTGTCTAATATAATATACCTATCTGTTTAGATATGTATATCTATCTTTCTATATATCCATCCATCTATCTGCCTGTCTATCTATCTATCTTTCTATATGTATGTCGGTCTGTCTGGCTATCTATCTATCTATCTATCTATCTGTCTATTTCTATTATATATATCTATTGAATATGTCTATCTTTCTATATCAATCTATCTATATGTCTGTCTATCTATGTTTTATTAATATAACCACCTATCATTTATCTCTCAATCCATCACTTGATCCATCCATCGCGCCATCCATCAATATATATAGTCATGATCTGTGTGAATATGTATGTCTGACGGTTGTCATCACCACATTAATAATCACATTGAGCAATGGTCAAAATTTATTCTTAGGATGTCTAGAATCAAGATTATCAATCATATCTAAGTGATTCATTTTATACATTAGCCCGACTCCGAATGAAAAATCATGACAGACCACCTAATTCGTCCGCATGACGAATTAAATTCTAGTTTTTAATAGATTTGATTTGACAATAAGGACTAACTTGACTGAACCATATTAGCATTAAACAATGATAATTCCACATGTTCAGGGAGGAATTAATCGTTGTACAGTTATCACTTGACAATGAGGAGAAAATTAGAATATTTCATATAATAAAATACAAAAGAAATAGTGAGTGGATAACGTCATAGTCTCCTCATTTGCATACCAGCAAGGATTTGCAGATAACTGTTTTGTGAAATTAAGCGAAACTTCTAAATGTCAAAACTTTCTAATTTTACATCCGACTTTGATGAAATTTTCAGTGTTATGCTTGTTGGATTTCTCTCTTTTTATTCAAATCAACTTTTTGTTGGAGTGGACTTGTCCTTTCAGCACTTCCTTACAAGTTTGTTTTGTAAATAAAAACAAGCTACATGTAAGTACGGTTTGCAATCCATGTCTCAACTAAGTCAAACAGCTGGAAAGATGAAATGAAGTATGAAATGAATTATTGACAAAATTATTGTAATTTCAAATATTTGAAGATCTGCAGTCTGCACCTCTTGATAATAAAACAAATTCGACCACTTTCAATCTTCACCTTGTCTTTAACAATTTAGAAGCAAATACAATTTTGATATATCGAAGTTAAGTTAATTTGCTAAACACACTAGAACCATATCTGGTATCTTCTTGAAGATTTACATAACATAAAGGATCCACATAAATTTCGCATTACCATACCCAAAAAATAATTTGAAATGTTACAACTTCTATGAAACCTATAAGTAAAATAAGTAAATTTTTTGTTCAATTCAAGATGTATAAAGAAAAAAAAAGTGAATTAATTATCCAATTCAATTGTCCTTTCTTTCTTTTAAAAATTCGAAAATACCCCAAGAAATTAAATTTCACTTATCTATAAAGCTGTATTTACCTCATCGATCAGGGGACTGCCGCTCTGATGCCCAAGACATTGGAAATCGGTAATATTTGTCGAGTATATGAAACCTCTTCTCATCCCTGGTACAGCACAAGTGCTTGTATCCTCCAGAAGACCCACAGTTACCAATGGAAGTTGCATTAAAAAAGCTGCGACAGCAATCAAAAACGAAAAGCAAGTCTTTAGATTTTGATAAAAAGTTAAGTTTTTTCAATTTCAGCAGAATACATTTCATTTTTAAGGTAATATAGGAGTGCCTTGAGCACCTAACAAGGTGAATATGTGCGCAATATAAATATCCTATATTATTATTATTCAATAAACTATTCAATTTTGATAATTATAAATACCCAATCTATTGTCAGTTGTTTCCCTCCCCCCTGCTCTTCAAAACTTAGAAAACAATAAAAAATTGTGATAGTTATTTAAGAACAAAAATAAACAATGACACTTTCCTACATGAAATGAAAACCGGTATGCCGGCTACCGAGACATTTTCAAATCTATTTCCTTTTATTTAGTGACATAAAAAAACCCTGTTTAATAAGTGGAAGAAGCGTACAAATACAAAAATAGCACACTCTCGCCACTGGAAAATGGGCAATATGTCAAGAGACGGAAAATTAACTAAAACAAGTAAGATCGACCTCGCATAGCTACATGTAGTTGAGCTGACTGCCTCACTCAGTCACAATCACAGCACAGCCGGTCGCCCAGCTGGCCGGCGAGGCGAAGCACCGCATCGATGTCCTTTCCAGGTGAACTATCTCAAAAAGTTTGCATTAAGTATCAGTTTTGTGAAATGCAATAACTTTAAATAAGTATAGGAAATGTGAAAATGGAATATGAAAATACAAAATAGCACACACTCACCATTAAAATATGTAAAGTGACGGAAAAATCAACTCATTTGCTAGTTGTAAGTTGAATGAACACAGCTTGCCGGCAGTATCGGATTTTTCTCGTTTTATTTTCTTTCAAAATAGCTCAAAATGTACTGAAATGTAAATTTTACTGTCGAGAATGTATTGAAGAAACATGGATTATGCGGGATAATACTTTTGAAGTAAAGTTTGAAATTTTATTTAATGAAATTTTGAAGAAGAATTCAAGTGGTCGAGTTGTCCGATTCAGAGCCAACCCTGGACAACTCAACCGGGACGAGTTGTCCAGGGCAGCGTGTCGGGCTGTCCAGGCCGGGCTGTCCGGTGGTCGGGCTGTCCCGGAACCTTTTTAACTAGCACACACAATTGATGTCGGCACTTGACAGGTGAGTGAATGAACTTTCATAGATTTCTCGTGATGAGAAATCTTTGAAAACTGAGACAGTCCCTGTAAACTTGGGACGATCCCAATTTTCTGATCAGCGCCTGTACTACTGGTCTCAGCTAATAACTGGTAACTTTCTGAAGTTACCGGTAGGGCTGTAGCCCGGGGGGGCCACTTCCATTCACGAGTGGATACCATGCGCGACCATGGGGTCTCGAAAAGCACCCTAAACACGTAATTTCCATATTCTGAAAATGCACCCCTTAACAAGTATTGGCGTGTGAAACCCTACCCTTAACAAGTATTGGAAACAAAACGATACTCTTGGCAAATATTCCCTGAAATGAACCCCTAAACAAGTACAGGAATGTTTTATTGTTACGGGTCCTTCGGTCGTCGGCTTTACCTTATTTGGTTTAGTACGACCCCACCTTTTACACCTCGCGCAAATAGGACTCTAAACACGTAGTGTTGGGGCAAAAAGGACATCCTTTATAAAACATTTTAATGTTGTTTTATCATCCCCGCAAATTCGACCCTAAACACGTAATTTTCCTAGCGAAATAGATACCCTTTTTTCATTATTTTTGTGTTTTTGACACCCTTATCACGTTACGTACGTAACGTGCCCTATCGCGAAAAGGACATCCTTTTTACGTGTTTTTTTGGTCGCGCATGGTATCCACTCGTCAATGTAAGTGGCCCCCCCGGGGGCTGTAGACGGTGAATCGCCAGCGTGCTGCTTTCATGTGGGTCAGAGTGCTGCTCTGAAACTTTCTACATATATTTTGTTCTTTAAATTAGAGTAGGATCCAATAAATTCCAAGCTCTGGTTGTTCTTAGAATTTTTTTCTTCTAATTTTCTAATAACATACATGTAGGCAATAGTGTGTTGAATAAGTTGCTGGCTTACTACATGTATGAAGAATTTTTAAGTTAAAAGTTTATTAGATTTAATGACGAATCCAGATCAAAACATTTGAATTGCTTTTAAATCTTTTTCGTATCAACAATGTAAAACTGTTGCAAGAAATATCGGTGTCATCAAGAAACTTAAAAAGGTTCTTCCAGCACAGGCGCTATCCATGTTGTATTGTGCATTAATTTTACCGTATCTTAATTATCAGATTCTTGCATGGGGAAATGCCTCTCAAACGAGACTCAACAAAGTATTTCTACTTCCGAAAAAAGTACTAAGGATAATATGTAATGTGCCCTTTAGATATATGGATTTGTTTCGTCAGAAACGTATCCTTAAAGTCATTGATTTTGACCATTTACAGTTATTCCAATTCATTTGTCAGCTAGATAGAAATAGTGTACCTAATGACCTACAAAATAAATTTATGAGAAATAATACCTTGCATTCATATAATACTAGACAGTCAAATGACTATCACTTAGTAATTTCAAGCAAAACTGTATTTTTCACAAGACCCAAATTCTGGAATTCTCTGAACAGAATGATAAAAGAGGCATCTACATGTACCTTGAATCAATTTAAAGTACTCATCAAAATATTCTTCTGAATTCTTAATGATTTAAGGAAATATCTACAGTAGTGTTGATTATTTTTAATTTAGTATGTAATTCGTGTTAGCAAAAATGTGTCTGTAGGTGTACTGCTCGGTCTTGTGTAATATACATAACAGCACAAGTATTTTAATACACTCTCCTCTTATTTCTTCCAGAATTTGTGTTGGTAGACCTATTGAATGAGAATGGAAATGGAAAAGAAAGATAGAAGGTAAGGATGAGTTGAGGTAAAAAGAACGCAGAGAGCTAGAGCGTAAGAAAAAGGCACATCACCATATTCTTACACTATAATGTAATATTATAATAATACCCATTAATTCCAAACTGCATGGATCCAGGTTTAACTTACCAGATCGACAGTGGTCAGGGACTGACCAAACTCTGGACCTACTTTCAAAACCCAAAAAAGATTCAAATTGAAGAGAAAGAAAAAAAAAACTCTTAATGAATCCCAAACTTGGAACAATTTTCACCAGAGACAACGTCATGGAATCTTATGAACATCAAGGTCTACATGTGGGACTAGCATTGTAAATGCTATATTCTGGCAAAGGAAAGTACAGTTTTATTATGATAGTCTTAGAAAATTATTTTTCTTGGATTGACATGGCCCAGTGGATTAGTCTCCAGACTTTGAAACAGAGGGTCGTGGGTTCAAATCCCAGCCATGGCGTAATTTCCTTCAGCACTCAACCCAGGTGAGGTAAATGGATATATGTAGGAATTAATTCCTCAAAAAGCCTTGTGCACCTGAATAGGTAGCCTAGCTTAGACAGGTAATAATAATAGCAGGGCCCACTGGGAGAACAGTTTTAGTTTTCGGAACTTAAGTAGCTACCATGGGTAAATATACCGTTATTATTATGTTGTAGTGAACGCCAGTAATTGTTTTTATTGTTTTCTATATTTGCATGAATTTACTGCTCTGGTGACAAACATGGGGTGTGGATTTAATGGGCTGTTTTTTGTTTTGAGCATCGACTAGAGGTGAAGGCGAGACTAGAAAGGGATACGAATGGAGTCTGCGTGTTGTCTGTCTGTCATTCGTCTCTTGCAACATATTTTTTTTCAGTTCTGTCACCGAAGAAGAATTTTTGAGATTGGCCCAGCTCATCCCACCGAGGTACTATTCAGATTTAGGGATACATTTGGGAATCTCATCTGCTGAACTTGATCATATCATTGTCCAACATTCATCGAATTACAAGGATGCATTGATGACAATGTTCACACGGTGGAGAGATGAACAACATCCAGATGAAGATATCAGAGCTCTTCTTGCAGAAGGATTAGAAAAGAGTGACTTAGGGGGATTATCCAAAGAACTTCTAGCTGGGAATCTAATCCAGAAAACAACAGGTAAGATAATGATAATATCTAATAGACAACATGAATATATACATTGGTTAATTGCATTTGTTTGAACATGTCTTTAGTTTAAAAATAAAAACTATTTTAATTATCAGGGATCAGTATGAAAATTGGTTTGCTTGTAAAATGTGCATAAAATGCCTTTATGAATGAATGACTTTCATAAAGATTTCCAATACTATTACAATTGGTCATATTCAAAGGTGAGTGACACGACAATCAGAGAGGTTTAAGGGCTCATATCTTTAAACTTAAAGGTTATGAATCAATCATGACTACTATATTATATACAATGTAGGACTGGCATGGGCCACTCCAAGTTTACTTTGAATTTTACAATTCGTTGAGTAGATATGATAAAAAAAGTGGTGCGTAAGTGACATGACAAATTTTGGACATGGGTTTCTGACCATTATCACTTATGATTGGATTCATGCCCAAGTAGTTGTCCAGGAGTACTGTGAGTACCCATACATGTATGTAAATAGTGTACCTATGTAACACATATATAGTCAAAATCAATCAAACCTCTATGGAAAATGGTACCCTCCTATATACCATGAGTGACACAACATCCAAAACGTGAGTGACATGACAAGTGCAAAAATACAACATTTTTCTCAACAACGAAAGTATTTTTGGCATGATGTTCAAGAGTAAAATACCATCAACCAAAAAACAAGATTAATTTCATAACAACTGTCCTCTTCAAAGTTGATAAATGTCATCCTGAATTCTTGGTTTATGGTCATATTTGCCTCTCAACTCACATTCCCTATACCATACTGCATCATTGTCACACTCGGGCTTCTACCACTCTCCTCTTTGAAGGAGGAGGAGGCTCTTGAAGGAGGTGTTATGTGATCTTGGTATTGATTGACATCAACTTTCACATTCTTTTTGTGGCTTGATGTAATTCATACATGTAACTCTCCCTTTCTGTGTATGACAGTTTAAAGGTTTGTAACTCAAAATCCACAATTGATGAAATAATTTTTCTTGTAAGAAAGGGGTATTCTCCATAGTCACATCATCTGGCATGGTCTGTTTTGGGGGCTTTTTGCTTGTCCAATATTCATCTGGAAAGTGTATTGTAAAATACTGGCCCAGCCCCCTTTTTGATATATTACCATCTTTATGTCTTGTATTTCTTTCTTTTTAAATGCTAAAGATGTCAGACAAACAACTGCAACAACTTCAAGAGCATCAACTTCAACAGGAGCAGTAGACATGTCAGCATTACCACAGTATGTAAACAAATCAATACTTAGTTTGTTTACAAATTGGGGATGTGACCAGATCGTTTATATCTTAAAGATCTCTCTGTCTTTAGTCCGCTAGAATATAATGGATTGAGAAAATATAAACCTATATAAACCTATATCATCAGATATCATACTTTTGAATATTAAGATAAAGAAATTAGAGTTGTACTTGTATACATGTATTTTTGATTTAAAAAAATCAGTGTTTTTTCTGGAAAAGGTCATTTACTAAAACAATCAAAGAGACACTATATTAAGTATTATAGAATATAAGTTTTCAAATGTGATGCTACTTTGGTTAACAGTTTATGCAGCACCGTACCAAAAATTCTCCTCCACATGTTCTAGTCTAATAATCCTGCCATGTAGGCCCTCTTCGTTCCCCATTTGTTTTGATAAACTGTGAAGATAGTGATGAAAAATGTTTTTCTGACCTTTGGTCAGGTGCTATATGCATACATGTATTGCCAGTATTTAAACTAATGTGATTATTATAAACATTTTTAGAAGGGATTTTGTTAGACTTTGTATCACTTTAGAGGGATGAAACGTTTTCTTCCATAAAGTTGATAAATATTGAGAAAATTGAGGGATGGGGACTCGTCCCCCTGCCCATGGTATCACCACCCAGAGGAAGAAAAAAAAACTACCTTTCTACTGTTTTGTATTATGACTAAAGAGTCTTTGCAAATGCTGCCTGACAGTTTACCTTCAAGTGAAGTAAACTGGACAGTATTTGGAATACCTGTAGGTGATCATTTTCATACTTGGTGCTGAATAATGGTTCACAATAATATTAGCTCTTGATATTTATCATTCATTTTACAGTACCGTCAGTGAGGAAGAACTTTTGATGTTATCAATGGAAATTGGACCTACTTACTACAAGAGGATTGGCGTTAACCTGAAGATCTCGTTTGTGACTCTTGATAAAATAAAGAAAGATACACAAGATACTACTGATGCTTTGATGACAGTATTCACAAGATGGAGGGATAAACAGCTTCCAGACACAAACATCAGGGCTCATCTTGCAGAGGCTTTACAAAAGAGTGGTCTAGTGTCGCTGTCTCAGAAACTGATTCCTATAGATCTATTAGGGACAGGTGAGAATGAAAAACCAAACTTATTTTAAATTCCTGCAAGGAATCACTCCTTCATGTCATTATTTTTCTTGGGAATAATTATAGAAAAGTCTTGTTCAGATAGTTTGTTGTTTGTAGAGCTACTAATATAAAAAGAAGGGTCTTCTTATGTGAGCTGTTGTTGATATGACTTTGTATGTAATGGCATCTATGGTGATCATCTTGGTAAAAACCTATTAGATTATAGTGTTCAGCATTTGAAACAGGTTTTTTTTTGTCTCACCTGCATAGCATAGCGAGGCTACAGTGCGTATGCCATATCAAAATAAAATTACACATATAAAATAATTTTATTAAATTTATATTTGTTATGTCCTGAAGCTTTTTCCACATTAAAACATTGGTACAGATATCTTTAAGCAAGTGATGATATAGCTGTAAAAAATTGTTCTGGTTGAGTGAACACCACTTGCTTGGTGAAAAGTTGGTGAAAAGTGATCTGCGCAGGACTTGGAAATAGTTACATGTACATGAATAAAAGTAGACAATAATCATGAAGAACACAGGAACTTTAGCAAGGAACAAGGATTTGAAGATATCTTTTGCCTTTTAACTTGTTTTCTTGCCCAAAACATTTCACAGTGCACCATTTCGCCCCCCCCACACACCGTGATGATATCTGCTTTACACAGAGCTCATGAAATGGCGAAAGCTTGCTTTTCTTTCTCATAATCATTGTCAAGCTTGGGGAAAATGTGGAGAAACAAGAATTAAATGAAATATGAAATTAAATTTAAATCCACTGAAAATTATAAAAACTTAGTGAAAAAATGTTGGAGACGGTCTGAAATAAACTTTTGTTTACATTCAGTTATGTCCTCAGATCCAGCTGGCACAAAAAAAAGGCTTACCTAGGGTGGAATTTCATATTTGGGTGGCAAAGTTGTTACAAAATATTTATATGTATCTGCTTTATTTAAATTGGCTAAAAATGAAAAAAAAATGTACAAGAAATGCATGGTCAGTTGGTTTTTGCCTTTTTTCCTTGACCCAGCGTGAAAATGAACTTTTCTGCGCAAACCAATTTCTGCGAGCTTTACAAAGATGGACAGTGCTCACTCAAGTGTAACATTCTGTCAAAATTTTTACTTTCATTTGATAGATGAGACCCAAACCCAAGAATATATGTGAAAAATTTTAGATTTTCTATATTTTTCAATTCCCAGGACTTTTTCGAAGTGTAAACTTTTTTTGATACAGACTGTATAGGCGCCGCTTTTCCAACGGCGGTGACAACATCAAATCTTAACTAAAGGTTAAGTTTTTTACATAACAGCACAACTTAGAAAGTATATAGACCTTGTTCATGAACCTTGGACATAAGAGTAATCAGTATTACTGAACATCCTCTGTGAGTTTCAGGTCACATGACCAAGATCAAAGGTCATTTAAGGTCAATGAACTTTGGCCATATTATGGTTACATGTAATTGTTGATTTGCCATGATAACTCTGAAAGTGTGTGGATCTAGTTTGTAATACTTTTACATAAGAGTAATCAAGTATCACTGGGGACAAGACTAATTTACCGTTCAGCCAATTAGCGATCGCTATTTCACGCCAGTCTGCCTACGTGCCCTTTGTTATATTCTTTTGTTGTGTTCGCTTCCATTTATTTAGGCGTCATACTCTGAAGAGTGCAAAATGAAAATCTTAAGTATAATGGCTCATTTTGGCGCTCTATTTAACTTTATACCAGATTCTGACTGAAGCATAATGATTTGAAAATTCAATATATTAAAATAAATGATTGTTGTCAATAAAAACAAAAATAGTCACTCATTAACAAGAATCCATTTTCGCTCGAAGCATAATAATATTTTGTACAGACTATGAAATTATGTTTAAGAGCAACTTCGGGTCTTACATCCACTGACGCAATATTGGGCAATATCATCACCGTGTACCCACACGTCATAAATTCCTCTCAAAAGTTGTTCAGATTTGAAAGAAAATAGTCATGAAATGACTCCCCATCACCCTCAAATATTTATCAAAAAAAATATGGAGGCCACAAGGCCCCCCCCATGGACTATTTTGGAATTATCATGGTGCAGAGTTTCTGACACTGTCATTGTGGTTTATTATCCTGTGACCCCTTTGTTCAACATCAGCAACAATCTTTTGGCAATCTCGCCGAAGAGGAATGTCAGTCAAATTTACCTAATTTTTTAGACTAATATTTTGTTTGCTTGATTATTTTTTGGAATTTGTTCTACCTGAAAACCAGAGTATTCCCCTTGTTTGAACTCCAATATATTAAAAACTAGAAGAAATATTTCTTTAATAAACAGGATGTACCTAATTAGTGTCACAAATTTGGATCTAATTTGATGATTCCTTGTAGAATGATTTTATTGAGTTTTATCCTCTTTTTGTCACCTTTCACAATTGTGTGAGAGGAAGTGTGTTTCAATACAATTGTCAACTTTAATCCTCATTTTCTCAAAAGTAATATTTTATGATAGTGAATGTTCTTCTCTTTGTAATGAGGGTTAGGTTCATCCAATTAAAGCTGAGTCTCCTCTCTCAGTAGGAACAAGTACCTGACAATCAATCGACCAGGAATGATCAACAGTAGCAAAGTTATTGTGTTCATGTAAATATACGCTTCTTATAACCCTCCTTAATTCATTCATAGGTGCATCAATGCCAGCATCACAGACCCAACCACTCACTCCTGACCTGGTTGAAAGATGTAGAAAGGAGCTTCAATCCCATTACAGAAGATATTTCTGTAAGATTAGAGCTGATAGTCTTAATCCACGTTCCCTTTTGCCATGTGAAGACATATATACACACCTTGTTTTGGAAGAAGAAGATTATCGCAATAAGAAGCGATCACTTGAATATAAGGACCTCTTCAAACTTGAAATTAATGGAGAGTTTCCAAATCGGATCATCATTCAGGGAGAAGCAGGGGCTGGAAAGACGACACTCTGCGCAAAGATTGCATGGGACTGGATAAACGGTAGTCCTGATGTTCCCAAGTTTGTATGGGTACTTGTAATCCCTCTTCGTGAAGTCAAGCGATATACAATTGGTCAGATAGTCAAGTCTTATCTCTCAAAGGACAACCCAGCAACAGCCTGTCAGATCACAGAGTACATCCGTTCAAATCCAGAAAAGGTATTCATTGCCTGTGATGGTTTAGATGAGTTTAGTGGCAAGGTTGTACAGCACACTGAAACCAAACAAGAATTAGCAGGTGCCCAGTCAGAGCCTAATGATCAACCAGATTCAAGACCAAAATCAAAGGGACCAAAGTTAATGGGGCATATGTCCTCAGGTACACCAACTGCCCCATTGATGCCAAGAGACAGCATCTCAGATGCAAGTGAAAGCACTACTGAAGAAGATGATATCTCTCTAGTACATATCCTTCGTTCAGATGAACTTAGCGATTGCCCAGTGATGGTGACCAGTCGTCCATGGAAGGCTAATGAGATAAAGTGGGATCGCAATCTAATGAAAGTGTATGCTTTCATTCATGTGGAAGGCTTTAGTAAGAAGAATGTGGAGGTTTACATTCACAAGTACTTTAAAGACAATACAGTCACAGCAGATCAGCTTATTCAAATGATCAAAGAGAATGATATCATATCAGAGTATATGGCACCCTATCCTATCTATATATCTATGCTCTGTCTTATGTGGAGAGGACTTGATGACAAAAAGAAAGAATTGTTTAAAACCATTCGAACATTCTCTCAATTATTTCATGAGATGTTTGAATTCTTAAACGTGCATTATGTCCAAAAAGAGATCCAAGATCTAAGGAGTCCATCATTTAATGACCATCGCTCTAAAATTGAAAAACTCATGGAACCCGTTGCCAAATTGGCATTTGCTGGACTGCAATCGAACAACCTTATTTTCAATGAAGAAGATCTTGAACAGTACTCAGACTCTGTGGAAACAGCATGCAAAGTAGGGGTGTTGTCACAGGAGAATAAGCTCTCATCCATTCATGATAAGAGCAGACCGTTCCTGCAGTCAACATTCTTCTTTCCTCATAAACTATTCCAGGAGTACATGGCTGCAGTCTATCTTGCTTCTCTCTATGATTCAGATCGCAATGAATTTAAGAGGCTGATTGAGGAAGTAGTGATCCCTAGGAAGGAAGAGTTTAGGTATCTCCTGTACTTCACTGTGTCTCAGAACAAAAACATTGCCAAGTATATCACCCAGTATCTGCTACAACAGTACACCCAAAGCAAAGACAATGATGCAGGAAATGAGATGAATTTCTTGGTTGATGTAGCTTTTGAGAGTCAAGATGAAGATACCAACGCCATGCTTCGGAATTCAGTGTCATCTCTGTCCATTAGGGTTAAAGACACACACACTATAGCTGGTTATGCATTCACTAGGATATATTCAAAGGCGGTAAGTTGGAGTTTATGCATGTTTCTATTTTTTCAATACAGTAGCACTCGTTCAGGAGTGTAGCTGAAAGTCATCTGAAAGATTTTACTAGTCTTGAAATTGACTTATACATAAAAACAAAAAAAAAACCTAAACCATTCAAACATCCATCTTTCAGTTTGTTTCTCATTTACTGAGTAAAATGTCAGTAGTACATACATGTGCATGTATGAAGATATTGGAATCTTGAATTGAACTGAAATATTGTACATCTAATGCATGCATATTATGATAATTATTATACTGGGTGAGTTAAATAAAAACTTAACACCTCGAATCCCCAATTTATTGAAAAATCATGAACACGTAACTATTAAAAATGGCATGAAAGAGTATGTTCTTCCAAATAATTTGATACCATATCAATGGGGTATGTGTTAATGCTTGGATGATCAGTAGGTATTCTTTGCACTGATGTAAATTTTTATTTGTTCCAAAGTAAAGCATGACACTGCAATGAATGAATCCAGATGTCAATGATGTCATAATCCTACAAGGGTTGCATTAAATTCAAATTCAAAACATGTTTTCAATAATTTACATTATAATTGATTAATTGTTTAAACATTTTTTATTATCAGTTCTCAATTTAACTTTATTGACAAGGGATGTGCAAGCATGTTTGCTAACTCATGTAGGATTATGGCATCATAAAAATCTGGATTCATTCATTGCAGTCATGCCTTACTTTGGTGCAAATCAAAATTTACATCTCTGCAACGAATTATCTTCGTGTGAAGACATACCACATAAATGTGCTATCAAATTATTTGTAGGAAGATACTCTTTCCATCCGTATATAATGCTTATGCGTTCATGGATGGCCGTACGCAGGAGGGGAGCAGTTACCCCCTCCCCCCACAAATTTTGAAAACCAGCGACCTTGGAAAAATCCTTGCGAAAGTTCTCGTAATTTTGACAAATACCTACTATTTAGTGGGTATTTTCTTTCGGGGAGATTACGCGTAATTTGCTTTCACGTTGCCAATATTACCTGGTATTTTCTGATCGGGGTATATTTCCCGATCAGAAAATACCTGGAACTGATGAACTTCGAGGTGGTCTGAAACCACCTAAAGAGTATGTTCTTCCAAATAATTTGATACCATGTCTATGGGGTATGTGTTAATACTTGGATGATCAGTAGATATTCTTTGCAGTGATGTAAATTTTTATTTGTGCCAAAGTAAAGCATGACACTGCAATGAATGAATGCAGATGTCAATGATGTAATAATCATTAAAATCAACTTCAAAACTTGTTTTTAATAATTTACATTATCATTGTTCAATTATTTAAAAACTTTTCAGTATCAGTTCTCAAGTTAATTTTTGTCTCACCTGCGAAGCAGAGTGAGACTATAGGCGCCGCTTTTCCGACGGCGACGGCGGCGGCGGCGGCGTCAACATCAAATCTTAACCTGAGGTTAAGTTTTTGAAATGACATCATAACTTAGAAAGTATATGGACCTAGTTAATAAAACTTGGCCATAAGGTTAATCAAGTATTACTGAACATCCTATTAGAGTTTCATGTCACATGACCAAGGTCAAAGGTCATTTAGGGTCAATGAACTTAGACCATGTTGGAGGAATCAACATCGAAATCTTAACCTGAGGTTAAGTTTTTGAAATGTCATCATAACTTAGAAAATATATGGACCTAGTTCATGAAACTTGGACATAAGGTTAATCAAGTATCACTGAACATCCTGCATGAGTTTCACGTCACATGACCAAGGTCAAAGGTCATTTAGGGTCAATGAACTTTGGCCAAATTGGGGATATCTGTTGAATTCCCATCATAACTTTGAAAGTTTATGGATCTGATTCATGAAACTTGGACATAATAGTAATCAAGCATCACTGAACATTTTGTGCAAGTTTCAGGTCACATGATCAAGGTCAAAGGTCATTTAGGGTCAATGAACTTTGGCCGAATTGGGGATATCTGTTGAATTCCCATCATAACTTTGAAAGTTTATGGATCTGATTCATGAAACTTGGACATACATGTAATAGTAATCAAGCATCACTGAACATTTTGTGCAAGTTTCAGGTCTCATGATTAAGGTCAAAGGTCATTTAGGGTCAATGAACTTTGGCCGAATCGGGGGCATCTGTTGAATTACCATCATAACTTTGAAAGTTTATTGGTCTAGTTCATTAAACTTGGACATTAGAGTAATCAAGTATCACTGAACATCCTGTGCATGTTTCAGGTCACATGTCCAAGGTCAAAGGTCAATGAACTTTAGCCGAATTGGGTGTATCTGTTGAATTACCATCATAACTTTGAAAGTTTATGGATCTGATTCATGAAACTTGTACATAAGAGTAATCAAGTATCACTGAACATCCTGTTCGAGTTTCAGGTCACATGATCAAGGTCAAAGGTCATGTAAGGTCAATGAACTTTGGCCATGTTGGGGTTTTTTGTTGAATAACCATCATATCTCTGTAAGTTTATTGGTCTAGTTCATAAAAAGAGGACATAAGAGTGACCATATATCACTGAACATCTTGTGCGAGTTAGAGTAGTTTTCAAAGTCAGCACTGCTGCTATATTGAACCGCGTGATGCAGGTGAGACGGCCAGAGGCATTCCACTTGTATTGACAAGGGATGTACAAATATGTTTACTAACTCATGTAGGATTATGGCATCATAAAAATCTGGATTCATTCATTGCAGTCATGCCTTACTTTGGTGCAAATTAGAATTTACATCACTGCAAAGAATTATCCAAGTGTGAAGACATACATGTACCACATAAATATAGTATCAAATTATTTGTAGGAAGATACTCTTTCCAGCCGTATAATGATTATTCCTCCATCCACGGCCATACGCAGGAGGGTGGCAGATACCCCCCCCCCCACAAATTTTGAAAACTTAAATTTTTTACTGAAATGTTCACAAAATTCACCAAAAGTACGCACAAAATCCTTCAATTTCACTTGGCAACATGTAAAACTCCCCTATGTAAGCTCGGTCGTTTTACTCCCTAGCTAGCATTCGGCCATGCATTCATGACATATTTTTACCTTAAATTGGAGGTGTCAAGTATTTTTCTATTCACATGGTTTATTTGTTGAAATAATCTTTACCTGTTTCGAAACAAGCTTTTCAATACTTAGGCATTACAAGCATTATGTAAGGGTTGTCCTTTTCAGCCCATTCCAAGTTTGCATTCATGCAGCACTGCTACCACTTCTTATATTCTGCACTGCCTAGCATATCAACCCCTTTGATCATTCTCCAAGATGTAAACAAGCTCATCAAATCATAACAATGCGCATGTTCAGAAGGGCAAAAACAGTGTTTGACAGTAACAATTATTTTCAAGTTTGATAAAGGAATATGCACAATGATAGAGACAAGTTATGTACATTATGTTTAATTGATGCTCAATTTTAATTATATTGCATTCTTGATGTCAAATTGTTCCTTTTTATTAACTTAATGGGCTAAAGTTAATTCACCGGACCTTTTTGAATGAAAAAATAAAAATAATTCTACAAGTAATGTTTGCTTTTGCAAAGTATGATACACTCGTGGTTTGCCCTTCTATCAAGTTGATGCACTGATCATGAAAATAAAAACAAAAAAACTTCATTTTTGATGGTTTTTACCCTTCTAATCATGACCAGGTTAAATAATGAGTCCTGATCGATCACGTTAATTTCCCTGCTCAGATCCTGGATGGTTAAACGAGGTTTATCATGCTAATGCAGAAATACATCAGTCTTGAAAACCTGGAATGGGCTGAAATGCACCACTTTTACATGTATGTAACAGGGTGTGTATTCAAAACCACAGAAGGGAGACCAGTGAAATTTTCCTAAAAGTTACATTATCAAATAAACTTTCTACTCCTCTACAATTGATTGAAAATACTACCACATTTTAAAATTTAATTCAGCCTTTTGTCAGAGAGACATTTTTGGGAGATGCGCTCTATATTTATATTTTTCATATTTTTGTCTCACCTTCATAGCAGAGGGAGACTATAACCATAAACATTGTACATGTACATGTAGGCACCGCTATTCCGGCGGCGGCGGCGGCGTCGACATTGAAATCTTAACCAAGGTTAAGTATTTGAAATATCATCATAAATAAGAAAGTATGTGAACCTAGTTCATGACACTCAGACATAAGGGTAATAGTATAAACCTGAAGAACCTGTCTGAGTTTCAGGTCATATCACATGATTTAGGTCAAAGGTCACATAGGGTCAACATAATTGGGGTTTGGGGTTATTCGAGGAATTGTCATCGTAACTTTGAAATTTTATGGATCTAGTTCATGAAACTTGGTCATAAGAGCAATCAAGTATCCTTGAACATCCTGTGCTAATTTCAGGTCACATAACCAAGGTCAAAGGTCATTTAGGGTCAACAAACTTTGGTAATGTTGGGGGTATTTGTGGAATTGTCATAACTTAAAAAGTCTATATGGATTTAGTTCATGAAACTTGGACCTAAGAGCAACAGTGTATCCCTGAATACCCTGTGTGTTTCAGGAACATGGCCAAGATGAAAGGTCATTTAAAGGTGAATGACTGCTGGCCTTGTTGGGAGTATAATTGCATGGCATTGTAACTTCGAATGTTTTTGGATCTCGCTCATGAAACATCCGGTAATCAAGTATGAATGATTGTTTCGCACATGTCTTCGGTCACATGACAATGGTCAAAGGTCATTTTGAGTCAATGGACATAATATTTTATCATATTTTCACTGCTGCTATATCGATTTTGCGTAATGCAGGCAAGACTGCCAGAGGCATTCCACGTGTTTAAAAATTAACATTGAAAATGAAAGATAATTTTTCATTTCGAATGAAAACAATAATTCTGACACTAATGGCAGTCAATTTATTAAAACAAGAGAGAGACATGAGAGCATTGTCTGCTGAGTTTACCATCTCTAATAGGCCTACTATCAACTTGATTCTAATAATGTTTTAATTTGTCATTAATATGTAACAGATCATGCTTATATTTGAGTGCAGGTCTTTGAAATTAATTTTTCAATTGAGGTAAATACAGGATAGACATATTGAAAAAGGCTTCTTTAACTACACCGGGGGGGGGGGGGGGGGGGTGGGGCCACTTCCATTCACGAGTGGAAACCAAGCGCGACCATGGGTTCTCAAAATGCACCCTAAACACGTAATTTCCATATTCTGAAAACGTTCCCCTTAACAAGTATTGCCGTGTGAAAACCTACCTTAACAAGTATTGGAAACAAAATGATAATTTTGGCAAATATTCCCTGAAATGAACCCCTAAACAAGTGCAGGAATGTTTTATTGATACGAGTCCTTCGGTCATCGGCTGTACCTTATTTGGTTTAATACGACCCCACCTTCTACACCTCACGCAAATCGGACTCTAAACACGAAGTGTTGGGGCAAAAAGGACATCCTTTATAAAACATTTTAATTTTCTTTTATCATCCCTGCAAATTCGAGCCTAAAGACGTAATTTTCCTAGCGAAATAGATACCCTTTTTCATTATTTTTGTGTTTTTGACACCCTTATCACGTTACGTACGTATCATGAAAAAGACATCCTTATGTGTTTTTTTTTGGTCACGCACGGTATCCACTCGTCAATGTAAGTGCCCCCCCCCTGGGAACTACACACAAAAATTGTAGATACCATATACTATTTACATTACTCTTCCAGAATACACAATTTTAAATTATTCAATGGGGCAATCTAAATATCAAATAATGCATTCAAATTAATGTAATTGTGATGTATTGCTCTACTTTCAGATCACAATGTGTATTGGTGAATATTATAATACAACTTCCTATGGACCAGGTATATCAACTGAGGTTGCATTGATGTTATGCTCAGCACCATCACTAGGGGATGTTGAACTGAATGCAAGCTTTGACCCTACCTTCTATGAAACTCTTGCCAGAGAAGGAAGGACAGCCAAAGTAAGTAGAAATTCATCTTAAAGAATAAGATGGTCATGTTGATGCTAGAATTTATAAGGAGGAAGAAGATGATGAGTGATGATAGTAATAATGAGAATGACAGTGCTAAAACAATACTGATAGTAATTTATAATTCTAGATTATGTATCACTGTAATTGTAATCCTGATATAATGCTGTTGACTTTACATGATTGCAATTTAAGTTGCCTACATTATAGTGATTTATAATGCCATTCTTGTATAGTGACATTCCTAGATACATGTAAGACAAATTAATGATTAAAGAACCAATTTGGAAAAAAACATGATTTTTTTAATACATTTTATTGATAAAAGTGGAAACAATTACAAGAAGACGAGGTTATCTGTTTTAGACTAACAGTATACATGGCAACATAAAATGAATATACATGTACATGAACAAACATAAATCAAGTGATAATATGCACATGGATTATAACAAATCATTTCAATTCATAACAAATTTCATAGTGAAGTAATGAGAAGGGTGAGGAGGAGATGCTATTTGGTTTAACTTATTTTGTTCTGATTCTTTTTTTACATGAATTCATAACTGTACAAACATATTGATATGTCAAATATGTATATAAATTATGCAAATACAAAAAAAGCAAGAATGGTTGGAATTGAGTATTCATATCTTAAAGAAGAAATTTGGGGGCAAATGGGAGCTTGAAAAGAGATCACGATGGGGAGAATGAGGAAGCAATGACTGATGGGAAGAAAGGATATCGAACATAGTAAGATAGAAAAAAGGTTGAGGGGAATAAAGAGAAAGAGGAGAGAGAGAGAGAGAAAAAGGGAGAGAGGGAAGAGGGCAAAGAGAAGGGAAAAGAAATCAGTCCTTATGCGGTAATAATCTTAACAGCGTAATAATGCCAGGAATATTATCAATCTATTATTTCTAAAGAAAGCTAAAACAAAGCAAATGTAGCATATAATGTCATTGATGGTTTGTGATGGAGCTTTGCTCAGACCAGACATATCAAATGAGGTACAGTGTAGTAGTACTAATTAGCACCAATCTCTATAATGTTTTTTAAAAAAAAATGGGGCCAATCTTTCAACCTAGCTGCTTTTATGAGGCTCTTGGTATTAAAAAGAGATATAAAGAAACGTTTTAATAGATTACAATGGATAGTTGATGGACAAAGACATTGTACATGTATATTTAAGCGCAGTGGTGTAGCGGTTCTGACCTTCGCCTTGTAATCAGAGGGTCGTGTGTTCGAATACCACCATGGTATAGCGTCCTTTGGCAAGGCGTCAATCCACAATTTGCCACTCTTCACCCAGGCATTAAATGGGTACCCGGTAGGATGCGAAAGCCTATAAATATTATACCTAGCAATTGAGTCTTGGAACTCTTGATGGAATGCTCCCCAGGGAGTGGAGAAGTGCATACATTGTATGCGGGCCTGCAAGGATCCTTTGATCTGGGTAATATTTCTGTAAAGCGCTTAGTGACATTGTTCCGTTGTGTTAAGCGCTGTATAAATACAAAATATTATTATTAAACATGTATTATAACATTCCCTCTAGATTGTTTTAAATAACAAACAAAAGGTGCATTAATATCCTGGATATTTTTTTGTTTTACATGTACTGCACAGGTTTAGTGTCCAGCTCCAGCTAATTCTGTTATGAAGTTCTGGTTATAATCGCTACACAGGTTTACATAATTACGGTAGGCCTATATATTAAGTAACTGACCTATGCCGATTCATGATTCTTTTCATACATCTTTGATAAATACTGATGTATGTACAAGGAAGAAATCAACACTTTATTCAACATTCAAAATCAAACAAAGGAACACAGGTTAATATACAATAAAAAAGGAAATAAGCCCAGGTCATGAACTAATAAATTACATGCAGGGCAACATATGTAAATTACAAAGAAAACGAATCACAATATAGACAACAATAAAAAAAGAATCATACCAAATATAAAAGATCAAGTTTTGAGCAGAAAAATATATATATCTCATAAGTTGTGTATAATGCTAGATAATAACCTTTTTATTTAATTGTAGTTTTGAGTTCAACATAGAGTGGCAAGACACTGCATTAGGAGTATAAGGTGAGGCAGAGATAAGAAAATAATCTATAAAGGAAACCAGAACAGAAGAAGAAAAGCGAACCTGTCGGAAAGAGTAAAATGAGAGGAACAATCCAGAGCAAGCCTCATCAGAATTGGCGACGAGATAAGCAAGGCGCGGAAGCCAAAAGAGTCCCGCCACATCCCCATGGGGACCCCCAAACCGGCCAACACGCTCTGAAACCACAGACCCCGCCGACAACCCTCACCCCCTCCGCACACAAATCCTCGAATCCTCCCCACTATCCTTCAAATTGGGAAGAAGAAAAGGAAAAATCCGAAAATTTGTGCACAAAAACAAATGGAGAGCAGCCCACAGAGTCAGCCATTACGAAGCCAATCCGAGGATCCCCAGGGAGCACAACGGGACCCTTCAAACCTCCACACCTCGCTCATCCCACAACCGACCCTGACAAGACAAGCACCAGACCGCCCCTCCCACTCCACCCCCTCCGACAGGACCCTCTCCCTCCCCGTGTTTTGGGTTCCTTTAAGTGAGCGGTAGCCGACACTCCCATTGAGGCTCTTCCTTGGCTTTGTATATCACAAAGGAAGAGACGATAGCGAGTTTGGATAACTCTCTGCTGAAGATTTTGGAAGAGATTGGCCTTTTGCAAAATGACAACAGTTCTTTTAACCTTGCAAATTTGTCATTCGAAACGAAGCCACGCGAACCAATTTCAACTGGAAGAAAAACAACTTTGACATTTTTTCCCTCGATGTCCACGACCATTGGTGCGTATTTGTTACTTTTGTAGTTGTGTGCTTTGTCGATATTCGTTTCAAACGGAACAGACAATTCGAAAATTAGCATTTGGTTTCGTTGCTTAGATACAATACAGAGATCGGGAATTAGGTCGGTTTGTGTGAACTCAACGGGAATAGCTGATCTACCACGTGAACCAACGGGAGTGTCAGAGCCAAGATCACAATAAATTGCAATATCGTCATTACCAAATCCTCTCTCTATCCCGCTTGACACAATTGAGCGAATATAATTAAGCAAATTGTTGTGACGCCAGGTGTATCTACCTTGGTCTAGTGAAACCTGACAATGGTTTAAAACATGGTGAAGAGTTTCACGATTGTTACATTTCGAACATTTCTCATTTGATCTTTTCCCCCATCTACTCAGGTTGACATTTATATTGAGAGTGTCACAAGAGGCATTGAATAATAATTTTGCAACCCGTTCTGGTAGATTGTAAGCAAAACTCTTCCAGTTTGTTTCATTTCCCTCCAAAACAATGAGTTCGAGTAGTTTTCCCTGAACTGCTAGGTTTCTAACGTGGGAATGCCAAAACTCTGAGACACGTTTTTTGCATTCGTTTTTGGCCTGCTTCTTCTGTTTAGCAGGTTTAGCATTTGCGTCGCAAACGTCAGTCCAATCTGTTTCGTTTGTGCATGTAATTGATTTTCTTCAAGTCCAACTTTGCTCGCGCTGGAGATTAGAGTCGAGACAAGCGTTTACTTTCACATCTCCAAGTGATCACATGGGTAAGGGTATGGCATTCGACATATAAGTCAGAAATACAGGGAATATCAAGTCCTTCTGGCATGTGTAGAAAAGCTAAGGTTGCGGGATGGGCAAGACCAGACCATTTCTTAATATATCTATTACACAGAGCATCCAGATCCTTTAAACTTGTGTTACAAAGATCATTGACAGTTAAATGGTATTTCATAGAGGGCAGGAAATATTGAGCATACGTCTTTAGTTTATACTCTGACCTTACTAGTAACGCATCTATGTTACGTAATCCTTTCATAAGGAGGTCTTTCAAGTAATCGCTCACTGATTTGGAAGTGTTAAATTGCAAAGAAATCAGTGATCCAATAAATTTAAATCGATCATCTGAATCATTGATCGTGCTCACATTCTGGCCACTGACCTGAAATGATGTGTCTGTGTCATTCTTTCCACTGGATATTGAAAGATAGCGAGATTTCGCAGGTTTGAATTTCAAACCAAGTTTGGTTGCGTGAGTCGAGAGGGTATTTGTTATCGCTGATGGGATCTTTTGTTAGATGTAACTAGGCAACAGTCGTCGGCAAAAAAGGTTGTGATATACTTATTACCATTCAGATCATAGCCAAACTGTTCGCACGAATTCAAATACTCTACAAGAGGGTTGATACACATTTTAAAAATCAGTGGAGAAAGGGGATCCCCCTGGAAGATACCTCGTCTAAATGTAAAGGAATCTGTATCCCAATCTTTCGTCGACACATATCCTGAAATAGATGAGTAGAGGTTTCTAATGTATAACTGAAATTCTTCAGAGGCACAGAGCCAAATGCGTCTTGGAGGTCAAACCATGTCAAATGGGCTGTCTTTTTAGAGGATTTAGCATGGGTCATGATTTCATGTACTACCGTATTATGTTCGATACAACCAGAAATGCCTGTCATGAAACCCTTTTGGAGTTTTCTGTCGATCAGATCATTTTGATTAAGGTGTCTTTCAAGGCGATTCGTAAGAATTTGGTGAAACACTTTGCCAAATACATTTGAAAGAGCAATCATACGAAAGTTATTAGGGTCATTGGTATCATTTTTCTTATGAATAAGAATTACCTTAGCATGGGTCCATGATGAAGGTGGGGTAGGATTAATAAGGAGTTTGTTATACAAGGTTGCTAAAAAGTGGTGGATACAGGGTAATTGTTTCAAGATGCCGTAGGTAATACCATCCGGGCCTGGTGAGGATTTTGAGCTCCTACTCTGTAGTGTAACTTTGACATCCTTTGGCCTGATGGGTCTACGGTCGAAAGGAAATTCAATGTCACTAGCTATTCTTTTCACCCAATCTAAATCGCGTTCATCATTGGAGGGTGGCTCTGTGTCATATTTTGATGAAAAGTGCTCATTTGCAGTGTCAAGGGAGAAGGGGTCTGGGTTCCTGAGTAAGAGTGCCATCGACTGCGTGCTTGCTAAAGCTCCAAAAATTCTTTCTGAAGCGTGATTCCTCATGTTTAGTAGATCGTTCTCTCATCTTTGAAGAGTGACTCTTGCGTAGGTAGTTGTAAGTGTGAAGCGCATCGTAGAACTGTGATCGGTCATTGGGGGTTGAATTTTGAGAGTTTTTTCATTTCTCCATTTGATCGAGAGATTCACTTGGCCGTCTTCGAAACCCTTGTAGGTTGGTCGATTCTTTCACAGAATTGAAGAGTGGATTAGTTCTCAAGAAGTCTGGCATGATGACACCTAGACAGTCACCTGCTTCGTTGGGAAGTATTGCACCACTTGGAAGATCATGGTGAAGGGAGTGTATCGTAGCTTGTAGGTCCTCGTTCACCTGATTCCATTGTTCATATGTTAATTGCGGACATTCGAATCTCGTAGATAACGTGGATCGGGCCATAATGCACAGCGTGTACAGCAAGGACCAAAAAATGGCGCCTCTGTCCGAAGTAATACTTGGCGACAGTTTCATTCCAATAGTGTGGTTAAAGACCAACAAATGAGGTTAAAAATTGTGCAGAAGTAGGCTCAAAACTTGATTAAATAATATGGTGCAAGTAAAAGATGGCGTTTGAAGGCGGAAAATAATGAAAATAATGCACAATTGGCAGAGGCATTTTACTAACCTTCCTTTTCCGTCTGCGAGCGCCCTCTATCAATCAAAATGTGTTTAAAGGGGAAGTTCACCCTGACAAAAAATGATTGAAATAAGAGAAAATATTTAAAAAATATTGAAGGTTCAAGAAAATCCATCATAACGAATAAATGAAGTTATTATTAAATATTTGATTGATGTTATATGCGAGCAAATTCTTTTCATATCGTTTGGTCAAAATAAATCATCACAAACCATTAAGATACTTGAAATTTATGCATTTTATATTATGTATTATTTTGGACAGCTGCCCTTTTTATCAAAAAATGTAATCGTGGATAAATACATTTAAGAACAAAGTTTTGTACTACATGTATGTAGACAATATTATCTGAGAGTGCTTATAAATAAAGGAGACTAAATGAGAGATTTTTAAAAATCTGGTTAATGCACAGGTATGCTGTCATTTAAAATGTGTTATACTTTCAAGTGTTTTGACGCAAAAACATCTAATTCTAATTGATGCAAAAACATGGAATCGTTTTTAACTTTATAAAATCCATATCTTCCTAGACATCTTTTAATTAATAATACTTTATAATCATGGAAGTTAAAAAGGGAAATATTAGCTTTGAAATGTAGGAGAGAAAATAGATCATTGAATTTGTGCATGTGGTATTTGTATGAGAATGATATTGAATGACAATGTCCATGATACATGTGTGTATTACAGTATAGGGAATATACAATATACATAGAGTGAAGGTAATGAAAAATGACCAGGTGGGTTGGATTGAGATGGTTTGCAGGGTGAAGGCTTCTGAAAATGGAATACATCAATGTAGACATGCAGTAGCAGCACATGTTGAAAGAATGTTTGAAATTATTAAGTTCTTTGCATTGAAAAGTAATTATAGGTCACATCAATTACAGGCTTTAGTAAACTTGTAAATCATCCAAATTTGTTTTGAGAATAATAATAATTGGCATATAGCACTTATCAATCTACGACTTCTCAAAGCGCTTTACAATTATTATTACCCATTCACTTAATCTTTAAGCAGCCTGTTTTTATAGGTGCACACCTGCTAAACAAACCACAATGACGGTTGTTTCCTACCTGTACTCGATCAACTAGTATACCTGGGTAAGAGTAACAAAGTGTTGATTTATGCCTTGTCAAAGGACGCTAGGCCATGGTGGGATTCGAAAACATGACCCTCTGATTACAAGGCGAGAGTCAGAACCGCTACACCACTGCGCTTCCACAAGAATAAGACAGTTTATATTATATAATGCCAACAGTACATAACCAAGATAAATGATTTTGAAAAATTTAATTCTTTCAATATTCAGAGGTTTTTGTCTCACCTGCGAAGCAGAGTGAGACTATAGGCACCGCTTTTCCGACGGCGACGGCGGCGTCAACATCAAATCTTAACCTGAGGTTAAGTTTTTGAAATGACATCATAACTTAGAAAGTATATGGACCTAGTTCATGAAACTTGGCCATAAGGTTAATCAAGTATTACTGAACATCCTATTAAAGTTTCATGTCACATAACCAAGGTCAAAGGTCATTTAGGGTCAATGAACTTAGACCATGTTGGAGGAATCAACTTCGAAATCTTAACCTGAGGTTAAGTTTTTGAAATGACATCATAACTTAGAAAGTATATGGACCTAGTTCATGAAACTTGGCCATAAGGTTAATCAAGTATTACTGAACATCCTATTAAAGTTTCATGTCACATGACCAAGGTCAAAGGTCATTTAGGGTCAATGAACTTAGACCATGTTGGAGGAATCAACTTCAAAATCTTAACCTGAGGTTAAGTTTTTGAAATGTCATCATAACTTAGAAAATATATGGACCTAGTTCATGAAACTTACACATAAGGTTAATCAAGTATCACTGAACATCCTGCATGAGTTTCACGTCACATGACCAAGGTCAAAGGTCATTTAGGGTCAATGAACTTTGGCCGAATTGGGGATATCCGTTGAATTCCCATCATAACTTTAAAAGTTTATGGATCTGATTCATGAAACTTGGACATAATAGTAATCAAGCATCACTGAATATTTTGTGCAAGTTTCAGGTGTCATGATTAAGGTCAAAGGTCATTTAGGGTCAATGAACTTTGGCCGAATCGGGGTATCTGTTGAATTACCATCATAACTTTGAAAGTTTATTAGTCTAGTTCACTAAACTTGGACATATGAGTAATCAAATATCACTGAACATCCTGTGCGCGTTTCAGGTCACATGACCAAGGTCAAAGGTCAATGAACTTTGGCCGAATTGGGTGTATCTGTTGAATTACCATCAAAACTTTGAAAGTTTATGGATCTGATTCATGAAACTTGTACATAAGAGTAATCAAGTATCACTGAACATCCTGTGCGAGTTTCAGGTCACATGATCAAGGTCAAAGGTCATGTAAGGTCAATGAACTTTGGCCATGTTGAGGTTTTTTGTTGAATAACCATCATATCTCTAACTTTATTGGTCTCGTTCATAAAAAGTGGACATAAGAGTAACCATGTATCACTGAACATCTTGTGCGAGTTAGAGTAGTATTCAAAGTCAGCACTGCTGCTATATTAAACTGCGTGATGCAGGTGAGACGGCCAGAGGCATTCCACTTGTTAGTATTAACATAATACATGCACTTAAACAGAAAAGCTATATAATGAAAATAAAGTGTTAGGATATGGTTGATGTAGAAACATGGAATCTTTTTAAGTTTATCCATATGTGATTCTTCCTAGTCATCTCTAATATGATAATACACATGGAAGATATAAAGAGAAATATCAGCTTCAAAAAGGTGGGAGAGAAAGTAGATCATTGAATATCAGAGGTACATGTGATATGTGTATGAGAGTGATATTGACCATGATACATACAATGTATACAGTACAGTGAGAGCTACATTGAGTGTATACATGGAACATAATAATAGGATGAAATGAACAATGACCAGGTGGTTTAGATTGAGATGGTATGCAGGGTAAAAGGTTACTGAAAATAGAATACAAATATGGAGTACTTAACAAATATATCATAGAGTATCTGGGATTATTATGGTCTTCACATATATCTTTTGAATTAATCATTTTCATGGTATCTCAGAAATTGTTGAAAGTGATGTTATAATGTTGAATAATGGTACAGAGATTACCTGTAATAATTCATTCTTTCACGATTCATAGATATTAAAAATGTGTAGTCCTTTAACAAAATACACCTCAACAGAAAAGATGTGAAGCCTAAACATGTATTGATACTAAAATGTTATGTTGTGAAATACATATGAATACATTAGCCTTATCAACACATTTTTGAACCATTTTTACCACATGATCATACCATCTGATATGTACATGTATGTTTAATGATCAATGTTTGTACACATGTAGGTCCATACTCTTGAGATTGGGAATAATGAGCCTCTATCATCAGCCTCTTCACATCACCTAGCAGGAGCTTTATGCTCCCTACCTAACCTGACTAACCTGATACTGAGAGGAGTTTGTGACCAGGAGGAGTTCTGTTCTCATCTGAATGAGAAGGCTTCAACCTTGAAGGTATGTCTGCCTCTAATTTATTCTCACATCATGTTTGAAAACTTGGAATAGTGAAAACATGTCTATCTAATTTTATTGTGTTAAATACATTAAAGAACATATTTGTATACTATTTAGGAGTGATTATTAATAAAGGATACTAGATGAGTAAATGTTTTAGAAATTGGCTCTAATGCACAGGTATGCTGTAATTGAGAAATTGATATATCTTCAAGTGTTTGGTAATGGTTGATGTTGAAATATGGAAACATTTTAAACTTTATCCATATGTGATTCTTCCTAGTCATCTCTTATGATAATACACATGGAAGATATAAAGAGAAATATCAGCTTTAACAAGTTAAGAGAGAAAGTAGATCATTGAATATCAGAGGTGCATGTGGTATGTGTATGAGAGTGATATTGACCATGATACATACAATGTATACAGTACAGTGAGAGCTACATTGAGTGTATACATGGAACATAATAATAGGATGAAATGAACAATGACCAGGTGGTTTAGATTGAGATGGTATGCAGGGTAAAATGTTACTGAAAATAGAATACAAATATGAAGTAACAAACATATCACAGAGTATCTGAGATTATTGTCTTCATATGTATGATCTTTTAAATCAATCTGTTTCATGATATCTCAGAAATTGTTGAAAGTGATGTTATAATGTAGAATAAGTGTACATAGTTTACCTGTAATATTTAATTCTTTCAAAATTCATCTATATTAAAATGTGTTGTCCTTTAACAAAATACACCTCAACAGAAAAGCTGTGAAGCTTAAACAGGTATGGATGCTAAAATATTATGTTGTGAAATACATCTATGCATACATTAGCCTTATCAACACATTTTTGAACCAGTTTAACTTGAAGCATTACAGCATGATCATACCATCTGATATGTACATGTATGTTTAATGATCAATGTTTGTACACATGTAGGTCCATACTCTTCAGATTGACAATGATGTGATTTTCAAGAAGTTTCTATCATCAGCCTCTTCACATCACCTTGTAGAAGTTTTATGCTCCCTACCTAACCTGACTAACCTGACACTGAGTGGAGTTTGTGACCAGGAGGAGTTCTGTTCTCATCTGAATAAGAAGGCTTCAACCTTGAAGGTATGCTTGCTTCTACTTTATACTCATAACATGTTTGAAAACATGTCTATCTAATGTTATTGTGTTAAATACATTAAAGAACATATTTTTTAATACTATTTAGGGGTGTACATTAATAAAGGAGGCTAGATGAGTAAATGGTTTGGAAAATCGGCTCGAATGCACAGGTATGCTGTAAATGAAACAATTTGCATGTCCTCAAGTGTATTAGGTTATGATTTATGCAGAAGTAAGAAATTGTTTACATCTTTGTCCGTCTGAGTTTAACAAGACATCTCCTGATGAAATTGGTATACATGGAAGATATAAAGAGAAATATCAGCTTCAAAAAGGTGGGAGAGAAAGTAGATCATTGAATATCAGAGGTGCATGTGGTATGTGTATGAGAGTGATATTGACCATGATACATACAATGTATACAGTACAGTGAGAGCTACATTGAGTGTATACATGGAACATAATAATAGGATGAAATGAACAATGACCAGGTGGTTTAGATTGAGATGGTATGCAGGGTAAAAGGTTACTGAAAATAGAATACAAATATGAAGTAACAAACATATAGAGTATCTGAGATTATTATGGTCTTCACATGTATCATCTTTTAAATGAATCATTTTCATGATATCTCAGAAATTGTTGAAAGTGATGTTATAATGTAGAATAAGGGTACAGAGATAACCTGTAATAATTCCTTCTTTCACGTTTCATAGGTATTATAATGTATAGTCTTAAACAAAATACACCTCAACAGAAAACTGAAGCCTAAACAATTATGGCTGCCAAAATGTTATGTTGTGATGCAAACATTAGCCTTAACACATTATTAAACCAGTTTAACTTGAAGCATTACAGCATGATCATACCATCTGATATATACATGTATGTTTAATGATCAATGTTTGTACACATGTAGGTCCATACTCTTGGGATTGTGAATTATAGGCCTCTATCATCAGCCTCTTCACGTCACCTAGCAGAAGCTTTATGCTCCCTACCTAACCTGACTAACCTGAAACTGAGAGGAATTTGTGACCAGGAGGAGTTCTATTCTCATCTGAATGAGAAGGCTTCAACCTTGAAGGTATGTCTGCCTCTACTTTATTCTCACACCATGTTTGAAAACATGGAATAATGACAGTGTTTATTCGATTTCATAGTGTTAGATATGTTAGAGAACATAACTTTTTATAATATTTAGATGTATTGCTTGGGAGTGTTTATTAATAAAGGAGACTAGATGAGTAAATGTTTAAGAAATTTGGCTCTACATGTAATTGAGAAATTGTCAATTCATTATCTTCAGGTGTTTGGTTTATGATGTCGAAACATGGAATCGTTTTTAACTTTATCCATAAGTGATTCTTCCTAGTCATCTCTTATGATAATACACATGGAAGATATAAAGAGAAATATCAGCTTCAAAAAGGTGAGAGAGAAATTAGATCATTGAATATCAGAGGTGCATGTGGTATGTGTATGAGAGTGATATTGACCATGATACATACAATGTATACAGTACAGTGAGAGCTACATTGAGTGTATACATGGAACATAATAATAGGATGAAATGAACAATGACCAGGTGGTTTAGATTGAGATGGTATGCAGGGTAAAAGGTTACTGAAAATACAATACAAATATGAAGTAACTAACATATCATAGAGTATCTGAGATTATTATGGTCTCCACATATATCATCTTTTAAATGAATAATTTTCATGATATCTCAGAAATTGTTGAAAGTGATGTTATAATGTAGAATAAGGGTACAGAGATTACCTTTAAAAATTCCTTCTTTCACGTTTCATAGGTATTATAATGTATAGTCTTAAACAAAATACACCTCAACAGAAAACTGAAGCCTAAACAATTATGGCTGCCAAAATGTTATGTTGTGATGCAAACATTAGCCTTAACACATTATTAAACCAGTTTAACTTGAAGCATTACAGCATGATCATACCATCTGATATGTACATGTATGTTTAATGATCAATGTTTGTACACATGTAGGTCCATACTCTTGAGATTGTGAATCATAAGCCTCTATCATCAGCCTCTTCACATCACCTAGCAGAAGCTTTATGCTCCCTACCTAACCTGACTAACCTGAAACTGAGAGGAATTTGTGACCAGGAGGAGTTCTATTCTCATCTGAATGAGAAGGCTTCAACCTTGAAGGTATGCTTGCTTCTACTTTATACTCATACTATGTTTGAAAACATGGAATAATGACAGTGTTTATTCGATTTCATAGTGTTAGATATGTTAGAGAACATAACTTTTTGTAATATTTAGATGTATTGTTTGGGAGTGTTTATTAATAAAGGAGACTAGATGAGTAAATGTTTAAGAAATTTGGCTCTACATGTAATTGAGAAATTGTCAATTCATTATCTTCAGGTGTTTGGTTTATGATGTCGAAACATGGAATCGTTTTTAACTTTATCCATAAGTGATTCTTCCTAGTCATCTCTTATGATAATACACATGGAAGATAAGGTGAGAGAGAAATTAGATCATTGAATATCAGAGGTGCATGTGGTATGTGTATGAGAGTGATATTGACCATGATACATACAATGTATACAGTACAGTGAGAGCTACATTGAGTGTATACATGGAACATAATAATAGGATGAAATGAACAATGACCAGGTGGTTTAGATTGAGATGGTATGCAGGGTAAAAGCTGGAATGGAAAATGGATATGAATATGGACATACTGTTTTCTTGCTGATTCACGTATTGTAGAAGATAAATACCTGCCTTTAAACTTGACATCAGTTTCAAATTAATGTTTTTCAATCAACAAATATCTGTTGGCAAGACAATAAATATGTTTTTGTCCTGCTCAACCTATTTTTTGTGAGTTGGTGTCTGATATATCTGTAGAATATACATCTCAATGGCTTTATAGCACTCATAATTTATATTGAAAATGATTAGTTTAATATTGTTTTACCTTTAAATTTTATGTGTGTAATGAAAGATATAAACCCCTCAAAAAAAAAGTTCTGCAACTCAAGTTTGAGTGCTAATAAATTTCTTAGTGTGCCATCATGTTAAAGTGGTGTCATTGGAAAGTATGATTATTCCTCTTTACGATATGTGTCATTTGTAATGCTAGTGTTATCATGAAATACACAGACAAGATAAATATGCAACAATGTAAGAAATGAAATGTTGCAAAATTCGTCGTTTCCAATAGCGAATTTCCAATTGTTTCGAGGATGGACCGAGTGCATTCACTGTCACCTGCATGGTAGAAATTCTATAGAAATGGAGACTCTTGTTAGAAATAAATGCATTTTCCAACATTTCACTTCTGACTTTTCTCAAAGTTCAGGGTGATTGCATATTCCATGATTACATAATCACAGCAAATGGCATGTCATAGTATTAAGAGGAATAATTCAGCTTTCCAATGATACCAGTTTCATCTTTTATACTTCATTAACCAAACAGATATCATCCCCCAAAACTGAGTTGCAAAACTTTTTTGAGGGGTTTATGTTTGTGTGTTGAATGCATGAGACTTGTCAACAATCTCATCCAGTGACCTAGCAGAAGCACTGTGTATTAATCCCAATCTTTACTGACTTTAATAGCATTGAGTTCTTATACTACATTAATGCATTGGTTATGGGTGTTTGTGTGTTTTGCTTGTTTGCTTTATTCATTTTGCTTTATAGGATATAATAATTTATGAATGGTCTTTTAATAACTTTTGTTTGAAATAGAACAGTGGATATTGACAGGCTGCAAATTGCCAAACAATAACTTCTATCCAATGAGAAGGAGGTCTACTTATCTCATTGTATTTTCTCGTACATAGTTCTGGGTGCTACGACCTCAAAGTGACAACGTTTATTGAGAATAAGATGGGCATTGAACTTGCCCGATCTTCACCATTCAATAGTTGTTGTTTGGTATAAAAGAAGGTTTATCAATTCCCTGTGTCTAGTATCCTTCACGATACGTTTTATTGAAAATAAGTTCTTTTTAATTCACTTCTCCTTAGTTCGGAGATAATTTTGATTTTAGTAATCAGCCATGCATGCTTAAACTATATCTGAAATAACATTAAAAAAACAGTTGGTGTTCCCTCATATTCATATTATAGTATTTAGACTTGCTGACGCTTCAAATGTTTTCCATTCTTGCAATTACTGCGATCCTTGCTCTATTTCATGTCTTTTTTGTTTGTTTGTTTTAATGAGTAATTGATATTTTTATATTCAAAGTGTTTTTTTTTTTTAATGTCTTTTATCAATAATACTTAATACATTTATGTCTAATAGTATATCATGTTCTTGTGGCAGGCAAATTTCCGGAATTGGAAGTACTGATTGTTTTTTATGTAAAAATCCAATAACCAATACCCATTTAGACGAAGAAAATCATGACGAATTATCAGTTGAAAATGAATATTATACCTTTGATGAATTTCAGCAATTGATATCAAATCTTAATAGATTACCGCTTTATATTCTTTTACATTTTAATTGCCGTAGCCTGAAAAGAAATTTTGATGCTTTTAGCTCATATCTACATCACATTAATACATATCAATCTATTATCGCAGTTACTGAAACATGGCTCAAAGAAGGTGATGAGGAAGGATATAATTTACCAGGTTTTTCGTTCACTGCAAAATCTCGTACAATGAAGAGAGGGGGAGGTATAGGTATTTATGTGCGCAGTGATATACAGTCTAAAAGAAGACAAGATCTTGATATCTTCAATGACAATATTGAAAGCATGTCTATTGAAATCAATTCGAAACCAACTAATCATATAGTATCTGTTATATATAGACCACCAAACCAATCAAAGGTAAAATTTATGGATGACATAACCATACTTTTAAATAATATTTCAAAGGAAAAGAAACAGTCCACACTATTGGGTGACTTTAATATAAATATTCTTCATTATAACATAAATTCTTCTGTTAATAATTTTGTTGATACTCTGGCTACTTTTTCTTTTTATCCACAGATAGTAAAACCGACAAGAATTACTCCAACATCACAGACCGCCTTAGACAATATAATATGTAATATCCCCGAAAAGGTTGTTAAGTCAGGTATACTCACTGTAGATATCAGTGACCACCTATCTCCTTTTATTATTATACCTGGAAATGATTCTAATAATAGTTCAGATTGTGTACAAGAACATGAAATCCGAGAGTATACTGATGCAAATTTATATCTATTCTGTAACAAACTGCAAGCCATCAATTGGTCATTTTTGGAAAATGAAAAAGATGTTAATAAGCAATTTGAAATGTTTATACACATGTATTCAAAACTACATGATGATAGTTTCCCTATAAAAATAAAAAAGAAACGATTCTGTAAAAGAGACAAACCTTGGCTCACGAAATCATTGAAAAAAATGTGCAAAAAGAAGCATTTACTTTTTAAAAAATATGTCATAAATCCTACCGTAACTAATTACATGAATTATAAAGCACATAGAAATAAGGTGAACAGTGAAATAAGATATGCAAAACGTAAATACTTCGATGAAAAATTTCAGCATTTGAAAAATAATCCTAGAGCCACTTGGAAAGTCATCAATGAAATACTAAACAGAAAGCCAAAAGGTCAGAATATTAAGAACATAAACTGTGACGGAAATTATACCAGTGATGCTCATACAATTGCTGAATCTTTTAATATGTTTTTCACTTCAATTGGCAGTACCATACACAATGAAATTGCGGAAAATACCGATTGTATACATGACCATACGCAATATCTGAAAGGTAACTATGTAAACTCAATGTTTTTTACTGATATTACAGAAAATGATATTCTAAAGATTGTACTAAAATTACAGTTAAAGAAGAGTCACGGATACGACGGCTTCACTACGAAACTTATAAAGTCGACTATCCATTTTATCACTCGCCCCCTGCATGTTATTATAAAAAATTCGCTAGAATCTGGTGTCTTTCCTGATAGTCTTAAAACTGCAAGAGTTACTCCTGTTTACAAAAGTGGTGACACAGATATTTTAAATAACTATCGCCCCATTTCAGTATTGAGTGTATTTAGCAAAATATTTGAAAAAATTGCCTGTGAAAAATTAATGTCGTATTTAAGAAAAGCTAACATTTTATCTCCAAAACAATATGGATTTAGACAAGGCTATGATACAAATTTAGCTTTCATTGAGCTTGTTGACAAATTAGTGAAATCTTTTGAACAGAAGAAGATAACTGTTGGGATATTCCTTGATCTGTCGAAGGCTTTCGATTGCATGGACCATCGTATTCTATTTGACAAATTATATTTTTATGGCATTAGAGGATTAGTTCTCAACTGGTTTAAAAGTTATCTATCAAACCGAAAACAATATGTTGCAATTGGACATATTAAATCTTCACCGAAAATTATTACAACCGGGATCCCTCAGGGTTCAATTCTAGGGCCAGTGTTATTCCTGATATACATAAATGACCTTCAAAATATTAGTACTAATACATCAGTGATACAATTTGCTGATGACACTAGTTTCTTCCTGTCAGGCAAAAATATTGAATTGATAAAAAATAACTTACAAAATGAGTTGAAAATCTATGAGCAATGTTTTTTATGTAACAAATTACAAATCAATGCTAAAAAAACTTCATATGTTATATTCCACACGAAAGGCAAATCCATCAACTGTGATATGCAATTAAGGATAAACAACATCGAAATAAAACGAGAAAATACTGTGAAATTTCTGGGCATATTGATAGATTCCCAATTAACTTGGAAAGATCATGTCGGCTATATCTCAGGGAAAATATCAAGATTTACTGGAGCATTATACAGAGTAAGGGACCTCCTTCCACTGAGGATCCTTGTAAATTTATATTATTCGATGATTTTCTCACATCTTACTTATAATGGTATAACTGTATGGGGACAATGTAATAAATACCTTTTCCAAAGATTATTTCAACTTCAAAAACGGTCTATCCGTATTATAACAAACTCAAATTATTATGCTCACTCCGAACCATTGTTCAAAAAACTACAAATTATCCCTTTGAATAACCTTTATAAGTTTCACGTAGCAATCTTTATGTATTCTATTATACATAATCTACTTCCTCTCTCAATGAATGAATATTTCCTCTATAACTATAACATAAATAAATATAACTGCAGAAACTCTACAGACCTACATATTCCACTTCTTAAATATGATGTTTCAAGAGGAAGTATATGCTATCAAGGGCCTCAGATTTGGAACAGCCTTCCAAATGATTTAAAAGAGAGTCAATCATTAAACATATTTAAGAGAAAATACAAGCATACTCTCTTACATACTATACTGTAGCTTACCCTGCTTCTGTATCATACAGCATGTTGGTGCAATTTAAAAAAAAAAAAAATTTTCCTTTCTTCTTTTAAGAGTCATATTAATCATAAAATACAGAATATTTAAGTGAAATTCTAAATGCTATATTACTTGGTTATATATATTTATACATCTGTATCAGTATTTTTATGTGTATATACGCAGTAATGACCTATTACAATACAATATCAAATAACTAACACTTGTGTGTCCCCTCCTTTGCCTGCCACCTCCCCCCCCCCCCCCCCCCCCCGCTAATTAGGATTTTAATTCCCTTGTTTTTCCCCCTTTCTTGCGTTATGTTTGTTTGTAAACTGTGTAGCCTTTTCCTGTTGTACGGTAATTAGGGGGATAGACCTCGATAGGCCAATGGCTTTCTGTCCTTCCCCCACATCCGCCGTACAGTGGAAATCATTTTTATTTACTGTGCTTTACTATCTGTTTATACTTGTCAATATTTTTTCTGCAGTATAAGAATTTTGTTTGTATTTATATATTTATGTATTTTTGTGTATTTTAAAGAGGTGTAAATAAATGAATCTGAATCTGAATCTGAATCTGATAGTTTACTACCCTGGTATTTAAATATCAATTTCAAATTTATTAATTCTGTTTGGTAACTACTAGGAGCAAAATTTGTAGGTCTAGCAAAGAAATGGAAATTTACCCCAATATCAAATGTTGCAATGAACAGTCTGCAAAATTACATGTAGTGCTTGTCTCTGATGGTTATATTAATGTTAACCATGATTGAATATTGTATTCTAGATTAATTTAGTGCCCTAAATGAATCACAGTCCTACTTCCTGGATGTTATACACCATCGACTTCAATTAATAATGCTGAATAGAAATTAGAATAAAATCCAATATTTTTTAGAGAAAGGAACTATTTGTAGAATTGTCAAAATTGTGAACTTTGTAAAAGAAAAATATTCATGATTTTTCTACAAAGACAATCACTATACATGCACATGATCTTTATTAATACATGGAGCTATTCATGTTGAACTAACTTTGAAATCCATTATGCTGTACCAACCAGTAAACTCCAGTAACTAATTTACATTCCATTTGTCTAGATGTTTACAATTATTGTGTACTTGACCTTCTAGTCTACCAAAGTCAGAAATAGTCAAATGAAGGGGAGCATGTACATGAATGTAATTAACATGATAACAAATTATGTGAATGGCTTGTACACATTTTAGGGAATCTCCCTGACACTTACATAGTGAATAAAAAAATTGGGATGAAAAATAAAACTTAAGAAAGTGAGACTCTATCCTGTTGATAATGACATGTGAACTCGGAATTTCATACATGTACATCCCTGTCAAATGTTAGGAATTACTGTGTACATTTACTAAACATCTAGACAGGTGTCATCTTGTTTATTTCAATATTAAAGATAAATTTGACATTCTATCAAATAAACCATCTAACCTTACGAGAACAATATGAGCTCTTTTTACATTGCTTCAAGATATCAGGAATGTTTACCGGTATTATTAATTGCTATTGCCCTCACAAACATCTAGGTGGCTAATTCAGATATTAATGCTTATTCTTTACATAATGAACATAATTTAACTCTTCATGCGTTCACCTGTAAACCCCCTGTGTGTTGCATTATTTTAGGGTCTCATTCACATTCGTGCCATGAGTCACAGACTCCTAACAATAAACTTGGCCATGGTATTGTTTGTGAGGAGGGTTTTATTGATTTTATCCTCTCCTTTTTCAATGAACTTCCTGGCTGTGATCAGGATGTATTGATTTTTGGGAAAACTTAATGTTTCTGTAATTTGTAAACTGCGATAATCCGTCGAACGCTAAACTAATGTCGCACGCGCGATCGATCGGTACACATGTATGGTATACAAAAACGCCAGGCTATACATTGTTCGAAAAACAATGGGACAGGGGACGTCTATGGGAAATGTGTGGTTGTGCAAAAATGCGAACGAAACACGCTTACGGATGTGTAATAATGCGAACGTAACTCATGATAGTCTGGTCAGTTAGCGGAATTATGTGGACACGGTGGACAAAAGCATGATTTTTTCTCCAGACCTTTGTTTACGTATAAGAATTAAGAATGGGGTATGCTCCAAAAAATCTGGCTGCAGGAACAGTGAAAAAATGGGTGAAAATGTCAGAATTTATGAGTTCAGATTTGTCTGATATATAGACTAGCGCTAGTGCAAAACTCAATAGCAGTGCATTATTTTGCATTGAATTAGTTCTTGAATTCAGACCCTTTTTGAACAGATCTTCTGTTTGTCCTCGCATCTCAATGCACCAAATATCTGAATGAAGATGCTAACCAAGCCGAAGGGTGACGGTGGAGGGGGTTGAATGTTGGTGTGTGTGTACATATTTTGGTCTTGGGGTAAAGGTGTGCAATACACATTTTTTGCATGTGTTGGAAATTGTGTTGCCATGGTAACAGTGTATTATTGCAAAAATAAGGTAAAAATCTTGCAGTTAGAACCACTTCCTCTGTTTTTAACCGATTCTCATGAAATTTGGCACACACATTGGTCTTGAGGTGAAGATGTCTAAGACACACTTTTGTGTGTCTTTCAGAAATCTTGTTGCCATGGTAACAACATATCTGGTGAAAATTGGGGAAAAAACCTTACAATTCAAACTGTTTCATCAGTTTTCAATCAATTTTCATGAAATTTGGCACACACATTGGTATTGAAGTAAAGATGTACATAGCACTTTTTGTGTGCATTTTCAAAATTGTGTTGCCATGGGAACAACATTATATGGCGAAATTTAGTAAAACACTTGCAATTTGAACTACTTCATCAGTTTTGAACCAATTCTCATGAAATTTGGCTCACACATTGGCCTTGGGGTAAAGATGTGCAAGAACCTTTTTTTTGCATTTGTCAGAGAGTGCATTACCAGGGTAGCCACATATGATAGCCAGAAATGTAGGAAAACTTATTGTGGATCAAACTTCTTCCCCTGTTTTTAGTCAGTGCTCATAAAAATTGGAAGAAATATTCATCTTAGGGTAAAGATTCATATTAAATTCTAAATGTCTTCTCTGCATTAAAATGTGGGGTATTAATCACCTTCATTAATATTTCTGGGTTTGGGGGAAGGGGCAGGATTAGTCCTTTAAATCTGACATCAAAGAAGGTAAAGGCAGTGGCCATTAGAAACATAAAAATGATAAACACTCTTAAAAAACGCATCCCCTTAAGGGCATATAGGCTGGAGGTACACTGGGTGAATATGAAACCTTCCGCTGAAGCAGAGGAGTTCCAACACTGGCAAGCAAAACAAAATGTGTACCCCTTGTACTTTCAACAGCTGATTTTCCAAACCTTAGTTCCACCTCCCCAAGATGTGCACCCCTCCCCATACCACTTTTAGTTCTATTTCCCCATGCTCAAACCAGACAGCACCTTTGTCCCTCAGGGGTCAATGCATTTTTAAAGCTAGACATTACTCTTTTTCTGCGGGGGGTGGGGTCTTTAGAAAATGACCTCATTAAAATTACAGTTAAAGGATTATGACTAGGAACTTAACCCCCCCCCCCCCCGAAAAAAATAGGGGGCTGATATACTTTTTAGCAGAAAATGCCCCCCCCCCCCCTTCAAAGGTAAGAAGAGTCCTTTGCACTTCAGACCATTCATTTGAAGCTTAATGCATTCTGATTTGATAAAAAATTTGTTTACAGTACCCAATTAACCATTGTTTATTTATATTCTCCTACTCAGTCTTTTATTAATATTCATATTCCGTTCCTACTCTTTCTTTTTAACTTTCACATCACTCTTGATTTTGAGCTTCACCATGCCATCTCTTTCTGTTTCCTGTCTCTCTCTAAGTATATTTTTTCTGACATTTTAGAGTGTACCTTTAATCATGCAACTAATTATTATAGAAATATAAATATATATCAAAATATCTGCACTTGTTTTAGAAATTCACTTGCAAATCCATGACTCAGTAACATACCATATCAAAAATATACCTATGTGCACAATAGATTTTAGCCTTATATTTTCTTTCATTTAATTTTTTCAGTATATTTCTGTGGCAGCCCCTGCTTCATGCTTCAAATAAAACATTGATTAATTGGACACCGGAAACTTTTTTTTTCAAAGCAGAATGTTTGAGGCTTTAAATTAATATGCTGAAGTGTAAAGGATTTCCCTTTTTTTTTTTTGGGGGGGGGGTTAAGTTCCTAGTTGTTATAATTTCATTTTAATCTTTATGTGGCAATTTTCTAAAGCCCCCCCCCCACAAAAAAATGTAAGGGGTGTTTTTTAAGAGTGTTTAAGTTCCTCATGGTCATGGCCTTTAACCTTCTATATTTTTATGTTGTCAGTTTTTAAGGACCTCCGCCCCTCCCCCAAAAGCCTATAAATATTATTGAAGATGATTAATACCCTGCGCTATTATATGACGTTATAAAGGGGAATCAACCCAAATAAACACATGTTTTTAGAGGAAAATGAAAAATCAGACAAGTTTATAGGTCAAAGTTTGAACAATATCGGACAAACCATAACAAAGTTGTGAACATATTAAAGTTATAAACATTGGTAATCAATATACCCATGAAGACTTCAAATTGACCGCATGTGTGATGTCACAGTGATTTAAGAAGGCAAGGACCACTCTTCCATGTACTGGAATAATTAATTAGCTAAAATTTCTTTTTTCAAAAGTTTTACTTCAAATTATATCTTTCTTTCATGAGGACATAAAACATGCTACCGGGTTTATATTACGGCCCCAATGGAATAGGGATTTAGGAGAAAACCGAAAATCCTGATAACTATGGGAAAGTTGTCCTTGCAGCCTCACCCCTTGTCATAATTTACTTACCCAGTTGCCAATTTGAATTCTACATACTAGTAGCCTTAGGGATCTTAATTTCAAAGCAGCCATAACTTTATTTTGCTTGTCCGATTTCTTTAAAACTTTCACCATTCTTATTTTTCTCCTTTTTCCATGCACACAACATTATGACCAAGGCTTGATTCCCTTTTAATACTGAATATGAATCTTTACCCAAAATGAATATTTGTGTCAACTTTTATGAGCACAGGCTGAAAACTGAGAAGTAGACTGATCCACAATGAGTTTTCCCCCATATTTCTGGCTAAATGTGGTTACCAAGGCATTGCACTCTCTGACAAAAGGTTCTTGCACATCTTTACCCCAAGGCCAATGTGTGAGCCATAATTTTTTCATGAGAATTGGTTCAAAACAACAACAACAAACTGATGAAGTAGTTCAAATTGCAAGGTTTTTACCTAAATTTTGCCATATAATATGTTGTTCCCATGGCAACACAATTTTGGAAACACACAAAAAGTGCCTTGTACATCTTTACTTCAATACCAATGTGTGTGCCAAATTTCATGAAAATTGATTGAAAACTGATGAAACAGTTTGAATTGTAAGGTTTTTTCCCCAATTTTCACCAGATATGTTGTTACCATGGCAACAAGATTTCTGAAAGACACACAAAAGTTTGTCTTAGACATCTTCACCTCAAGACCAATGTGTGTGCCAAATTTCATGAGAATCGGTTAAAAACAGAGGAAGTGGTTCTAACTGCAAGATTTTTACCTTATTTTTGCAATAATACACTGTTACCATGGCAACACAATTTCCAACACATGCAAAAAATGTGTATTGCACACCTTTACCCCAAGACCAAAATATGTACACACACACCAACATTCAACCCCCTCCATCGTCACCCTTCGGCTTGGTTAGCATCTTCATTCAGATATTTGGTGCATTGAGATGCGAGGACAAACAGAAGATCTGTTCAAAAAGGGTCTGAATTCAAGAACTAATTCAATGCAAAATAATGCACTGCTATTGAGTTTTGCACTAGCGCTAGTCTATATATCAGACAAATCTGAACTCATAAATTCTGACATTTTCACCCATTTTTTCACTGTTCCTGCAGCCAGATTTTTTGGAGCATACCCCATTCTTAGTTCTTATACATAAACAAAGGTCTGGAGAAAAAATCATGCTTTTGTCCACCGTGTCCACAAGTAGGGCATTTTTGACGCTAACAGACCAGACTATGAAGAGTTAATCAAAGGGATATTCTTCTTAAAGTGCATTTTGGGTCATTAGTTATTTAGTGAGTCTCAGAAAGGGAAACATTTTTTAAGAGACCCATATCACAGTCAACTTTAAATTTAGATTTTATAACAGTTTGCCATGGATAAAGGATTGATGATGCAAAGTTTGTCTAACAATGTAGAATGATAGATGCATATAGAGCTATTGTAATAGCTATTGTAATAGCTCTATGATAGATGTAAAGATAGAGAGGAGGCATAATATAATTTTTTGGGAGACTATTAGATATTGAGAAAAAGAAAGATGTAGGAGTAAGGATAGGAAAGAGTGGTAGAATTTTTAAATTAATAATAGTAATAATATTCCGCATATATAGTGCTTAATACATCAGAACGACGTCTCTAAACCGCGTGGAGTGTTGTGGCCTAGTGGATTAGTCTTCGGACTTTGAAACAGAGGGTCATGGGTTCGAATCCCAGCAATGGCGTAATTTCCTTTGGCAAGAAATTCATCCACATTGTGCTGCACTCGACCCAGGTGAGGTAAATGGGTACCTGGCACTTATTCCTTGAAATGCTATCGCACTGTAAAAGGCTGCGAGGCTAAAGCTAGGGTAATAATATCCAATTAAGCGCATTGGGACGCATTTGGCAGTGAAATGCGCTATATAAGCATGTTGGTATTATTATTATCCCGGTCATCGATCCTTTCATGCCCGCATACAATGTATGCACCTTCTCTACTCCCTGGGGAGCATTCCAACAAGAGTTCCAAGACTCAATTGCTAGGCATACTACATAATATAGGCTTTCACATCCTACCGGGTACCCATTTAACACCTGGGTGGAGAGTGGCAAAGTGTGGATTAATGCCTTGCCGAAGGACGCTAGGCCATAGTGGGATTCGAACACACAACCCTCTGATTACAAAGCAAGAGTCAGAACCGCTACACCGCGACACTTCCGTCATGTGTCCTGTTTGATGAAATGATGAGAACCTGGCGGGAGGGGGGGGTAGGGGACTTCCATTGGCGAGTGGATATCCCCCCCCCCTCTCCATTTGTGAATTTGCTTCAGGCAAAATCCATGTAGAAGCATTGGTATGTTTAATTTATTGAGAAACAGAAAGTTCAATTTTATTGTAATTGCTGAATGTTGGAAACAACTTGCAAAACTTGCAAAAGCTGTTTTTTCCATCAGAACAATGGAGTATTAAAGCGAAAATTCAGTAAAAAACAATAGAAGGTCAATTGTTTTAATGAGACAGGATGTGAAAATAAATAAAAATAGAAAAAATAGATACATGTATATATTTATCGATTTCAAAATGATTGTAACTTACAAAAGCTGATACATGTAATTCCATCAGAACAATTGAGTATTTAAGCAAGAAAATGATTGATACAGTAAAAATAATGTGTGTCAAATAACACAGAAAGTCAATTATTTTAATGATAAAAGATGTGAAGTGTCATGGCAAGTTAGTTCTTGAAAGTAGGCCATAGGTTATACATGTAAATTGTATTTGTTTTCTACATGTACAATGTAAGCAAAGGTTATTTGTGTTGAAAACTCAAAATAATGCAAGGAAATATTTTTAAGTCCTTTGATATGGTTTTCCATGAATTTCAGATGGTTAATTTTTAGACAATAACAATCGAGAATTTTAAGAGGATACATAACAGTATAAAGAGGACACAAAACACAAGATAATCAAATTGAGTATTTTATTGTGATACATTTAAACACTATATTTTTGTTGCATTGTCTCTCTCTCTCTCTCTCTCTGTGTCCTCAGATCTTCCTCCTGTTCTATTTCTCATCACTATTTAAAAATTTGTGTCGGTTGAATTTTCTCCTAGAGATGCAAGAGACATCTTCTGTTAATTTGAATTTGAGGAGAGATCAAAAACTTTGTGCTCCGCACACGGAGGAAACTCCCCCTCCCTGCATCCTCCCCCCCCCCCAGGGAGCACGCTTCACACTCTCTGTAAGTGTTGGCAACCTTCGCGTGCATTAATCAGCCCCCAGTAAAAGTCCAACTCTGGATCCATGCCTGATATGACTTGTATGAAATATGAATAAAATAAGAAAGGTATATTCTATGCATGATACAATTTTGAGCATTATGATAATGAGAATAAAGAAATGATTTGGTGAATTACTATTTCCAATGATGCTTCTATTCTTTTAGGGTTCATTCCCTCAGATCAGCAAAGGAAATTTCATGTTCAATGGAGAGCCTCAGAAGGATCTTCAATCATTCTTACAAGCAGTCAGTGACTTGATAAGGTAGGTGAACTAATAAACTTATTAAGCTAAAGGTGACCTCTTCACTCAGGCTGATACAACCTAGATATGATCAATGTATAAACAGTTCTTATACTGCTCATTAATTAGATCATTACAATGGGCTAACTCATTTATAAATGTTAAATAATTGTACCAAAACTGGGCATTTATATACATGTATGTATGACAAGTGAACTAATTGTTCCTAAACTGGTCATGAAACAGCAGCATTTTTGTACCAGACTAATTTATTTGTAAGAAGAATGAAATAATTGTTCCTAAACTGGTCATAAAAACATGTCTTAACATTATTAATTTACATGTATCAGGAATACCTTACCTGGCCATGAAACCACTTTTAGTAATTTATATGAACAAGGATTCTGGGCCCACATCCTGTTGAATTAATCCTGTATTTTTGTATTTTCTAAATATCCCTAGCTTTTATGATGAGAATTTTTCAGACGATAGCTCCTCGGTTCGACCCTCTTTCTTAACACGAGTACTCTGCTGCTGGCGCCTCAGACAAATATTTTGATGAATGACATTTCTCTGCCATGGACTGTGTCATGTACATGTATTATCATTAGCAATTATACCTGTGCGCATTAATGTAAAAAGCATTATGATGTCACTGATGTCTGCACAATACGCTGCCATAGTAACCGGTGATGCCGAATGAAAACCTTAGAATATTTAACTAAATATACCACCTTTCAAACTGATATTCAGGCATTTTTGGTTAATAAAGCATTATATGACAGCTAATGATATCATGCAATGCATTTTTAATAGACCCAACAACTTTTCAGCATAGAAGATGATGCAGTCACCACCTGTCCATGCTAATTTTCATTTATTTACCAAGTACATGACGTTAACAACATGAAATCACCTTGTTATGCAAATATGAAGTATATTTGAAAGCTATTCCAACTATTTTCACATTATTCTTAACCTAAACCCATGTTTCATCTGTCAAATTACATCAGTTTGATGTGTTATCAAGCCAAACTCTTGCCAGAGGTAATACTGTTTTATTCTTCCTGGGATCCTATTATGCTGTTATCTGAGGCAGAAGATCTAACAACTATGCTGTAGGAAATGAGAATGTCCTTGTATTATGTTTACCATAAAGGAGAAAGTCACTCCTTCAATTCTATTATGTTTATCATAAAGGAGAAAGTCACTCCTTCAATTCTATTATGTTTATCATAAAGGAGAAAGTCACTCCTTCAATTCTATTATGTTTATCATAAAGGAGAAATTCACTCCTTCAATTCTATTATGCTTATCATAAAGAAGAAAGTCACTCCTTCAATTCTATTATGTTTATCATAAAGGAGAAAGTCACTCTTTCAATTCTATTATGTTTATCATAAAGGAGAAAGTCACTCCTTCAATTCTATTATGTTTATCATAAAGGAGAAAGTCACTCTTTCAATTCTATTATGTTTATCATAAAGGAGAAAGTCACTCCTTCAATTCTAGTATGTTTATCATAAAGGAGAAAGTCACTCCTTCAATTCTAGTATGTTAATCATAGAGGAGAAAGTCACTCCTTCAATTCTATTATGTTTACCATAAAGGAGAAAGTCACTCCTTCAATTCTATTATGTTTATCATAAAGGAGAAAGTCACTCCTTCAATTCTATTATGTTTATCATAAAGGAGAAAGTCACTCTTTCAATTCTATTATGTTTATCATAAAGGAGAAAGTCACTCCTTCAATTCTATTATGTTTATCATAAAGGAGAAAGTCACTCCTTCAATTCTATTATGTTTATCATAAAGGAGAAAGTCACTCCTTCAATTCTATTATGTTTATCATAAAGGAGAAAGTCACTCCTTCAATTCTAGTATGTTTATCATAAAGGAGAAAGTCACTCCTTCAATTCTATTATGTTTATCATAAAGGAGAAAGTCACTCCTTCAATTCTATTATGTTTATCATATAGGAGAAAGTCACTCTTTGAAATGGAGGGAATGATTTGCTTACATAAATGTTATATTCTTATCATCTGATTTAACAAATCTTGCCTATTCTTTCAAAATTAAAAGTAAAGCTTTCCTTCATGTTATTTTCACAAAATTGTATAAATATATGTTTATGTTGTAATGATCATACATGTACATTTTCATGTTGAAACTGAATGAGCATTATTTGGGTTAAGATTGATCACAGTTTTCAATTCACTTTGTGTGATGTTATCATTTTAGAGACATGAAATCAATTCAATATGAACTTTGAAACCAAGTTGCAATCTTTCAGAATGAAAGGCAGTTCTTTTCACACAAATATATGAACTACCAATATAATATTTGATTCTCTTCATAATAATATGCACATTGAATGATAACATACAATAGATTACTTGTTTTCTGATGCGTACATACACTGAGTTACTCGTCCATTCTCAACTTAAATGAGAATGAAACATTTGGAACAAGATAGTTTGTGTGAAAACAGAAAAATCAAAGAAACAGATCAACCAAAGTTTGAGAAAAATCTGATAAATCATGAGAAAGATATGAGCATTTGAATATTGTGATCACTAATGATATGGAGATCCTCACATTGGTAATGCGACAAAGAAGTGTGATGTCACTTGTGAACAACTCTCCCCATTACTCTAGTATATATTTCACTTAAACTGCCTCTTTTTTCACATCTATCAGTATAGCATATATTCTTTCTATAGGAGGTCATATATTACAGATTTTTAAAGAATACATTATGGATAATAATAATAATATAGGGTATTTATATTGCACACATATCTACCTTGATAGGTGCTCAAGGCGCTCCTATATTACCCGGCTAAGCTAGGCGTTCAAAGCGCACACAGGTTTTTAAGGAATTACTTCCTACCGGTACCCATTTACCTGGGTTGAGTGCAGCACACTGTGGATCAGTTTCTTGCTGAAGGAAATTACGCCATGGCTGGGATTCGAACCCACGACCCTCTGTTTCAAAGTCCAAACACTAATCCACTGGGCCACAACGCTCCATGATAAAGATAAAGAGATAAAGAATTTTTATCACCATTAAAAAAAAGCAAAAAGAGTCATTTTGAGGGTATTTTATAGTCCATCAAAGAGAAAGTTGTTCACATGTGACATCACACATCCTTGTCGCATTGCCAATGGGAGGATCTCCATAGCATTAGTGATTGCAATATTAAAATGCTCATAACTTTCTCATTATTTGTCCGATTGTTCTCAAACTTTCTTTGTTCTTATTCTTTGATTTTTGTGTTTCGACACAAGCCTACTTGTTCCAAAGGTTTCATTCCCCTTTAATATTTATATGTAACTTGTAATAATGATATAGCAAAATGAAAAGATACCAATTGATTATGATAAAGGTAATAATTCTTTACCTTTTAGAAGTGATTCAAATGAAACTACAAGAAGAGAGGGGCGGGTCAATTTCAGATTCATACAAAATTGATTATACAATATAGATACACAAGCTCACAATAGATTACATTGAGTATGATTACTCCTTGGATGAAAATAATCTTCATGTCATTTTTCATCTGTAGCCATGGTATCAGAATGATTTATCTTTTAAACAGAGACCAATAATCAGCTTCAAGTGTTTTGTCATATTTCATCTTATTCTTTGCATTGTTATAAAAAGCAGTATGGATACCCACAGTGTATGTGAAGACCAAATGTATTAATGTGTAGAGTAATAAATGATATACATGTATATATATAATGTTAATTAGTAGTGTAAAGTTTTAAAAGAAAGTATTGTCAATAGTAAACTGATGTCAGCTGATTTTTGATAACTTCAAGAATTTTGTCAGATACATTGTTATTTGTTATCTGTTTATATCTCACTATTATCCATTTGTACAGTGTGTATCAAAAAAAGGTTTACACTTTGAAAAGCCCTGGGAATTAAAAAATATCCAAAATGTGGGTAAGTTTTTCCAAAAAATAATTTTGGGTTTGGGTCTCATCTATCCAATGAAAGTAAAAGTTTTGACAGAATGTTATCCTTGAGTGAGCACTGTCCATTTTTGTAAAGCTCGCAGAAATCTGTTTGGACAGAAATGCAAGGGAAAGGACGAAATCAAACTTTCCCTGCGAAGCATTTCTCATACCTTTCCCTTGCACTTTATAGTCAATTGAAATAAAATGGATACATTCAAGCATTTTGTAACAATTTTGGCACCCAAATTGAAATTTAAATACTTAGTAAGCACAACCTTTACCCTTTTTGTGCCAGCTGGATCTGAGGACAACTGAATAGTCTCAAAATATCAGACATCTCCAGCATTTTTTCACAAAGTTGTTATCATTTAAAGTGGATTTGCTATTCATTTAATACTTATTTCTCTACGTGGGGGAGTGGGGTGGGGCGCAATGCACTCTTCAAAGTGTTTTGGGCAGGGAAACAAGTTTTAAAAAAGGTAAAAGATATCTCCAAAACCATTTTACTAGTTAAATTCAACGTGTTCTTCATGATTAAGGTCTACTTAACTTTTATTTCGCATAACTATTTCAAAGTTCTGCGCAAATAACTATTCAAAAGTAAGTGGTGGTCACTCTAGCCGAAATATTTTTTTTGACAGTTATATCGTAAAAATGTGGAAAAATCTTTAAAGGTCAAGTCCACCTCAGAAAAATGTTGATTTGGATCAATAGAGAAAAATCAGACGAGCACAAAGCTGAAAATTTAATCAAAATCGGGTGTAAATAAGAAAGTTATGACATTTCAAAGTTTCGCTTATTCTCAACAAAATAGTTATATGAACGAGCCAGTTACATCCAAATGAGAGAGCCGATGATGTCACTCACTATTTCTTTTGTTTTTTATTGTTTGAATTTTACAATATTTCAATTTTCACGAATTTGACGATTAAGACCTCCTTGCCTGAAGCACATCATGTTAAAAAAATGAAATTCCACGTGTATATAGGGAGGAATGAAACTCCATTTCACATGACAATGACAAGAAAATAAAACATTTCATATTTCATATAATAAAATTTAAAAGTAATAGTGATGTCATCAACTCTCTCATTTGGATGCAACTGGCTCGTTCATATTACTATTTTATTGAAAATAAGCGAAACTTTAAAATGCCATAACTTTCTTATTTTACATCCGAATTTGATAAAATTTTCAGTGTTATGCTTGTTGGATTTTTCTCTTTTTATTCAAATCAAGTTTTTGTTGGGGTGGACTTGTCCCTTAAGAAATTAGAAATTGTATAGGATTTTTTCTGAGTGTAAACTTTTTTTTGTTACGCATGTATATATTTTATTATTTCATTCTTTTTGTTTCTTCCATAGATATTGTGTGTTTCTTTGTGATCAGCTTATTATTTACATGTTTGACTTTATTTTTAGGTCAATTTAATCCGGGAATTAGAGGGGGGGGGTCAAATTCTCCTATTGGCCGACATTAATAATTGTGATTAAGGTTAGGGTTGGAGTTGGGTTAGCGGTTAGGGTTAGTGTTAGGACTAGGGTTAGCACAGGGCCGTCGCTAAAGTGGGGGTGTGGGGATGCGACACCCCCACCCCCTGATTTGAACATTGTCGGTAAATCATCGCTGCCATCGGGAATTTTTTTTTTTTAAGAAAACAGAGCGAGAAGGAAAAAAAGGGAGAAAAAGGGAAAAAAGGGAGAAAGAGGAAAGAAAAAGGGAAAGAAGAGAAAGAAAAAAAGAAAGGACGGAAGGAAGAAGGAAAGAAAGAAAGAAAAAAAGAAAAAGAAAGGAAAGAAAAAAGAAAGAAAGAAAGAAAGGAAGGAAGGAAGAAAGAAAGAAAGAAAGAAAAAAAAACAAAGGATGAAAGAAAGAAAGGAAGAAAGAAAGAAAGAATGGAAGGAGCAAAGAAGAATAGGAAAACAAAAGGAAGGAGAACAATCAAAGAGAGAAAGAATGAGTTAGACAAGGTTTTGATATAAGGTAAATCTGTGTGTCGGTGTATTAAAGATTATGGCCCGTTTTCTGAAGTCATGTTTATTTCAAACCCAGGCTTAAATTTGTGGTTTAAGTATGGTAAGTCAAAAGTATCAAATTTTGTTATTAAGTTGAACGTTTCTTATGTTTACTGTGCTCTTTCCTGGTTCATCGATGGTGAAGACAATCTATATTTGAGAGCCAAATGAGCTTGATGAAATATGATTTCTCTACCCTTAGTGATTAATGTAACAATTGGCTATCCATACTTAAACCACAACGTTGAACGCGAGTTTAAATCAAACCTGCTATCAGAATACGGGCCGTGGAGTCAGATGTTGAAAAAAAAATTATAAATTGTCTGTTAGGCAAACTCAGGGCTGCTCCATGTACCTTGTTCTTACTTGGTCTTTGAGTTCCATTGTCAGTAAAATAATGGTAAATGGCATACTATTATCATAAAAAGACGACCTTTTTTATCCAACTTCTCCATGTAAAAAAATAAGATCGCGCTCGCATCATATATTTAATAAACATTTTGCTTAAAAAAGTGCTTACAATGTCCAGTTTTCCGATCGGACATCAATTTCAGCTCGCATCAATTGTTAGGTTGATATATCCACCATATTCATGGTTACAATCGAGTTTTCAGGTCGAAATATAAAGTTTTTTAGATAGCGCTTCGCGCTGGCATCTTGTGATTGGAGAGAAATGTATTATATCATGGATCCCTATACGAACAGTCTTTAACAGGTCTTTTTGCTGGCCAGTATATTAAAATTTTTAGCTCGCGCTTTGCGCTCTCATTGATCGTTTAGTTAAATATCAGGCGCGGATCCAGGAGGGGGCCGAGCCAGCCCCGGCCCCCCTATTTTTTGACAACCTGCAGAAAAAGTGTACTCTTTACCTTGATAGAAACTACGAAAAACAGAAAGAAAAGTAAGAAAGAGATATTTTACCCATGATGTGTAATTTACAGCCCGACCCCGAAAGGATACAAAAAAAAAGGTGAGGGGAAGAATTGGAAAATAGACTTTATATAAAATTTTTCGCTCGCGCTTCGCGCTCGTATTGCCTGTGTAATGAATCCCATTCAAGAGCCTGAGGGTTAAATGACACTAATATATATCCAGTATATATACAATATATCCAGTTCTTATATCAATTTGCACACAATTTTTTAGCTCGCACATCAAACTTTCATTATTTTGTTTGATTTCCACAAATAAGTGTTAATGTGTATCAAAATGTTTAGCTCGCGCTGTGCGCTCGCATTGTTTGATTTGTGAGATACCTATCCTCTTTAGAAATTCTTACCAAAATTTGTCAAAATGCCCTTTATCATGTCAGTATATAAAAAAAATTAAGCTCATGCTTCGCGCTCGTATTTAATTGTTTGAGACAGCTTGTTTATTTAAATAAAACGTGCTTAGACTGTTCATTTTTCAGGTCGGAATATCAGAAATTTTGAGCTCGCGCTTCGCACTCTCATTATTTAATTGGTGATACTTGTATCCTCTTCATTAATCACTAAAAACAGTCCCGATTAAATCACTTTTCACGTTACTATATGATAAAATTTCGGCTCGCGCTTCGCGCTTGCATTGTTTAGTTGGATACTTATCTTTGTCCATGATTATAGAAGCTGCTCTGAATCTTCAGTTCAAAGGACATAAAATATCAAAGATTTTTAGCTCGCGCTTCGCGCTCGCATTATATATTAAGACCACATGAGATACCTTATATTGTTTGTAGCAATAAAAACTAACATACTTAAAACTTCAGTCTTTAGTTAGGACTACCCCCTGAAAAACCAACAAAAAAAGCCAGATTGTAGCGGCCAATCGAGAAAAATGTGATCAAAATATTTTTCGGCCCCCCCTATTGGCAAAAGCTGGATCCGCCCCTGAATACCGCCATGATGATTACAAAAGCTGCTCACAATGTTCAGTTTTCAGGGCTAAATATCTAAAATATCCCAAAATTTGAGCTTTATGCTCGCGTGGTAATTTATATTCAAGTCACATGAATTACCTTATCCGCTCGCATCAATTATTTGGTTATTTACCTACACCATTAATGATTACAAAAAGTGTTGAAAATGTGTTTCTTTTAGGTCGGAATGTCAAAAATTTTCAGGTCCCTTTTCGATAAAGCCAGAACCCATGTTAATAATTTCATCTCGCGCTCGCAGTAATCATATAGTTACATACCCATCTTGTTTAGTATTGTCAACATTGCCCAGAATGTTCAATTTTCAGGACAAAATACATAAAACTCCAAAAATGTTTAGCTCGCGCGAACCGCATTATCTAAATGCAGCTTATGAGATCATTAAACTTTTATGTCGTCTTATAAGAATAAAGCTAAGAAATGACTGTTAGGACGTGGGCGTCCTTGCCCCCCCCCCATCGGTCTTCCCAAAAAAAAAAAGAAGTCACGACCAAGAAAAAAAAGAAAAGGAAAGGAATATGAAAGAAATATAGGGCCATTTTTTCCCAAGTGTTATGTAAAAACAAACTTTAATTTTGTAATAAAAATTTCAAAATTTTAGCTAGCCCGCTCCAAACTTCTATCAATTTTGCGCAATACGTCGATCGAGCCCCCTCAAAATTGTTGGCTCATTATGCCAATGGACAACCCCTTCAAAGAATCAAACAAAAATCAACTTTGAGCGGCTGATCGGGGAAAATATGGGTGAAAAATATCGCCCCCTAGCTTTTGGCGGAAGCTGGATCCGCCCCTGCTTCCATATGTGCTTCTTGTTGTTACTCCGCTAGACATTATTAATATTGTGAAATTGACAGTAATTCACGATATTGAATGCAACTTATTTTCGTTTCATTATTTTTGGTTTTCCTTCCTTAATCTTTTCTTTGTTTTCTCTCTTTCATTCTTCTTTGATCTATCAACTCTACTGTATCCTTTCTTTGTGAAGCATCCATTTTTATCTCATCTTCTCACACTTTGTGTATTTCTTCCTGTTTCTTCATCCTATTAATTCATTCAAGCCATCTCACTTTCCCACCTCTCCAACAAACGGTTCATTACATTCTCTCAATCTCCCAGCCTCTGTCATTTCTCTTTCTCTTTCTTTCTTGGTCTCTTTCTTAATTTTACTCTCCCAAACCTTAAGTTCTACTTGTCTTAACTCTTATTAAACTGTGTTACACCTCGTAATGAGCAAGATTGTTATATGAATCATCAATAAAAATCCCAGGGGGGGGGGGGCACTTAAAATGGACGAGTCGATACCATGCGCGACCAAAAAACACGAAAAACTATATTGGGCGCGTTACGTACATAACGTAATAAGGGTGTAAAAACACTAATATACTGGAAGAATGGTATACATTTTTACAAGCAAAGCTACGTGTTTACGGTCCAATTTCCAAGGGTATAAATACACTCACTGAAACGGTATATACAGGATGTTTTTTTGCTGTAAAACTACGTATTTAGGGTCCGATTTGAGCGACGTGTGTTGAGAAGGGCGTTACTGATAGAACAAGGAAAATCCAATTGCCGACGTCAATGACAGAACAATTAAAATATTGTACTTGTTATGGGGGTCAAATTAATTAAAAGGGTTGGTCTCAATAAATGGAGTAAAATTCACAATGCTGAAAACTTGATCAAAATCGGATGACAATTTATCGAATCTTATGGATTTGCATTACTCCGGTGAAACAGTTTTGGGCATGTCTCAATGAATATTCATTAGGTGGGCTGATGTCATATTCCCACTTGTTCTTTTTTAATTTATTATATGAAATAAGGTTTATTAATTTTTTTATGGCAAGAACTAAAACAATTGGAATGACAACTGATTAAGTGCATTAGTTATTAATATCCACAACTTATTATTTCATCATAATTGAGACACATCATTTACACATGTGAAGAGCTCACTTGCAAAAGAAGTTAGGTCTAGTTTTCATCAAATTGGATTCTTATGTCTGAATTATATAGATTTTAGTATCTCTATAAGATGATACCGAACTAAAATGGCGAAGGAAAATCACTTTTTTCAAAAGGGGTTAGGTCCACACAGATTTTTTTTGGAAAGAATAGCTTAAAAATATGAAGACAGGTAGATTTCTTTTATACTCAATTTTATGTTCTCATGGTAGGGTATCAAGAAAATTCAGTTTTCGCATAAGAATATTGCAATATGGGAGAACTAAAAAAAAAAGATTTTCATGGAATGGACCTAATCCCTTTTGCACCCAAACTCTTCTGAAGAAATCATTTTTCAAAATAGGGTTAGGGTTAGGGTTAGGGTTAGGGTTAGGGTTAGGGTTAGGGTTAGGGTTAGGGTTAGGGTTAGGGTTAGGGTTAGGGTTAGGGTTAGGGTTAGGGTTAGGGTTAGGGTTAGGGTTAGGGTTAGGGTTAGGGTTAGGGTTAGGGTTAGGGTTAGGGTTAGGGTTAGGGTTAGGGTTAGGGTTAGGGTTAGGGTTAGGGTTAGGGTTAGGGTTAGGGTTAGGGTTAGGGTTAGGGTTAGGGTTAGGGTTAGGGTTAGGGTTAGGGTTAGGGTTAGGGTTAGGGTTAGGGTTAGGGTTAGGGTTAGGGTTAGGGTTAGGGTTAGGGTTAGGGTTAGGGTTAGGGTTAGGGTTAGGGTTAGGGTTAGGGTTAGGGTTAGGGTTAGGGTTAGGGTTAGGGTTAGGGTTAGGGTTAGGGTTAGGGTTAGGGTTAGGGTTAGGGTTAGGGTTAGGGTTAGGGTTAGGGTTAGGGTTAGGGTTAGGGTTAGGGTTAGGGTTAGGGTTAGGGTTAGGGTTAGGGTTAGGGTTAGGGTTAGGGTTAGGGTTAGGGTTAGGGTTAGGGTTAGGGTTAGGGTTAGGGTTAGGGTTAGGGTTAGGGTTAGGGTTAGGGTTAGGGTTAGGGTTAGGGTTAGGGTTAGGGTTAGGGTTAGGGTTAGGGTTAGGGTTAGGGTTAGGGTTAGGGTTAGGGTTAGGGTTAGGGTTAGGGTTAGGGTTAGGGTTAGGGTTAGGGTTAGGGTTAGGGTTAGGGTTAGGGTTAGGGTTAGGGTTAGGGTTAGGGTTAGGGTTAGGGTTAGGGTTAGGGTTAGGGTTAGGGTTAGGGTTAGGGTTAGGGTTAGGGTTAGGGTTAGGTTAGGGTTAGGGTTAGGGTTAGGGTTAGGGTTAGGGTTAGGGTTAGGGTTAGGGTTAGGGTTAGGGTTAGGGTTAGGGTTAGGGTTAGGGTTAGGGTTAGGGTTAGGGTTAGGGTTAGGGTTAGGGTTAGGGTTAGGGTTAGGGTTAGGGTTAGGGTTAGGGTTAGGGTTAGGGTTAGGGTTAGGGTTAGGGTTAGGGTTAGGGTTAGGGTTAGGGTTAGGTTAGGGTTAGGGTTAGGGTTAGGTTAGGGTTAGGGTTAGGGTTAGGGTTAGGGTTAGGGTTAGGGTTAGGGTTAGGGTTAGGGTTAGGGTTAGGGTTAGGGTTAGGGTTAGGGTTAGGGTTAGGGTTAGGGTTAGGGTTAGGTTAGGGTTAGGGTTAGGGTTAGGGTTAGGGTTAGGGTTAGGGTTAGGGTTAGGGTTAGGGTTAGGGTTAGGGTTAGGGTTAGGGTTAGGGTTAGGGTTAGGGTTAGGGTTAGGGTTAGGGTTAGGGTTAGGGTTAGGGTTAGGGTTAGGGTTAGGGTTAGGGTTAGGGTTAGGTTAGGGTTAGGGTTAGGGTAGGGTTAGGGTTAGGGTTAGGGTTAGGGTTAGGGTTAGGGTTAGGGTTAGGGTTAGGGTTAGGGTTAGGGTTAGGGTTAGGGTTAGGGTTAGGGTTAGGGTTAGGGTTAGGGTTAGGGTTAGGGTTAGGGTTAGGGTTAGGGTTAGGGTTAGGGTTAGGGTTAGGGTTAGGGTTAGGGTAGGTTAGGGTTAGGGTTAGGTTAGGGTTAGGGTTAGGGTTAGGGTTAGGGTTAGGGTTAGGGTTAGGGTTAGGGTTAGGGTTAGGGTTAGGGTTAGGGTTAGGGTTAGGGTTAGGGTTAGGGTTAGGGTTAGGGTTAGGGTTAGGGTTAGGGTTAGGGTTAGGGTTAGGGTT